>NC_091979.1:287704574-288004574 GCF_044704955.1 Pristiophorus japonicus
TGACAGCAGAGTTATTAATGTTCAACAGTAACTGAATGAAATAAATGTGCATAAGAGTGGCAACTAGCAGACCGTATTAGGCATATGTGGTGGAGGGAGAACTGAGGGACTGTGTATGGAAGCTGTGCCACAAGATTGAGTTAGTCATATTTAACACCATACCTTTCAGGTCATGACACAAAAGAGCTGAGCAATCACCATGTGCTAAAGCAAGGTAAATTAAAGTAGATTTAAAGAGGCAGACAGTCTGCAGGAAAATAATCTAATCCAGTGAATTCATTGACAAAAACATAACAGACAGGATGGTTAAAGATTTCTAATCGGCAGGATCTAAATAAACAGAAAAGATACCATTCATCAGTGTGAGCTCTTTATTATAAAATAATTCCTTCCAATATTGCCACAGTAACCTGGTTTTCCATTTTGCTGTTGCTGAGTTATTTAAAAATATGTTCATCCATTTGATATTTTCCTTTTGATTTTGAATAGGAACTACCTTTAAAAAGTGTTTAATGCAGATGTTTGGGCAGAGAGATGAACTGGGATTTTCTTCATGATGATGCCACATGCAATGATGCATTTCAACATTAATTACATCATTGGCCCTGAAATTCTGTCCTTCCCGGGTCCGTACGGAGTGTGTACGGACTCAAATAAGTACAAAAAAAACCACGTTAATTATATCATAATTATATCATACGGAGTGTGTACGGACTCGGGAAGGCATCGCAAAAGGCGATTTTCGGCGCGCAATGCGCATGCGCCAAAAAACGGCTTTTCCGATCTGTCAAGTTCTGGCTTGTCAGATGCAGTGCATCTCGGCAGCAAGGATATTCGCATGGGCAAGATTGCGCTATTTGCCCATCTCTTGCCCAACAAATGTCCTTAAAACTCTTGCGCCTGGTAAAAGCAAAAACATAGCTTACTTTTACCAGCGTAAGAGTTTTAAAACATATAAAAACATATGAAAATAAAATTTTAAAACACATTTTTCTGTTAAAAACCCTACCCACTAAGGTAAGTTTATTTTAAACCCTAATTACAAAATGTTTAAAAAAATCAGAAAAATATATATTTTTCCAAGACATTTATTAACTTTAATTTCAATTAATTTTAAATATGTGAGGTGTGTTTTTTATTTTTTATGTTGGGTTTAGTGTGTTTGTTTTTTTTTTCTCATTAATAGCAATGAGAACTCATAGATATGAAGTTCCCATTGCTATTAATGAGAATACTGTGGAATACTGTACCTGATTGGTTGTGCAGTCACACATGACCGCACCGTCAGCGTTGGAACCTCGAGGATGAGAGCGCGCTCCACAGCGCAGGAAGAGAAGGCCTCCTCACCGCAATCGAAAGCACCTCCGGGACCACCAGGTAATTTTGTAAAAATTCTGAGGTCGGAGGCGTTCGTCCGAAAGAAGCCTCCGACCCAAATTTCAGGGCCAATGTGTTCGATGGTTGGATCCTAAAACATTTTCATAAAGATAGCATCTAATTTATGATATAATTAGCGTGGTTTTTTTTGGACTTATTTGACCTGTATTTCACAATTTTGTGCATGGTTCTCTTCAGAGAAAGCGCCCAATAATCCTGTTTTATTATTTTCCAACTATTTGAAGAGTAAGAAATATTTTGACATGTCATGACTCTGGCCTAGCTGAGCACAAGTGCCTGCTATTAATCCCATATTAAATATTGCAACTTTCTTGGAGACAAAACTAGTGCAATCTGTGCAGTAGTTAGAATTAACATGAGGTAAGCACTCTGAGTGGAGGTCTACTGTGATGTTGGCCATTCAGCCTGCTTAGCAGTGGCACTGTTGATGTTGGGGGAGTTATTACTTGGATGTTACTACCACACCACTGCTCCATTTGCAACTGTGACATTTGAAAATCCCTTGTGCCAGCACAAAAAAAACATTGGCACTTACTGTCTGTGGTGCCATTGGGCCCTCTGTCTGTTCACCCGAGGAAATGTTGATGCTTGCTTTGATTGGCAGAGCTATGATTTCAAATAATGGGTAGCCTTTTCCATCAATCTTTTTTTTCCATTTAAAGTTCACAAAATATTTATGTCAAAATTATTTTGGAAATTATTCCAGGCCATTTCCACTGCCTTCAATGGGAATTGCTCAAATTAATAGGAATTAAACAAGTTGTGTTTCTTTTCCTAAACAGTTTGTAAATGGCCAATAATATCTGTGATGCTCCTCTTGCTATGGGGAATTAGAGCTCTGTGATTACTGCTCAAACCACATTGTTAGATTATATAGTAATGCACACTTCAGAGGATCACTATAATTTAATGTCTGACAAACCAAAGGAATCCAAATGATCATGTAGCATAAATAAATGCTCATAACTCTTAACACAGATTGTAACTCTTTTGAATACATAAAATAACTTCACATAAAAGCATTTTATAATTTTCTATTATCATTACGCAAACTATTTTGGTCCCTTACACTATAATCTATTTTCCAGAGTCCTGACAATTTACCACATTTTACTTTCCACTTCTCTGTTTACTCATTTCCTCCCAGCTGATGCTATTTTTATCCCTCAATTCTTTGGCAGGGTGACTGACTCCATGTAAATACTCGAGATGAGACTGACCCAGTCCAACCAGTTCAGTGCTTAACCCCCAAGGACTGTGGGTATTGGAACATTTCCAGCAAATGTTTCAGTCTCTTCAGAGAGTACTGCAACTCATCAATTGTTTGGTAGCTCCAGTAATACTGGAATAATAAGCAGGATGAAAGGGATGGACCTAGAAGAGGAAGAAAATCTGTTTTTATTTTTTAAATTAACAACACTTGACATTAGAAATGAGGGAAATAGGTGCAAAAGTCGGCTAACATATTGGGGGTGAAATTGCCACTGGAGGCACTAATAGTTTTCGGCCAGGGGAGGGGGCGCTACCTCCTCGTGGGAAATTGCCTGGGGGATTGTGGAGGCGCTACCATGTCAGTGCCATGCCCCACAGTTGGCACCCCGGGCCACCGCGTAAGCGGCGATGACATGATCGTCGTGCGCGACGACCCTCATCACCCCATGCCAACCCCTTTCCGCAAGCTGGCCGACACTCGCTCTCGGGGCGGTACTTAAAGGGGAGGGCGTCAGTGCCTCGGGCTGCCATCTTTTTTTGTTGGCCGACTCTTGGGTCGGCTCGACAATGGCGGCCCTAGCATGGTTCGGGCCACCATCGTGCAGCCTGGCACTCCATCTTGGTGGCGTAGTGGAGGCCATCAGAGGCATTGCAGAGCGCGTAGTGGCCCTCCCCTTTAAGCAATGGAGAAGGGCGCTGAAGCGCGTACGCACTACGCGGTACTTTCATGTAGCGCTCGGCTCCCTGCCCCAGTAGCACCCTGGTTACCGCCCCCTAAGGAAGTGGAGCACGGGAGATTGCGCTCCGCTTTCTTTGAGGGGTGGTGAGCCCAATTCAGTGGAGGGTGCAGGACCTCCATGCGGGCACTGAAAGTCCCGACCCCGGAAGGTTACCGCCCCAAATTGAGGCATGGGGCAATTTCACACCCATTGTCTTTTTATATCTGGGACATGGACTCAAATCTTATCCCCACTCTGATGAAAGTTTCTCCTTTTGATGGCCGTAAGATCCTAAGTAGAAATACATTTTTCAAGTCTCAGGCCAGTTTTTAAGCTAGGTCAGATTCTGGGAGACGGATATCCGTGTGCAGGTACCTGGCATTTACATAGCTAAACCCGATTCCCTTCTTCCAGAGTCAGTGGCCAGAAAATCTGCTATGCAGCACCTGTTTGTCGGGCACTAAACAGCCTTCTAAGTTTCAAATATGGCGGGCCGAAAAGGCACTCTCATTACGAGCCAGAGGTGCGCCACCCGCCATATTGGTAAAGGACAAAAAAATCAGCATGCAGTGCTCACATGTAAAGTAGACGTTAGCTCCTTTACATATGCAAATAAGGGGCCTAACACCCACGCCAGCCATCCCATCACCTACCCAAAGATTACTTTACTAGTCACGCTTCTGTTCCAGCTGCTTCCCACCCCCAGCGCTCCAGCTCATAAAGACCCAGCCTATCCTCCTAAAAATGAAATAGTCAATTTGTGGATTTTGAAAGATGCTGCATACTCAAAGTGAAAATATTTACCTCGATTTTCTGCTCCAGTTACACTGGTTCCCCTCGGGATTTCTGGGTTTTCCTGCTGGATGTGATAAGGGGCGTACAATGCATCCACCTATACATGGGCAGGCACCTTGCAATAATATGCAAATGATGCAAATACATTGTACGCCATATTTCACATTATTTGCACCATAGCAGTAATGGATGTGAAGGAAGTGTGTTTATCCCTGGAGTCCTGCATTAGTATGGGTGGTGCTAGGACTATTTGCCTCAACATTTATATAAAGCAGAGAAGTTCACCTTATTTATTCCATCAGTATTGAGGAGCCTCTATCAGCTCTTTATAGCTGCAACATGTCATAGTTTAATGGCCTTTTTGCTGATCCCTGTCTCATGACAAGTATTGACAGCATCTTCTTGTAAGATTCAGGGACTCCTTAAATAACAATTTGGGTGAGACAACATGAGTGCAATGTCCGTATCAGCTCGTTTGTCTAATACATTGCAGAAATCAAGGCTCCCTCAGGATTTTGCATGTGATGAAGCTTGCCCGTGCAATTTGATTGCTGACTGATTTTTTTGCATAGGCTGGAAAATCATCTGGGATGAAGGCATGTCTTTGTGTAAGGCAGGAATCCTGCCATACCGAAGTCGCAGTTCTATGACTGCAGTAAATCTTGGTTATCTCGTTCATGCCTGTCTTTGTTGCCTTAAAATCTCCCGTGCTGATGCTTTTGTTCCTTTCAGGCAAACAGACAGTGGTATATGCGATCTGTCACAATGGCATCATCTGATGCACAGTTGTAGTATTCTATGTGATATCATGCTGTTTGGCTTGGCCAGGCTATTTCTATAGTGTAAGTGGCTTTTCAGGATGATTCAAGCTCTTCAGTATGCCAGAAGACACAAAGCTTTGAATGTCGGGAGCTTTGGTCTAGCCTTAATTTCAGTGTACAGGAAAATTGATGATATCGTCATTTTAAAGTGAAACTGAGACAGTTCCAAAACATTCCAGCATGGTGTCACTGACTCTTTAATGGAACTACACAATGGCTTACAGTTAACATAACAAGACATTTTACAGTCAGTGAACAAATTCAAGTAGGTATAGGTTGGAAATTAGATGGCTGAAGGTGTGGTCAAAGATATAGCTTTTAATGAGCTTTTTAGGGCCCAAGTTTCCACACGAAAAAAAACGGGCGCCCCTCCGAGCTGGGCGCCCGTTTTTCGCGCCTAAAACGGCGCCTAAAAAAAAAATCGCGATTCTGGAGCGCTTTGCAGCTCCATGTCTGCCTGGCGCGGCGCCCAGGGGGTGGAGCCTACACTCGCGCCGATTTTGTAAGTGGGAGGGGGCGGGTACTATTTAATTAGTTTTTTTCCTGCCGGAAATGCTGCGCGTGCGCGTTGGAGCGTTCGCGCACGCGCAGTGTGAAAAAAAACATTGGCACTCGGCCATTTTTGTAGTTCTTTGTAACTGTTTAATTTTTGAACATTTTTTAATAAAAGCACATTGCCATCAGCACATCAGCACTGAGGCTTCTTGCAGCCTTCTCACTGTCTCCTTCCCCCCCCACCACTGGGAACGAACGGCTGTTTCCTTCCCCCCCCCACTCCCGCTCCGCGGGAACGAACAGCTGTCTCCTCCCCCCCCCCCTCCCGCTCCGCGGGAACGAACGGCTGCAGAATTCTCCCTGGCTGAAGCACTTTCACACAGGTAGGAAGATGGTTTATTTAATCTTTTCTTTGCTTATAAATGTTTATTCAGGTTGGATTCATTTGTATAATATTTGTAGAAGTATAAATAAGGATTTAGTGTAGAATTTAATGAGTTCCCTTCCCCCCCCCTCCCCCCCACCTCGTTCTGGACTCCTAATTTGTAACCTGCGCCTGATTTTTTAATGTGTAGAACAGGTTTTTTCAGTTCTACAAAAATCTTCACTTGCTCCATTCTATTTTAGTTTGGAGTACGTTTTCACTGTGGAAACTTTGAAATCAGGCGTCAGTGGCCGGACACACCCCCTTTTGAAGAAAAAATTCTGTTCCAAAGTAGAACTGTTCTACCTGACTAGAACTGCAGAAAAAAAAATGTGGAGAATTGCGATTTCTAAGATAGTCCATTCTCCACCAGTTGCTCCTAAAAATCAGGCGCAAATCATGTGGAAACTTGGGCCCTTAAGGTGGGGCGAAAGGTAGCTAAGGCGGAGGGGTTTAGGGGAAGAGGCCCGGAATGCAGGGTTGTGATTGATGAAGGCTCTGCCACTAATGGTACAGCCAAGATATTGGGGAACACATTGTAGACAGGGTTGGAGGAATAGAGTGCGAGCAGGATAGACACAAAATTATGCAGAGAATGTGAAAAATATCAAATCTGGATCTATTAGTACAGCAATTCCAATTGAACATCACATGTTGGGCTAAAATATTAACTTTTAATTCTGATTTGTATCATAAATCAAAAAACGGAAGATTCAAATGTCAATAGGATATACACACATTTGACTAATCTTCTATTTAAAGATAGTTGTATAAATATTGGTCAATAATACTATCTGATTTGCTGTGTTCTGACTGCCAGTGGTACTTTTAATTCCACTGTTTCCACAGTGCCGAATGTTGAATGGTCTGCTGTGGTACTGTGTTGAAGATTATACTTTGATTTAGATAAATTGGGCTTTTGGCCTGAGTCAGGACTGGCTTATAGATCTGCACTCTGCTGTAACATGTGCTGTGTGTGATTCTTGAGGGTGCTCATGATTAGTGACACCATTACTGCACATTTATCAAGAAACAGTTTAAATAGCTACGGTTCTATCTCTCTTTTGGAAAAGATTTTATACCACTGCCCCATTTACCTGTTTAAACGGACATAAAAGATCCCATGGCATCTTTAAAGAAAAAGCAGACAAGTTCTCTTGATATAAAGGCTGTTGCTTTTTCCTCAAACAGTATCATCAAAACAGATTAACTGGTCATCTATTAGTCTGTGGGACCTTGCTGTGCACAAATTGGCTGCCTTGTTTGCCTACAAATCAGCAGTGACTATGGAGTTGAATTTCCGCAAAGGTTCTCCCAATTGTCCACCGTGACTTTGGAATATCCGTAGAAACCCTGGAGAACTGGTGTAAATGAAGAAAGCCATGGCAGAAGGTCGAGTTAACCCCCGTGTAAATTCAACCCCTACATCACAAGATTAACTCATTGTCCATGGAGCACTTTGAGAAGTCCTGAGGACATGACAAGATGCTATATAAATGCAAGCTCTTTCTTTCCATTCTACTTTTTGCTCAGGAACTTATTTCAGACTCATTCACTGCAGAGTGACAAACAAAGCCTTTGGGTCCCATATGCAATTGGCCACTGTTTATTGGCCTCCAGTAATCTCATTACAACAGTGACTACACTCCAAAAGTACTTCATTGGCTGTAAAACGCTTTGAGACGTCTGGTGATCGTGAAAGGCACGATATAAATCCAACTCTTTCTTTTTTCATGGGAACAGCTCAACTGAATTTGTCAATAACGGAGTGGATGTGAGACCCATTGTCTCATCATCATCATCATAGGCAGTCCCTCGGAATCAAGGAAGATTGCTTCCACTCCTGAAGTGAGTTCTTTGGTGGCTGAACAATCCAATACGAGAGCCACAGACTCTGTCACAGGTGGGACAGATAGTCGTTGAGGGAAAGGGTGGGTGGGACTGGTTTGCCGCACGCTCTTTCCGCTGCCTGCGCTTGATTTCTGCATGCTCTCGGCATTGAGACTCGAGGTGCTTAGCGCCCTCTCGGATGCACTTCCTCCACTTAGGCTGCACTGGCTGTCTTGGGCCAGGGATTCCCAGGTGTCAGTGAGAATGTCGCACTTTATCAGGGAGGCTTTGAGAGTGTCCTTGGAATGTTGCCGCTGCCCACCTTTGGTTCGTTTGCCGTGAAGGAGCTCCGAGTAGAGCACTTGCTTTGGGAGTCTTGTGTCTGGCATGTGAACTATGTGGCCTGCCCAGTGGAGCTGATCGAGTGTGGTCAGTGCTTCAAGGCTGGGGATGGTAGCCTGGACAAGGACGCTAATGTTGGTGCGCCTGTCCTCTCAGGGAATTTGTAGGATCTTGCGGAGACATCGTTGGTGATATTTCTCCAGTGACTTGAGGTGTCTGCTGTACATGGTCCATGTCTATGAGCCATACAGGAGGACGAATATTACTACAGCCCTGTAGACCATGAACTTGGTGGCAGTTTTGAAGGCCTGATCTTCAAACACTCTTTTCCTCAGGCAGCCGAAAGCTGCACTGGCGCACTAGAGGCGACGTTGGATCTCGTCGTCGATGCCTGTTCTTGTTGATAGGAGGCTCCCGAGATATGGGAAGTGGTCCACGGGGTCCAAGGCCGGGCTGTGGATCTTGATGATTGGGGGGCAGTGCTGTGCGGTGAGGACAGGCCTTTGCTTACTGATGTTTAGCGTAAGGCCCATACTTTCGTATAAGATGGCCGCCAGGGTGGTAGTTCCCTAGGGAGCTCTCCTGCACCAAACAGCTCCCACCAGCTCTCGGCAACTTTCCACCCCAACCTCTCCCTCTCCCGCTGTCGAAACCTCCCCTAACCAAATAGACCCTAAGCACGTAAACCCAAACCCTTACCCCTTATCCTAGTCCCATCCCTGCGAGTCCCATGAGTTTGGGCCATTCGGGCCTCCCTCAGGCTTCCCACCACATCACCCATCGGTGACCTCCGGTGACCTCTGGCGACCGTCGATGACCTCCGGCGACCTCCAGTGAGTCCCAAGAGTTTGGGCCATTGTCTAATCGGAGATATCTATTATTGAAAAACATTATACCTGTACTATGCCAAGGCATAGAATACAAGAGGAGGGAAGTTATGCTTTGAACTGTACACAACACTAGTTAGGCCACAGCTTGAGTACTGCATGCAGTTCTGGTCACCACATTATAAGAAGGATGTGATTGCACTAGAAAGGGTGCAGAAGAGATTTACGAGGGTGTTGCCAGGACTGGAAAACTTTAGCAATGAGGAAAGATTGGATAGGTTGGGGTTGTTTTCCTTGGAACAGAGGAGGCTGAGGGGAGATTTAATTGAGGTGTATGATATTATGAGGGGCCTAGATAGAGTATTTAGGAAGGACCTATTTCCCTTAGCAGAGGGGTTAATGACCAGGGGGCATAGATTTAAAGTAGTTGGTGGAAGGATTAGAGGGAGATGAGAAAACATTTCTTCACCCAGAGAATGGTGGGAGTCTGGAACTCACTGCCTGATAGCGTGGTAGAGGCAGAAACCCTCATCACATTTAGTAAGTACTTGGATGCGCACTTAAAGAGCCATAACCTACAAGGCTACGGACTTAGTGCTGGAAGTTGTGATTAGGCCGGGTTTTTCGACCGGCACGGACACAATGGGCCAAATGGTCTTCTGGGCTGTAATTTTTCTATGATCCTATGATTATGGTTGATTAGGATACAATGCTGAAGATCTATGTTTGATCAGCTGGATGTTCGGAATAAAAGACACGTTTGAAATGTTGCAGTCTGGAAACATATTAGCATATTAGCAGTCGAGTGAAACAAAAAAGGCCTTATTTGAAATATATAATCGATGGAGAGCATTTCAATTAGATGTGTTTTTTTTACCTGTGCAGTTAAACCTTTATAAAAACATACACTTCAATCACTCAGGCTGTTATACAAGACGCTGGTTACACATTGTAGCATTATGTTAACTTCGGACCCAATTCCCGATCAACCCATTGTTCAGTTGCTGTCTTTATTCTTGACAATACATTTAAGTGTTGCTTTGGCCTGCAAAATGCTGAATTACACCAGATTAAATAAGATACAATTTAAGGTTCTATAATCTTGATAATTTAAAAAGTAGATGTAGGAAGTGCTGATTTTTTTCAAATTTCTCTGACTACAACAATGGCTTTGCTTTTCTATTCAGTGTTTTATGCCATCATTTTTCAATTTATTAACTCCTATCACATGATGCAACACCGTCTCCTGAGAGAAGCAATGAAGCGATGGAGTGTGTATTTTTTTTGCCATTTTTACTCCAAATTTCTATCTTTCAAAGCAGCCATTTTTAATCCCCCTCCCTATATTGAGCCTTCATACGGCAGAAGTGTTGGTGGCAGTGATCATTTTTGAAATTTCATGCAAGACTATTTTTAGCTTATATGTGTAAAATAGAGTCCAGATGCAGTGGGGAGGGAAGGGAACATAACAGCTGACTCAGCACTAGGTGTGGAATCTAGGATATTCAGTGTGAACTGAGGATGGGGGTTATACCTGAGGCTAACACAGTCTTATTCAACCAAATTGGCTTGCATGTGTATCAGAACCAAATAAGCAGAAGATCTTTATGGTGCTATGTATAAAACTTCAGGTCCTGTATAGGATAAAGTTCATGCAGCCAAAATGTATAACTTTGAGCTGGCAAACTGCATTATTCTGTTCCAACTCTTTTTGCTACTGGTACACAGTCTTTCAATAATGGGTGGAGCCCAACTAAAAACAAAAGCTCTGCTGATGGCTCATCCAATTTATCCAACAAGTACCTGAGCCACACAGACCAGGGAGGTCCCAGGTTCGATCCCTCATCTGTGTTGGGTTGGCTGTTCTCAGCCACAACAGTGGTAGGGGTGCTACAATTGGTCTGAGGCAGCGCCATTGTTAGGGAGGGGGAAATTAATCAGTGTCTCTGAAATGGGCAAAACAAAGATAATATCTGAATTTTTTGTAGGACCATGAGAATCAAACTGAATTGAGCCAAACGGAAGTCGGAAACCAGAAATTGGATTGCACTAACAGCCTTGAAAATGTGGACTCTGCTGCACTCAATATAGAATAATGTCCCCTTTATTTTGAGACCAGAAACAAAGAAAATTAAGGAAGGGATGATTGCTGGCAAAAGTTGAAAGGAAAAGATTTTGAGGGTAATTGTATTCTGATCATTGTTGACACATTAGGAATAAGGAGTACCCTACCTTCAACAGGATGTGTAGCAAAGGGTTCCAGAAAGAGGAATTTATTGACAGTTGTATTGCTTATATGGAAAATCTGGAGCACTTCAGTTTCGAACTACCAGGATAGCTGGGCATCACTGTATTGACCTGGCAGGTGCTTTCAAACTACTTTGATCAGTTGAAATTGGCTTATCTTCCTGATTTACAGAACCTTTATACAATCTACACAGGAATTTTAGTGCAAGAGTAAAAACAAACCCATTTGCTCTCATTTGTACATTTACTTGTGCCGATCTTTTCTCAGAGGCGCAAAGTTCAAAGTTCAAAGTTCACTTTGACCTTCAGCGATTTACTAAATGTAAAATACATTTAATTCAGTGAATTCTGTGAACTATTTCTGGAAGTAATCACTGAAATATCAACATTCTCCATGATTTTGGGGGCTTGGGGGAATACAAAACGACAGATTCTTCCTCAGCACCACTTCTCTTGTGAAAAATCAAATGAATTCTGTCCTTCATTCTTAATTCACAGTGTTGGCTGTACAGTCTATTTATTTTAAACCCAGAGGAAATCTGGTATTAACTTTATATATCTATATATATCTTATATATATAGATATATATATACATGCATTCTTGGGATATGGGCATCACTAGCAAGGCCAGCATTTATTGCCCATCCCTAGTTACTTTGAAGGTGGTGACGTGCTGGCAACACAAAGCGTGCAAAGGTATTAATGGATGGAGTTGCACTTCCATACTTAACGCCTCTCAAACCCACTTACCCATGGTTGCATGTTTGCTATCAGCACCTTGGCCCCTTTTAGTCATTTTCTAATTTGTACCGAGACTGTTCCCCATAGTACTGCTTCAGAACTCTGTTGTATGACACGTGCAGGTTAATTCAGTTACATACTTTATTGTTCTGTTCCATCTTAGTTCTGTTTTTACACCCAAGGGATCATGGAATTAATTGACTTTTTAGGCTGACCTATTTTAGTTTTCCAATGTATTAGCAGCTGGGCCCGAAGTGTTCTTTTTCACTTGACCTATTCCAGAAGCAGTGCAAAAAATGAAATGGAATTGTTCTGTCTAAAATGGAATATATCTGTTAAAATAATACCCATTCCGTGACCCTTTCCAAATTCAAATTTATCAGAACCAGGAATGTTCAAAGCAATTGTGTCAAACAGTTGAACCGTAGCAATATTGTGATTAGGTCACTCCCAGAAAAAATGCTGCTTTGGACGTAAGCCAAGTCATTTCAAATTGAAGTATCAATAGACAACACACAAACAAGGGCAAACCTCTTGGCTGAATTTCAAAAGCTGTGATAGATTAACATTTTCTGGCATTTTTTACAACAACAACAACAACAGCAACTTGTATTTATATAGGTGCAAAAGCTATTCAGGCTCAAACTGCTTATGTATCAGACCCTGGAGGGTCTGGGGAATGTGCAAGGCCCGTGTTCCAACAAATGCAGAGCAGGCTTTGATTGGTTTAAAATAAAATCTTTTCTCTCAATACTTTCTTTTAATAAAGGGTAAAATTATTTATCTCCACTCCCTTGTGTGTTCACATTAATGACCAGAATAATTTTGCTGAAATAATATACTGAAGTACATGTTGTGTGTGGACGATGCCATCGCATTTAAAATGGCTGGCTCTTCTAAATCTTCCCCCTCCCCATCAAAAAATAAGTTTGCTACAGATTTTAAAATGGTGGCACTGCCCCTTTAAATCTGATTTCAAATTGGGATAATGAAAAGAAATGTCATTTTGATTTAAATGAGCCTTGCACCGCCCCATGCAATTTTCCATTGTCGTCTTCCATTAAATCTGATAAAGATTTACTAATTATAAGGCTCAGACATTGATTCGAACTGGGGACTCTGTACTCTACAGCGTGCTGTTTTACTTGGGTTGCACTAAATGTTTCAGTAGGTTTTAAGCTGAAATAAGAGGCAGATAGCTGATTGAATAACAAGTCACAGCTGAGCTCTTTAATCAATTTGAGGTTCTTGTTGTGTTAGGCCATTCATTGTAACTATTTGTTGGTATTTCATTTACATTCTTAGAAAGACGGGTTTAAATAATGCTGAATTTTTGATTCATTCGAATTCTTGCTCAGCTGGTCAAAGAGATCACTGAAATATATTTGTGAGCGGGAGATAGGCTTGATAAAATGATGAGGTTTGACTGTTTGAATAATGAAATGACATTGACCTGTTCAGATGAATTCACACTGCCCGTGAGATGCTACTCTTTGTCATATTTTTAACTTATATTGAAGTTGCTCTTTTTATATAAAGGTGTCAGCTAATGTGATTTGGGAATAAAAAGGGATGTATTTTGGTCTGTAATTTTCTGGAAATGGAAGGCTTTTTTTATTTATATAGTTTGAACTTATCCTCTGATGTACTGGTAGGGATTTCTTTAATGGGAAACTGGGAGTTAAATGCTGTAGAGTTAGCTGGTAACCTTCACAACTTGATGTTTTCTGTCCTTGTAGTTGAAACACTACTTTGTATTTTATTTATTGCTGGCGGTTCAAGGGGTGATATCTCTGCTGGAGATTTCAAGGTCCTACTTTGACATGACACATGGTATAAATGTTCAAGTCAGTTGGAGGGAAATGTATCATAGCACTAACTGTCCACTGTGCAAAGAATGTTCCATGTAGCATGTGCAGCCCTCTCCACGTGCTTTAAAACATCTAAGGCTTGCCTGCTATGCCACATCTGCCAAAGGTTTCGCACTGGAACTGTGGCTTTTGAGTTATCGCAGTTCAAAAGTGGCACACCTCAGGACATCGCCATATACGTTAAAGGTCTATCTTTTATACAGGCAGTCAGTGTTTCAAACTTATCGCCCCCTGTCTAAACCTACGGACAAAAATCAGCACTATATTTTGTTCTGTCTTCACCCCTGCCTGAAGCTATTGCTCCAAGGGATTGAAATTCTGCTACACACTGCGAGGATGGGAAAAGGAGGTAATTCCTGATCTCGCAAAAGGCTGCAGCAGAGTTTCAATCCTCAGAGCGGCACCTTCTGGTAGGAGTGAAGGGAGACTGAGCAAAGAACTGTGCCAGTGCTAATTGGTGGAGGAGGGAAATCAGGGAAGTGCACCTGCGTAAACTGGTGTGGGAGGTGAAGAATAGACCTAATGTGAGTGAATGGGTGAGGGAGCAGAATGCTTGTGACTTTGTGCAAAAATGTGAAGAATTTAACAACAGTAAGCACATTTCCACAGCAGTGTATAATTTATCTGCAGGAAGTGAGGGAAAATTGCCAAGCCTTTCACCACAATTTTCCGCTACACAATGATGGAATGTTGGGAGAAACCAGCTTAAGTCTGTGTCTGCATGGAACTACATTCAAGGCTGTTATCAGGCCAATCAGCTTTTCTTGACTTGCCAGCATTTTGGGAGCTGTGTCAGTTCTTTTAAAGTTGTTGGGCAGTTTTTGCTAGTTTTGCAGGTTGACATCACACATCTTTATTGCAAAACATTGTGAAAGCTCAAAAATAAAGAAATGTCTCTGAGAATGATCCCATAATGCTTTAATAATGAATTACTTTGAAGTGCAGGTCTTAGTCATATATGCAAATTTGGTACCCATTTTGAGCAAGTCAAGATCTCACATCATAAGGTCAGAAGTGGGGATGCTCGCTGATGACTGCGCAATGTTCAGTTCCATTCGCAACTCCACAGGTAATGGAGCAGTCTATGCCTGCATACAGCAAGACCTGAACAAGATTCAGGCTTGGACTGATGTGTGGCACGAATGTTACTTGCCAGTTAAGTGCCAGGCAATGACTATCTCCAACAAGTGAGAGTCTAACCACTGCCCCATAACATTCATTGGCATTACTGTCATGTGTGTAACCATCATGTAACGGTAATCTTCATGTAACTGTAATCTCCATGCTACTCCTGTACACTGTACTTATACCCTAGAAATGCACACCATGACCACAGGGGGTGAACTTGTGGGAGACACTCCTCACCTGGGTTTCCAGGTATAAAAGGGGAGGTCCCACTCAGGGTCAGCACTCCTTGATCCTGGGAATAAAGGTTAAGGTCACATAGTGACTGTGTCTGCAGTACATGCCTCGTGTGAATTTGTAGTAAGGTGCAGGGACACCACAATTACCATCACCGAATCCCCCACCATCAACATCCTGAGGTCACCATTGACCAGAAACTTAACTGGACCAGCCACATAAATACTGTGGCAACAAGAGAAGGTCAGAGATTGGGTATTCTGTGGCAAGTATCTCACCTCCGGACTCCCCAAAGTCTTACCACCATCTACAAGGCACAAGTCAGGAGAGTGATAGAATACTCTCCACTTGCTTGGATGAGTGCAACTCCCACAACACTCAAGAAGCTCGACACCATCCAGGACAAAGCAGCCCACTTGATTGGCACCCCATTCACCACCTCCACCAACGGTGTACCGTGGCTGCAGTGTGTACCATCTACAAGATGCACTGCAGCAACTCACTAAGGCTTCTTCGGCAGCAGCACCCAAAACCGCGACCTCTACCACCTAGGAGGACATGGGCAGCAAGCACATGGGAACACCACTGCCTCCATGTTCCGCTCCAAGTCACACACCATCCTGATTTGGAAGCATATCGCTGATCCTTCATTGTCGCTGAGTCAAAATCCTGGAACTCCCTCCCTAACAGCACTGTGGGCGTGCCATCACCACACGGACAGCGGTGAGTCTCAAGGGAAATTAGGGATGGGCAATAAATGCCGGCCTTGCCAGTGACGCCCACATCCCATGAACGAATTTTTAAAAGAAAAATGAATAATCAATTCATCTGTTTTTGCTTATCGTGGTCAAGTAAGAAATGTTAGCCAGGACACGAGGAGAACAATCTGCTCTACTTCAATGGTGCCATGGGACCTTTAACATCAGTTTGAAACAGCAGAATAGGCAGACAGGATCTCAGTTTAATATTTGATCTGAAGAATGGCACCTATGGAACTTCCTTGGTACTGTTCTAGAGTGTCAACCTAGGTTATGTGCTGAAGTACGAGTGTGAAACTTCAACCATTACCATGTGACTTTGAAATTAAAATACCCAGACAGCACCATGACAACCTGCATCACAAGATAACCAGGTAGCAAGGTACAGAGAATATATAGTTCCTGCTGGAGAGAAAGTGAGGCATCAAGGAATTTGTAGTCTTCACCCTGTTTCTGTAGGATTTACAATACCCCGAATGTACTGTGACAACCAGGCAAAATGCGCAGCCAAAGGAAAAAGCAAAAATAATATTTCATTTTTAAAGCATTTTACACAGTTAAGCCCTTTAATAACAATTCTGACCAAACAGCGTTGTTTAGGGTGAGTTATTTTGGGTTGCTGAGGAGAAATTATGTTTGTGCTGGGATTAGAGGATAAATTTCTTTGGTGCTCTGATGCTGGCCTTAGACATTGCAGGAAGAGTCAGGCAGGCAGGCCAGGACCATGGTATATTACCATATCGTTAGGTGCTGGCCAATGGAGACTCAACAGCACGAAGATGTCCCTGGAGATGGAGCGCGCAGTGTCCACCGGCACGCTCAAGGCCTTCTGCCACCGGTGGGCACCGGAGGGACTGGAGTGCATCATCACAACCGGCAACAACATTTCAATTTGATTGGTTAAGTTTTAGTTTAAATTTGTTAATTTACAATCTTTATTGGTTGTGCCCCTTTAAAAGACTTTTAATTGGCATTGCCAGTATTTTAAAAGAGTCAACAGTCCAAAGAATTTACTCAGGCAATGCTGTATTTCAGAGGTGGATAAACAGGGGCCCCATAGGGTATAGTATAACCATAGGAAACATCAAAAAAACTACTCCCAGATGACCCATGAACAACACGAATCTCTTCAAAACTACTTGAAGGATGGTTTCTTGAGGCTGTGAATCCATGTATTTTCTGTCCTTGTTTCGTTGATTCCTCATCAGTATGGACTTTTGTTAAACGCATTAAAATAAAAGTCCCAAACTGTTGGGTATCTCCGACCATCATTTATCGAGACAATTTTAATATAAAATTTCCTACTTGATCAATTTATTATATTTCCGAATTACATATTTTATGACATTCACAAATTATGTAAGTCATCTTCTGTGCAAACTGCACATTTTCTGATACCTAAAGCTGAATTTTCCTCCACAATCATATTCCCAACACCGCCCCCATCCCCAGACCTGTCATCCCCAGTGATGTAAATGATGGCAGTTAGGCAGAGCGACAAGTCATCACATTTCCCTGTCTTCTCCCGCTGATTCTGTCGTCCTCGGGGACTGTCTGGAGAGGAGTGGTGTGAATCCGTGGTACAGAGATGGAAGGCTTGTTGATGACCCTTTTGAGGGAGAGGGCCAAGTAGTGGGCACCTCTCCACCTTATTACGCTTCAGGCTTGAGTTTTAGACACTTTTAGACCTTGTCCAATCCAAGGCTCTTGAATTTTTTGACTCTTCATCCCCCTGAGGTTATTCACTTCGGTACGAAGAATAGAAAAACAGAATATTTTTTTTAAATGTTGGTGTTCAGAGGGATTTGGGTATTCTTGTACGCGAAACACAAAAAATTAACATGCAGGTACAGCAAGCAATTAGGAAGGCAAATGGTATGTTAACCTTTGTTACAAGGGGGTTGGAGTACAAGAGTAAGGAAGTCATGCTGCAATTATACAAGGCTTTGGTGAGACCATACCTGGAGCACTGTGTACTGTTTTGGTCTCCGTACCTAAGGAAGGATATACTTGCCTTAGAAGGGGTGCAACGAACATAGTCTCAGAATAAGGGGTTGGTCGTTTAGAACTGAGATGAGGAGGAATTTCTTCACTTAGAGTGTTGTGAATCTTTGAAATTCTTTACCCCAGAGGGCTGTGGATGCTTATCATTGAAATCACTAGATTTTTGGACTCTAAGGGAATCAAGGGATATGGAGATCGGGCGGGAAAGTGGAGTTGAGGTCAAAGATCAGCCATGATCTTATTGAATGACGGAGCAGGCTTGAGAGGCCATATGGCCTACTCCTGCTCCTATTCCTTATGTTCTTATGATTAAATGTTCCCCACGTTTTGATGAGGTGAGGCGCCGAACATCTGTTGCAGCATTGCCGACATTTCCCTCCACAGCAGCGGTGGGCTCCCGCCTAGTGGCAGGGATTTTGTCGGCGGCTCGCTCTGCAGCAATAATGACCCCTGACCCAGGAAAATGGGTCAGAGTGACAGTGGCAGTGGGCAGAAGTCCTGTCCTGATTTCAAAGATGGATTAAGGAAAATCCAGCTCTTACTATCTACTTAAACATTAACAAATTAAAAGTTCAAACAGCAGAAAGTTTGCAATTTTTGCTAAATACATGCACACAGAAATGTCCAATATTTAATCTGGTCGGAAAATAAAATATTGGGGCAAACTGAACAGCACTTGACTATCAGTAAATTCCTGATGTGCAAGTTGCCGCCCTTCAGGTTCCTCTTTTGCTCCTTACGTAGTCAGTAATGCTATAAATAGAAGATTCATGCCGAGACTTGGTGGTTTCAATAAAAAATAAAAGCAGCCAAACTACTCACCATCCTGAAGGTGTGTCTCACTGCTGGTTTATTTTCCAGTAAACTGCAGAATTCCAACATGTATCATGTTTACACCTCAATTTGTGTAGTAGTGAGGGTTCATTTGTGAAGCTTAAGGTGAATTTGTTTTTTTAATGGGTGTGCTTTTTTAGGTGAAAGGGGCCTCATGGTGCAGTAATAAATTTTGGAGGCTATGAGTAATACAACTGCTTGAAGCAGGGTGCACAGAACGACTACAGAAAGCCAAGCACTAAGATCAGCAGCGAATGAAAGACGTGGGTGAGCAGGAGAAGGGGACTATGAAGAGATGGCGATGGATGGGAATACATCAAGCAGTGCTGTGGAAGGAACAAAGGGAAGACAGGAGAGAAAGAGATGACAAATGCAGAGGAAGAGTAATGCAAACTGAACAAGATGGTTAAAAAGGGGGGGAAATTAAATAAAATACAGCACTCATTTTTCAGAAGTATTTTTAATGGGGTAGCTAATGCTGCTTCTCTCACCCAGTGCCTATCTTTGATCCCCATATTTAAAGCAGCTACTTCAGGACCGACTCTGGGCCAAACCTTCTCACTCCCATCCCAACCCTTGCGATTGGAGCCAGCCCTGCTAGCCCTATTGAAAGGCCCAGCTTCAGCCTGGGAGCCACTTCTGGTCTATATGCTGCTGTCAGTCCAATTGTGCCCATGCCTGACCCAATCCAACTTCACTATTAATAGCCACCTCCCCCCCCACTCCGCCGCATCTGCAACCCCTCACCTGGCCAGAGTATCAGCTTCACGATTAATGCCCGACATCCTGTACCTGTCACCTGTCTGGGGTATCAACTTCGCTATTAACCTCCGCCATCCCTCGCCCCCTCCCCCTACCCCCACCACCCTTCAATCTGGTCACAATAACAACTGCTAGCATTTCAAATTAATTTATTCAGTTTGTTCACTCTCTGTGTAAAATAATTCATCAGTAGTACAGTAAACTTGAGTTGTGTGGAACATACTCTGAAAATAATCTCACTGCACTCGTATTAAGTTAGAAAGCATTAGGGCAGCTGTTTCATCCTTGCAGCTGGTCACTTAATCCTGATGTTTTTAAAAAAGCATTTGAAAAGGAATCAATGCTTTTATCAGTATGATGAGCCTTTGAGATGTATTGAGTGTTCAGACAAACGATCATACTTGTACCAGGATTTAACACTGTTCTTGTGGTGTTTGTATAAATTCTGTGCCAGCACTGCCAGTCATGATGAGTCATGTCTGCACCATAAATATTTGAAACTTGGGATATAAATTTACATTCAAAACACTCCCTGCAGCTTTTTCCATCCCTTATTGACACATGAAAGAATTGCACTGTTTTGCAGTTTTGGGGTGGGTAAAGGATTAACCCTCCACAAAGTTGAAGACACATTTTCCAAGACTATGGTGCAGAAATGTACTGTGGCAGAGGGCATGTAATGTACAGAAATAAAAAGTCTTCACTTTATCCTGCGCATGCCTTCACCGTGACAAGCACATTACTGTGTCCCTGCAACGTGTTTTGTGTGTCAGTAAAGCCTGATAATGAATAATGCAGGAATCGATTTCATTGTCACATTGAACGCTTGTTGGGGAGGAATTAAACTAATATGGCAGGGGGATGGGAACCAATGCAGGGAGACAGAGGGAAACAAAATGGAGACAGAAGCAAAAGACAGAAAGGAGATGAGGAAAAGTGGAGGGCAGAGAAACCCAAGGCAAAAAACAAAAAGGGCCACTGTACAGCAAAATTCTAAAGGGTCAAAGTGTAATAAAAAGGCAAGCCTGAAAGCTCTGTGCCTCAATACGAGGAGTATTCGGAACCCAGGAGAGGGCTCTGAGCTAGTTAGAGTGGGTGAGAGCTCAGATGAACAGGACCCCAAGAAAGAATGCAAAAGGCAGGAGGCAACAGAGCAGAGTAGCACTGGGGTAAGGGTAAACCACAAGGTGATAGGAAGGGACAATATGTATGACTATAAGGGGGCTGCAGGAGGGGTCATAACTAAAAATCATGGTTTGAAAACTAGTATTAAAACACTCTACCTTAACGCACGCAGCATTCGAAATAAAGTAAATGAGTTGACGGCACAAATCATTACAAATGGGTATGATTTGGTGGCCATTACAGAAACGTGGTTGCAGGGTGGCCAAGACTGGGAATTAAACATACAGGGGTATCTGACAATTCAGAAGGATAGACAAGAAGGGAAAGGAGGTGGGGTAGCTCTGTTAATAAAGGATGATATCAGGGCAGTTGTGAGAGATGATATTGCCTCTAATGAACAAAATGCTGAATCATTGTGGGTGGAAATTAGAGATAGTAAGGGAAAAAGTCACTGGTGGGTGTAGTTTATAGCCCCCCAAATAATAACTTCATGGTGGGGCGGACAATAATCAAGGGAATAATGGAGGCATGTGAAAAAGGAACGGCAGTAATCATGGGGAATTTTAACCTACATATCGATTGGTCAAATCAAATTGCACGGGGTAGCCTGAAGGAGGAATTCATAGAATGCATACGGGATTGTTTCTTAGAACAGTATGTTACAGAACCTACAAGGGAGCAAGCTATCTTAGATCTGGTCCTGTGAAATGAGTCAGGAATAATAAACGATCTCCTAGTAAAAGATCCTCTCGGAATGAGTGATCACAGTATGGTTGAATTTGTAATACAGATTGAGGGTGAGGAAGTAGTGTCTCAAACGAGCGTACTATGCTTAAACAAAGGGGACTACAGTGGGATGAGGGACGAGTTGGCTAAAGTAGACTGGGAACACAGACTAAACGGTGGCACAATTGAGGAACAGTGGAGGACTTTTTAAGGAGCTCTTTCACAGTGCTCAACAAAAATATATTCCAGTGAAAAAGAAGGGCGATAAGAGAAGGGATAATCAGCCGTGGATAACCAAGGAAATAAAAGAGAGTATGAAATTAAAAATCAATGCGTATAAGGTGGCCAAGGTTAATGGGAAACTAGAAGATTGGGAAAATTTTAAACGACAGCAAGGAATGACTAAGAAAGCAATAAAGAAAGGAAAGATAGATTATGAAAGTAAACTTGCGTAAAACATAAAAACAGATAGTAAAAGCTTTTACCGATAAAAAAACGGAAGAGAGTGACTAAAGTAAATGTTGGTCCCTTAGAAGATGAGAAGGGGGATTTAACAATGGTAAATGTGGAAATGGCTGAGACCTTAAACAATTATTTTGCTTCGGTCTTCACAGTGGAAGACACAAAAACCATGCCAAAAATTGCTGGTCACGGGAATGTGGGAAGGGAGGACCTTGAGACAATCACTATCACTAGGGGCGTAGTGCTGGACAGGCTAATGGGACTCAAGGTAGACAAGTCCCCTGGTCCTGATGAAATGCATCCCAGGGTATTAAAAGAGATGGCGGAAGTTATATCAGATGCATTCGTTATAATTTACCAAAATTCTCTGGACTCTGGGGAGGGTCCAGCGGATTGGAAAGCAGCTAATGTAACGCCGCTGTTTAAAAAAGGGGGCAGACAAAAAGCTGGTAACTATAGGCCAGTTAGTTTAACATCTGTAGTGGGGAAAATGCTTGAAGCTATCATTAAGGAAGAAATAGCGGGACATCTAGATAGGAATAGTGCAATCAAGCAGACGCAACATGGATTCATGAAGGGGAAATCATGTTTAATTAATTTACTGGAATTCTTTGAGGATATAACGAGCATGGTGGATAGAGGTGTACCGATGGATGTGGTGTATTTAGATTTCCAAAAGGCATTCGATAAGGTGCCACACAAAAGGTTACTGCAGAAGATAAAGGTACGCGCAGTCAGAGGAAATGTATTAGCATGGATAGAGAATTGGCTGGCTAACAGAAAGCAGAGAGTTTGGATAAATGGGTCCTTTTCGGGTTGGAAATAGGTGGTTAGTGGTGTACCACAGGGATCGGTGCTGGGACCACAACTGTTTACAATATACATAGATGACCTGGAAGAGGGGACAGAGTGTAGTGTGACAAAATTTGCAGATGACACAAAGATTACTGGGAAAGCGGGTTGTGTAGAGGACACAGAGAGGCTGCAAAGAGATTTGGATAGGTTAAGCGAATGGGCTAAGGTTTGGCAAATGGAATACAATGTCGGAAAATGTGAGGTCATCCACCTTGGGAAAAAAAACAGTAAAAGGGAATATTATTTGAATGGGGAGAAATTACAACATGCTGCGGTGCAGAGGGACCTGGGGGTCCTTGTGCATGAATCCCAAAAAGTTAGTTTGCAGGTGCAGCAGGTAATCAGGAAGGCGAATGGAATGTTGGCCTTCATTGCGAGAGGGATGGAGTACAAAAGCAGGGAGGTCCTGCTGCAACTGTACAGGGTATTGGTGAGGCCGCACCTGGAGTACTGCGTGCAGTTTTGTTCACCTTACTTAATGAAGGATATACTAGCTTTGGCGGGGGTACAGAGACGATTCACTAGGCTGATTCCGGAGATGAGGGGGTTACCTTATGATGATAGATTGAGTAGACTGGGTCTTTACTCGTTGGAGTTCAGAAGGATGAGGGGTGATCTTATAGAAACATTTAAAATAATGAAAGGGATAGACAAGATAGAGGAAGAGAGGTTGTTTCCACTGGCACCTGCTCTCGACAATTTCTTTCATGGTGGGGTGTATAAGGGATAACCGGGTTTTGAGCGTCCTTTTCATTAGCAGCTCTGCAGGTGGAACCCCTGTGAGTGAGTGTGGTCGGGATCTATAGGCCAACAGGAGGCGTGATAAGCGGGTTTGTAGGGAACCCCCTTGGATTCTGAGCATCCCCTGTTTGATTATCTGCACTGCTCATTCTGCCTGGCCGTTTGAGGCCGGCTTGAAAGGTGCTGTTCTGACATGGTTAATTCCATTGCCTGCCATGAAGTCCTGGAATTCAGTGCTTGTGAAGCACGGGCCATTGTTGTTGACCAAGATGTCCAGTAGACCATGGGAGGCGAACATTGCCCGTAGACTTTCCACCGTGGCAGAGGCTGTGCTTGAATTTAAAATGACACACTCGATCCATTTGGAGTAGGCGTCTACTACAACCAAAAACATTTTTCCCATGAAAGGACCTGCGTAGTGCACATGGATGCGTGACCAAGGCTTGGCGGGCCATGGCCAGGGGCTAAGGGGGGCTTCCCTGGGCGCATTGCCCAGCTGGGCACACGTGTTGCACCTGCGAACACAAAGTTCCAGATCTGCATCTATCCCTGGCCACCAAATGTGTGACCTGGCAATTGCCTTCATCATGACAATGCCCAGGTGCTCATTGTGGACTTCTCTGATGAACACCTCTCTGCCCATCTAGGGCATGACTACGCGGTTTCCTCACAGTAGGCAATCGGCCTGAATCGAGAGTTCATCCCTGCGCCTGTGAAATGGTTTAAATTCCTCAGGGTATGCCCTGTATGTGGCTGCCCAGTCCCCATCCAGGACACATTTCTTGTCTAGAGACAATTGCGGGTCTCTATTTGTCCAGACTTTAATCTGACGGGCTGTCACGGGTGAGCCTTCGCTTCCGAAAGCTTCAACAGCCATGACCATCTCAGCAGCATGCTCGGTAGCCCCCTCAGTGGTGGCTACTGGGAGCCAGCTAGTGCATCGGCGCAGTTTTCGGTGCCCGGTCTGTGCCGAATTGTACAGTCATAGGCGGCTAACGTGAGTGCCCACCTCTGTATACGGGCCGATGCTTTGGATTTATGGCCTTGTTGTCGGCCAAAAGGGACACCAGGGGTTTGTGATCTGTCTCCAGCTCAAATTTCCTGCCAAACAGGTACTGGTGCATTTTCTTTACAGCATATACACATGCAAGCGTCTCCTTTTCTACCATCCCGTAACCCCTTTCTGCATGGGACAGACTCCTGGAGGCATAAGCTACCGGCTGTAACTGACCCTTGACATTGACATGCTGCAACACACACCCGACACCCGGCATCGCACGTTAACACAAATTTCTTACATGGGTCGTATAATGTTAGCAGAGTGTTGGAACATAACAAATTGCGTGCTCTATTAAAAGCCCTTTCCTGGCTGTCCCCCCCAGACCCATTCACGACCTTTGCGTAGGAGCACGTGTAGCGGCTCTAGCAGCGTGCTCAATTTGGGAAGAAATTTACCAAAATAGCTCAGGAGCCCCAGGAACGAACGCAGCTCCGTCGTGTTACGGGGTCTGGGTGCTCTCTGGATCGCTTCCGTCCTGGACGCAGTAGGGCTGATCCCGTCTGCTGCTAACCTCATCCCCAGGAATTCTACCACTGGAGCTAGGAAGACGCACTTCGCCTTTTTCAGTCGCAGCCCTACCCGGTCCAGTCTCGTTGCACCTCCTCCAGATTGTGGAGGTGTTCTTCAGTATCATAACCCGCGATGAGAATGTCGTCCTGAAAAACCACTGTCCCTGGAATCGACTTGAGGCTTTCCATTTCATTGGAAGATCGCGGCGGCCGAGCGAATCCCGAACAGACATCTGTTGCACTCAAACAACCCCTTGTGCGTCGTGATGGTGGTCAGCTTCTTCGACTCACTCGCCAGCTCCTGGGTCATGTAAGCTGAGGTCAGGTCCAATTTTGAAAAAAGTTTGCCACCGGATAGCGTCGCAAAGAGGTCCTCCGCTCTCGGTAGTGGGTACTGGTCTTGGAGTGACACTCGATTGATGGTGGCCTTGTAATCACCACATATCCTGAACGACCCATCTGCCTTGAGCACCGGCACGATCGGGCTCGCCCAGTCACTGAATTCGACTGGCGAGATGATGCCTTCCCTCAGCAGGCGGTCCAATTCGCCTTCTGTCTTTTCCCGCATCACGTACGGCACCGCTCTGGCCTTGTGGTGTACTGGCCTGGCGTCCGGGTTTATGTGAATCACTACCTTGGCCCCCATGAAAGTGCCGATGCCGGGTTGAAATAATGGGCCCAAGTTTCCACATGATTTGCGCCTGATTTTTAGGAGCAACTATTGGAGAACGGACTATCTTAGAAATCGCAATTCTCCACATTTTTTTTTCTGCAGTTCTAGTCAGGTAGAACAGTTCTACTTTGGAACAGAATTTTTTCTTCAAAAGGGGGCATGTCCGGCCACTGACGCCTGATTTGAAAGTTTCCACAGTGAAAACGTACTCCAAACTAAAGTAGAGTGGAGCTAGTGAAGATTTTTGTCGAACTGAAAAAACCTGTTTTACACATTAAAAAATCAGGCGCAGGTTACAAATTAGGCGTCCAGAACAAGGTGCGGGGTGGGAGGGGGGGGAAGGGAACTCATTAAATTCTACAATAAATCTTTATTTATACTTCTACAAATATTATACAAATAAATCCAACCTGAATAAACATTTATAAGCCAAGAAAAGATTAAATAAATCATCTTCCTACCTGTGTGAAAGTGCTTCAGCAAGGGAGAATTCTGCAGCCGTTCGTGTCGCTGACGGGAGGGAGGGGGAGAGAGAGAGAGGGGGGGAGGGAGGGAGGGAGAGAGAGAGAGGGGGAGGGAGAGAGAGAGAGAGAGAGAGAGAGGGGAGGGAGAGAGAGAGAGGGGGAGGGAGAGAGGAGGAGGGAGAGAGGGGGAGGGGAGCGGGTGTCGGGTCGGGTCTGGTTGGCGGGGGGGTGGGGGGGAGCGGGTGTCGAGTCGGGTCTGGTTGGCGGGGGGGGGGGGGGGGGGGAGCGGGTGTCGGGTCTGGTCCGGAGGCGGGGGGGGGTGGAAAGCAGGAGCTGGCCGTGGGAGGAGCCTTATTCACGCAGCCCCAGTGAGGCCATTGGGCCAGGGCTAGGGGCTGCGTGCTTCGGGCCCCTCCCACACAGTTCGCCGCCTGGAGCTACTGCACTTGCGTGCCGACTGTAGCGCGCATGTGCAGAGGTCCCGGCACTGTTTTCAGCGCAGGGACCTGGCTCCGCTCCGCCCCCCCCACAGCTCGTGCTGGCTGCGCCGAGGGCCAGAGGACCTGCAAGTAGGTGGAGAATACCAAGGATTTTTTTAGGCGCCGTTTTAGGCGCGAAAAACGGGCACCCAGCTCGGAGGGGCGCCCGTTTTTTTTCTTGTGGAAACTTGGGCCCAATGAGTCAAATTTGTCCAGGATCTGTGAGCATGATACTCGTTCCACAGAGGAAATTGCATTGACATCGCCCCATTTCCAGTTCATGACAGCAAGCCAACTCCTCTCCAGTAGTGCTGGACCGTCCCCTGGGACAATCCAGAGTGGCAACCTGTTTTCCGAATCTTTGTGGGTCACGACTACCGTGGCGCTGCCTAGCACCGGAATGATCTGCTTTGTGTATGTCCGTAGCTGTGCGTCAATCGGCGATAATTTTGGCCTCCTGGCCTTGGACACCCACAACTTTTCGAACTGTTTGATACCCATCAGGACTGGCTGGACCCCGAGTCTAGCTCCATTGATACTGGGATGCCATTGAGGAGCACTTTCATCATTATCGGTGGCGTCCTGGTGTATGAACTGTATATGTGCTCCACATGAACTCGCTGAACTGCAGCTTCCAGCAATTTCCCCCAGCGTTCACTTCTGTAATTTCTGCAGGTTTTTTGCTCATCTCTGCAAACTCCGGCTGAGTGTGTGCCTCCACGCCTCCAACATGAGCTGTTTTTGAAACAAAAGGTCCCTTGCCAGTCGATCGTCCCTGACTGCCCCTGTGACTGTCCTTGAGTGCACCATTAACAGGTGTTGATGGGCCCATTACTGGCCGCATTGTCCCTTGCAATGGCGTGAATCGTCGTTCAGCTTGCCATTGTCTCTGTCGAACTCCCCCTCTGGGTTCGACTACATGTTGGGGCATGCCCAATTGCCCTTGTCTGCCTGGAAAACTGTGTGCTGCTTTAACAATGTTGAATCTTTGTCCCAACCCGTCCTTAACACAGTACCTCTCGTCTGTTCTGCTAGTGGCCATGCTCGCGTGGTTTAAATCCTAGTTTCTCGTCGCCATTGATACATCCTTACTATACAGTATAAATGCACACGAGGCCCATGCTTGAGAGAAGGTCAGTCTGTGACCTGTCCTTTATTCCTTAGCACTCAAATGATGAAGGTGGGTGGAGCTTCCCCTTTTATACCTGAAAGTCCAGGTTAGGAGTGTCTCCCACCTAGTGGTCATTGTTCTCACAGTGTACAACTTAGGTCAGATTATATATGGGTTACAATGCTGGTTAAATACATGACACTCCCCACTTTCCCTTTAATTATAAAACCAGCACACAAACAATCAAATGCAGTTTAACCAGATGTGTCTGTTGAAGCCCAAACTTCCTTAATATTTACACTGGGGGCTCAGGCCTACCATAAAAATACAGAGACATTTGGGGCATCTCTGTAAGCAGCCGGACTGAACCTTCAACTCAAGTTCTTTTAGAGTAGATATGATGCTTATCAAAATTCAACCCCCCGGCCCCCACCTTACTATATATAAAAAGAATTTAGGCCCTGAATATCCTTGGACTTTCTGCTGCTGTGCCATAGTTGGAACTGTGGTGGAAGCCCCATTTATGCAGGTATCCACTGCACTTCCGACAAGGTTATGGTGTTGTAGCAGCAGAAAGTTTGAGGAAACTCAAGGCCGATATAGTTCTTAAAAAAAAAAGCCCAGAATACTGGTGACCCTCAATGAGACAAAAATCCATCAGAAAACACATTTTATTTTTGTATTAAGTGGGCAAACAGTTCTATTTTTGTGGTGTTGTTCTTACCAGATGCTTGTGTTCAGCATCAACTCAGCACTCCTGTCATGGTAGTTGATATAATCACTGCACAGTGGGACGTGGGCCACAGTTAAATACAAAATTGGTACAATTATTATGAATATTTTGTTCTCAGCCAACAGATTAATAACACGATATATTTCTGGAGGAGGCTTGTAAAATGTAAATGCTTATTACAGCTGTCTCTCCTCTCGGATATTTAGAAACTTCATTTTTAAAGGCGATTTTTCCATTTCAGATATACAGGAGGCACATTCTGATTTGAAAATCATGACAGTTGTTCAATCGCTGATACTGTGGTTTGTTTCCAGTTTGTTTTTCCAGTTTGGAAGATATAAATGCGTTATTTTAAAATATTTTCCACTGCAGGCCACAAAGACAAGCGGAAGTTTTGAGGAAGTAGTATTATGAAATGTTTGTAAATGGCATAGGCCTCAAACTAGTATGGCAAGTGGCAGAACAGGATATAAACAGATCTCTGGACAGCTCAATTGCAGGGGAATTGTCATTCTGTCAATGTAATGCTGAGGCAGTGTAATTATAGTAATAGTGTACAGCTGTTACCATGGTGATGGGGTTGGCTCTGCATTATCCAAGATGGTAGCAGAATCTGATTCTGCTCCAATTTTTATAACAATTTGTGTTTCAGACATGGTGTGATCTTCCTGAAGATGCTGGTTTATGCAGACTCCACCTTGGAAATGCTTCCAAAATGAATTTCTTGCCAAGATTGTGGATGTATATTCTGCTGCTCTCTTAGAAATTGAAATTGGCAACTTTGGATAGAAGCAGGAATTTCTGTCTTGGAAGCCACAAATTTACAATGAAAAAAACATAGGAGATGCACTTAGATGT
Organism: Pristiophorus japonicus; assembly: GCF_044704955.1. Lineage (NCBI taxonomy): Eukaryota > Metazoa > Chordata > Chondrichthyes > Pristiophoridae > Pristiophorus > Pristiophorus japonicus. Next base: position 287,733,814 of record NC_091979.1, read on the forward strand.
GTGCAGAGAAATAAACACTTTCTTTCCCGCTTCTGGTCATGTTCTTGCTAATCCTCCTATGGTTTTATTTTCAATTTAAATCCCAGGAGGATTTGTATTCTAATAGGATGTGTTTTAACAATCCAGGGCCATTTTAAAGCTGCTGTGCCCAAAGCTTTTACCTCTCTTATTTTTTTGTTCCCCCCACAGAACTATTCAGAGTTGTTCGAGAGAAATTAATCTTGCAACTTGAAAGTAATTCCTGTGGTCTCGCAGATAGTGTTGACAAGATTGTGCCAAACATCACAGCGGTGCGAACTACTGTGTAATCTGGAACTCAAGCTCTTGAAATGTGGAAAAGCTGAAGTCATATTCGTGTCGATATTTGTAGATTACATTCCAGTGGTTTTGATGTCCATCCACACATGGATAAGCACCACTGTAATAGAATACTGTAGCTTGTATCGTGGGAGAATAAAGCAGCTTGAGTAATGCTCTGATTTAAAAGATTTTCAAAACTGATTCCAGGACTGTTTAATTTCCCTTTAACATTATTCTGAATAATCCATAAGATAATATTGGATAAATCAGTGATTTAGACAATGGTATGAGGATGAATTGTGTAGTCTGGTCAGTTTTGCCATTCAACTTCACACTGTGCCCAGTGTACTATTTAATATAAATATACAGTACAAAGTGGCCTAATTGTTTAGAGAAACACCATTAAATCTGGGTTTTCAAGTTGTGATTCCCAGAATAATGTTTTTTTTCTTTTAATGATTTATATAAACAATGCACTATTATGTAGTGCAGTTGGTCCATTGAAATCATACAGAAGCTCACTGTAAAATATTACATCTTAATATTTGAACAGTTACGTTTGAATATCTCTTCTTTTTCTATTATAGCTGTGAATATAATATATATACACATATATATCTATATATATATAGAATAGTTGAACTATATATAGTTTATGTCCATTTTTTCACAGGCTGTTGTATATATGTTAAATTTAACTGATTGTTATTTTTTTTACATCAATCATCATGTGAAGTGAAATATAGATTAAGGCTGACTGAAGCTAAATCTAGGTTTGCAGTGAGTAAATGAATATTGTTAATATTGAATAACACAAGCTTGAGCCAGCACAGGCACGATAGGCCAAATGGCCTCGTTCTGTGCTGTAAGCTTCTCTAATTCTATGAATACTTTAATAAGAATATATATGGAAAAATTAAATTGAGACATTAATCACCTAATACTGGTGCTGTTTCCCTCCACCCTATCTGTGTGCCGGTGTGTCATACTTGTTATAGTACCGTGCACTCTAGAGAACTGGGGAGGTCAGAGGTCAGGCTGCAGGTGGGTGAGAACGCGAAGCCTTGTACCGTTCAGTAAAACAGTGGCCCTGCTAGGCAGCAGAAGTGCTACTACAATGCTTAATCATGTGTTCTTTTCTTTTCAATTTTCTCCCCTCCTGTTCTGGAGGCACTGTCCATTAACAGCCCTCTATTAATTTTCACCAGTTGTCATTCTTCATGTGTGAGACTAGATTAGTGCATCCCCAGTGCCCAACTTGCCTTAAAGATAACTGCTTCACATTAGCTGTCCAATGTCAGAACAAGTTCAAATGTGAGCTAAATCCTGTAGCATATTGTGTAGCTTTGGGCATCCTATGTCGAAAGGAATATAGATACGTTATTGACTGCTCTGAGAAGAGTGACCAGGATAATTCCAGGCCATAGAAGACTGAACTGAGAAAATCACTCCAGCACTGAACTTATTTTCCTTGAAACAAAGTAAATTGAGATGTGATATGATCCAGATCTTTAGAATAATGAAAGGTATTGATAAAGTTGAGATAAATGAATGCAGAGCTTGAAGATACAATTACAAAACTGACAAGCTTCAAGCAAGATTAGAGATTGGTAATTTTTTTTCCCACATTACTATGGATATGTGGAACAGACTACCCGAAAAAGCTGTTGATTCCAAGTCAATTTATAACTTTAGGGAAGGAAGCCTAACATCCTTACCCCATCTGGCCTATATGTGACTCCAGTCCCACACCAACTTGGTTAACTCCTAACTGCCCTCTGAAGTGGCCTAGCAAGCCACGCAGTTGTATTAAACTGCACAAGGCAGCTAGAGATGGGCAATAAATGCTGATCTTTCCAGCGATGCCCAGATCCTGAGATTTTTTTTTTTTAGAAAGGAACTGAATCAATACCTATCAAGAAAGTGAATTGAGAGTTTTAAAGATATTAATGCATCTATTCGGTTTTCATGGGGGTGGGGTATCAAGAGAGTACAGAGATCATGGGTGGAAGGGAGGGGTCTGTGATTGATAAAGTCATGATGGACAGTAGAAGGAGCAGCCCTGATGGGACAAGTGGCTTTTCTCAATCTTATCTTTGTTTCTGTAGGGCATCGTAGCAGCACCTAATATCTTCCCACATACTTTCTATCGGCACCGGATAGCACTTTGAAGTGGGACCCCTGAGTGAATTTGCCCTTGCTAATCTCAGAGGCACTGTGGTTGGTTACAGAACCTCAACTGCTACCCATCTGTGATCAGCCGCCTCAGAACAGACTGGGAATAAAACTTTTTACCTTGTAGTCGTTATAGCTTAGCCCCACACAAAATGTTGCCTTACCCCACGAGGTCATTGTGAGAATTCCTTATTTTTTCAATGACTTTCATTTGGCAGATTGGGGTGGTCGAGCCGTAATATCCGTGATTATGTTACCAACAGCAGAAGAAGTAACAAATCCCGTTTAATAAGAATCCTATCAGGATACTATTGTTTGGGTCAAACTGAAATGAATAAGTGATAGTCTTCTATAAAAAAAAGGAAAATAAATCAGAGTGAAAGGATTAATCTTTAAACAAGCGGTGAGGTGACCATCATTTTTCAGTCGACGCTATAGGAAGCAAAGGAAACAATAAATTTCATGAACGGTTTCATTAACGATAAGGAATTTATAAAACATTAATGGGTGTATTTTAACTCAGAGTACCAAATTACCATACCACTTTTCAAATCAATAGGTTTTTTTTTGGTTAAAATTTTCTTTTCAAATATCTTTAAATTTAATATTATTAATATCCCCCTTCCCAGTAAACACACCATTTCTCATCCCTAGGGTGGATAGGTGATTTGCTCACAGACCAGTGCAGCTGTATGACTGGTTTCTGTAGAGTGTGCTGGTCCCACTTTTTCTTCTATTTGCCACCCTCCTCAATGGTACAGTGTCTAGCTTTCACTGAGCAGCTCTTCCCTGATGGAATGGCTAAGATCGATATGCTTTCTTATTCGAACACTGCCCACTTTAAACACAACATTACCCAGTGGCAGATTTCAGAATTGAACGCTACCAATGTCTTACTTAAAAGCATTTTATGAATACATTTTAAATATTGCAGTGTTTAGAAATTTGATGCAGAAATGCTACTACACTCAAAGTTGCTTTAAAAGATTGTGTTTAGTTTAACTGCAGAAAACTGGTGAAAGAAGTGGATTTGTTTTAAAGAACATTTGGGATTTTGGGATATAAAGGCCAGAATTTTCTGGGGTCCGTGCAGGCGAGATCGGAGGTGGGGCAGGTGGGAAATTTGAAATAAGTTGGAGCGGGTCGGAACCCACAGTCTCCCACCCCCACATGCCTTTCCCTCGGGCATGTTTGCTGTTGCGACAGCGACCCGAGCAACAGAGGCGGGTGATGTAATTCAAATCATTAACAGGTAGTTGTCAAACCCTTAAGCGCCGACCTTTCAAATTTCGCTGGATGACCACGGGATTCACGCAGCTCGGGAACCATGTCTGTCAACCTGAGGCGGGAGTTGAGTGGCCATTGCTCCAGCTGATTAGATGACAGCATGAAATATACTATAAAAGCTTCCACCTCACAGCTGATCACTTTCCTCAGGCATTCCCAGCACAGATTTAGCTTTCTATAAGCTGCAAGTGTTTGCAGCAAAGTCGCCATCCAGTCTCAGCTCATTGGTATAACCTCTTTCACCATTTACAGATTACTTCTGTCAACTCTACTTGACCTGCCATCTATTCCATCAGCATGGGTACCATTTACACTGTCACACACTTGGTCCTCAGAATCCGACCACAATGAGCCCCAACACCAGTAGCATCAGGCACACCAGCAGCACCAACAACACCATCAACCTTCTCCTCAACCACCTGATGCTGCACAGGACAGAGGGCACCAGCGCAGGGCTGCACCGCGCCGGAGGCGATACTCCCAACACAGGGCATACAGACATAGCATAAGCTTCCTCAACATGACTGGGCACCAGTGCCAAAGGAGGCTTAGGCTATCACACCAGGGCATTGCAGACATTTGCGCATTGCTGGAGCAAGATCTGTAGCCCAGAGAAGCCGGTGGACATGCCTTACCAGTGGCGCTTTCCAGGGATTTGCAACAAGCATTTGCAGTATCTCACAGTTGGCCGCCCACAGATGCATCACACTGGCCACCGATGCCATATTTTACAAGTCAGTCAATTATATCAACTTTGTCACTGATGAAGCCAGTGTTACTGAGGCAATGTTTGGCTTTGCCACTCTGGCTGGCTTCCCACAGGTACAGGGCATCATTGACTGCACACATGTGGTCATCAGGGCACCCCATAATAACCCAGGGATCTTTGTCAACCGCAAGGGCTTTCACTCAATCAAGGTACTGCTCGTCTGCAACCATAGAAAGATCACCTTGCACGTGTGCGCCAAATTCCCTGGCAATTGTCATGACTCTTTCATCCTTTGCCAGCCCACCCTCCCTCAGCTCTTCATTCCTCCAAAAAGACTTTCAGGCTGGCTGCTGGAAACAAGGGCTATCCACTGAAGACATGGCTCATGACACCCTTGAGGAGGCCCAAGTACTGAAGCCCAGGAGAGATATCATGAAAGCCACATTTCCACCAGATGTGTTATAGAGCAGACAATACGCATGCTCGAAATGTGCTGACGATGCCTTGACAGACCTGGAGGAGCCCTTCCATACGCACCAGCCAGGGTGTCCAGATGTTGTGGTTTGCTGCGCCCTGCATATAGCGCCGCAGCGAGGATTAGCGCTGCTTGAGAAGCACAGCCTCTTCAGAGGAGGAGCATCAGCTGCAAGACAAGGAACAGCAGAAGCTGGAGGAACCTGTGGGCCAGATCCCACCAGCACCCAAGCTCATTGCTGCCCGGGAGGCTAGGGATGGCCTCACCATGCCCAGATTTACTTAACTTTATGCTGTACACCCATATGGCTGATTCATGGTGCGTCAGGTTGGCACCACCCCACAGCATAACCATAAAGCATCCCTACAATGACCAAGCCATTCCTTTCACACTGTCCACCATTGCTGGAAGTACCGTTGTATCCCACCATTCACTCCAACTCACTAAGCCATTTCCAAAGGTGCACATAAATTTGCCCAACACCAGAAAGTGGTGAAAATCAAGATTTTTATGGTTGAGATCACATTAACAGAAACTTGACATTAGCATTGAATAAAACACCTAAGTTGCTACCCATGGGAATCTACCTGTGTGTCATCTTTCTCTTATGCGTGCTTCTACGAGATGCTACCCCCATGGCTTCAGCAGTGATAGAGGCAGCATGCTCATTTCCCTGCTGAGATTGTATAGACAGTCTCAGCAGACGTCCTCTGGGAATTGGAGCCTGTGAGGGCCCCGCCAAAGTTTGCCCCTCCTGCGACCGTGCAGGGGCACAGTCAGCCATCACGATCCGAGGAGGCATCTGGGGCTCTGACTGAGGGGGTGGCAATGGGGGAGAAGTGTATGTGTTTTGAGAGGAGTCTCCACTTCCCCTCTCATCATCATCCCTCTCATGGGCCACCCGCTCTTCCCTGCTAGTGAAGAGCTGGAGAGCATCTTGCTGCACATCAATGGGGCAATGAGGGCCCACGTTTACGCTGACATCCCTCTGAGAGAGGAGGTCTATGAGCCTCTGCCATCTATTCTCCATAGAGACCATGTGCTCATGTGAGTGGCATGTTAGCTGCTCCATGCAGGTGGCCATCCTTTCCATGGAAGAGCCTACATTCGCCATTGCCTGCGACACGATGGTGCTCATGTTGGAGATGAATTCCTCCATTCTCTGAATATTTGCACACATTGCGGGTGCAAAACCTGCCAGAGACCCCTGCACTTTATCCTGAACTTCCAGGATCGCCCTCTTTCTGGGTGGCCCCTGAGGCTCAGTGTCTGCATGCGGCTGAGTAGAGCAGGGAGTGTCCTACGCTCTTCAGCGAGGAGTCTCCACTGCTGTCCCTGTCTCCACCATCTGCTCTTGCTCACTTGTAACTTATGACAGAGAAGTGACAACACTACTCTATCTCACGTGGTACCCACCAAGGTGTGCGTATCTGCGCTGGTGCTGGGTGCACTTAAGGCTGGTGACGCTGCGCCCTCAAGGGTTGGAGGCTCCTCTGAGGAGTCATCTTCCTCTTCCTCCTGGAAGTGGAGGTGGGGCGGGGTCTCTTGATGGACCTGTGGGAGAGTAAAGAGATGAGTTAGATATGTCATATGAAGAATGGGTACAGATAGCATTATGCACATGTTGACCATTCAGTGGCCGATGACATCAGTCCCCATGTGAGTGACTGATGTATGGCATGTAGCTGTATTATATGTAATTGTAACCAGGTTGCTGAGATGTCCCCCTCTCTCTGTCTCCCACCTCTAGTTGCTCGGCCGCTCCTGATACTTCTAACACAGCCTCCTCCGCTGCTTTGAGGATGCCAAATGATGGAGGCCCACCTCCAGCTCTCTTCCTCTCCCTCTTATTGTGGTCTCTCTTTTCCTGCAAGGAGGGAAAGAAGAGAAAGTTGAGTGAGAGTGATGTAATGAGTGTAAGGAATGGATGGGCTACATCTTTAGAGGGAGAATATGATGGAGTGGGCTGGCAATGCCAAATGGCCTCCTTGTGTGTTAGTTAGTATGATTGCATTAGGATGAGGATGATTGTGAGGGGTGGCTAGTGAGATGGGAATTTGATAATGTAGACAGAGAGTGAGTGATGGGTGGAGGTGCAAGGTATGTTGGTGTGAGTAAGGATGTGCAGGAGTAGGTAAGGAAGGCAGAGTGATGGTGATGCGATGAGAGGCACAGCAGGATGAAGTTGAGTTTGCCTTTGGACTTACCGTTCCAGATCTAATGAGATCATTGAAATGTTTCCGGCACTGCACCCAGGTCTTCCTGAACACATCACTGCTGTTGATCTCCTCTGCAATTTGGAGCAAGGCTCTTTTTGTCTCCTGGGGAGGTCTCTTCTACCCATTGGAAGGGAAGATGACCTCCCTGCATGCTCTGACTCCATCCACAAGCATATAGTGGGAGTCATCAGAGAACCTGGGTGCAGCACTCTGCCTCTGTGCAGTCATGTTTCCAAATGTTTGGAACAATCAAAACCTCCAATACAGTGACTGCACACTCCTGGAGGAACTTTCAAATGCAATGTGGCCAGGGCTCCTTTGAATATCCCGGCTGAACACCAGTCATCGATGACATCATCAGACCTGCACCAGTTAATAGGGCCGGGTAACACGCAGGGCAGACTTAATAGGCCCCAGTAGGGCAAAGTCCATTTCTGCAGCGGGATGGAAATAACAATGGGGTCGCGACCCGCTTGCTTACTGCTCGCACCAGGTAAAGAAAATTACGGCCAAAGTCACATATTGTGAAGTATAGCAATAATGGGGGACACACTTCCAAGAAGTGGGCTCCAAATTTAAAATGAAAAGAAATTAAGATGTGATAATAAACACTTCTGCTTATCTGAAATGTCATAAGATAGAATATGAGTCAATAATTTTATCCTAGAACCCAAACAAAATCAGAAAATCTCTGTAGTGATAAAATGGGCCCTATTGTGAGTGGGGGAAGGAAACTGGGAACTGCGAAATAGTAAACCAAAATGTCCTTTAAAATAAATCCACTGTGCGATTTATTTAAATAGGGACAAAAAAAGCAAAAGAATACAAAAGAAGTTAATCGAAAGTTAAGCTGCAGTGTCTGGAATGAGATCAGGGCATAGCACAGATTGGAAAAATCGCTTTGGAAAGATGTAATACAAGGGAATGCCGACTTGTTTATTGCAGGCTATGGTACACAGACTGTAGGAGCTAATACTGACAATCATCCATTGCTTGCTTCTAAATAGCTAAGAAATGCTTCTTCTTAACTGCTTAGTTTCTGTACTCATTTCATATTTTTTGTGTTAATGTAGTATCTAAAATCCTTTCATGATCTGGCGAGTGATGGCTTTGGTTCTTATTAATGTGATTTTGGGAATATTGTAAAGAATAAATTGAAGTTTGCAAGAGGACTAATGCATGTGTGTTTGAGCAGAGAGATTTTGCAGGGGACAACTTTGAAGCTTTTGATGTGCAGCATGTAGTGACTAGCAAAATGGATCTGTCTCCTGAAATGAATTGCATGTGTCATATTGTGGTTACTGAAAGAGAAGACTTAAGTTAGTGGCAAATGGGGCAGTGCCAATTTTGGCCTCAGCGTCTAAGGTTGACTTACAGTTGATGACAATTAAAGAGGAAATATTGGGCCTCCGACCACAAAAAAATCTATGAATGTACTTGGTGGTTTCGGAGGAATAAAGACTTCTACTCCGAAGCCTCGATGTGCAGCCCAGTGCAGAGGCCCATGTATTCCAGGAGTGTAAGCCCATCCTGGGATCACGTGGGCCAGACCAACCAATGAAAATGGTGTATCCCCATTCACAGTAATGGTGAGTTCCATTTGTACGGAGATCAGCATTTCTATGAATGGGGAGACCCCCCAAACCACAAACCTTTTAAATAAATAAGAAAAGTACCTCACATATTTAAAATTAATTGAAATTGAATTTAATTAAATGTTTTAGACAAAAATATATTTTTTTGAAAATTTTTATTATGTTTTAATAGGGGTAAAAATAAACTTACCTTAATGGACAGGGTTTTATTATAAAAATTATTGATAACATTTTATTTTTCTATCTTTTAAAACGCTTGCTTTTACCAGGTATAAGAGTTTTAAGGACATTGGCAGGAGTTGGGCAAATAGCCCAAATCTCCGCCCGCAAAGGTCCTTCTCCTGGGATGCGTGCGATCTGTCGAAATAAATTTTGACAGATTGCAAGTTCCGAGTTTAGATGCATGCGCAGTGCATGCGTGGCGTCTACGAGCAAATGCGCATATTGTACTCATCCGGAGAGGCTACGATTTCAGGCCCATAGTCTATTCATTACTCAAAATCATAAATATTATAAAAGGAGACACTCTCATTGTCATATTATATGCTTAAAAATTGTAAGTGGAAGACAACCTACAAGCAGTCACTTTGGCCAGGCTGGTGCACCTGTCAGTTCACAGGTTTTCTGATCAATCAGTGGGTGCACGAATAGAACACCTAGGCCTTCGTGCAGAAGTTGTGTATCATCTTCTAGTCTGTACCTCATAGAGATGCAGTGCTCTGTCTGGCTATTTCAATGTAAAGTTAGGCTTTGAAGGGGCCGCACACCCATTAAAAAAAATAAGAGGGAACATTAGTGGGAATTGCATATCAAATGAGGGAGAGCTCTGTGGCTGATTCGAACCAGCAGTTATGAGGCTTAAAATATTGCAATAAGCATTGACAAAGAAGCACTGGTAGGCAGTCAGGCATCTCCCTTGTAGGAAGACAGTTCAGGAGAATACACATCCCTTTTTTGTGGGATGTGGTTACCAAGACCATTCCTTATGTCATGTATGTAACCTTTATGTAACAACACTGCAATATTGTATATATGTAAGAAATGCACACCTTGACCACAGGGGGTGAACTTGTGGGAGATACTCCTCACACTGGTTATCCAGGTATATAAAGGGAGGTCCCACGCAGGGTCATCACTTCTTGGTCCTGTGAATAAAGGTTCAGGTCATGAGTGACCTTGTCCATAGAATGTGCCTCATGTGGATTTGTGGTATTGTGTAAGGACTTTACATTGGCGACGAGAAACGGGAATCAGCGACCCACAAGAATGACCACTGGCAGCACAGATGAACGGTACTGTGTTGATGAGGACTGGGACGATTTCATTGAGAGGCTCCAGCAAAGTTTTGTCATGAAGGACTGGCTGGGAGACGCAGCGGCCGACAAGCAAAGGGCTCATCTGCTGACCAGCTGTGGACCTAAGACTTATGCGCTCATGAAAGACCTGCTAGCACCCGAGAAGCCGGCGGACAAAGCCTTCGACGAGCTCAGCAAACTAATCGGTGAGCACCTCAAACCAGCAAACAGCATACATATGGCCCAACACAGATTCTATACACACCGATGTTGGGAAGGACAGAGCATACCGGATTTCGTTGCGGACCTCTGGGGCTTGGCCAGCCTCTGTAACTTCACAGACGCCTGCAGGGGGGAGATGCTAAGGGATTTCTTTATTGAGGGCATCGGTCATGCTGAGATTTTCAGAAAGCTAATTGAGACCAAGGACTTGACCTTGGAAGCGGCGGCGTTGATGGCTCAGACTTTTATGGCGGGGGAGGAGGAAACTAGGATAATATACGTGCGCAATTCTGCCTCCAAAGTGGCGATGGATCAGGGAGTCAGTATCATAAATGCGACACAGAGCCCCGCAGGCAGGCAAGGGCAGTTCGAGACACCCCAGGCAGCAATAGACCCAAGAGTAAGTCTCCAACAGAGAAAATGGCAGACTGAACGGACATTTACGCCACCCCTAGTGGATAATGTGGCCCGGGATGGGGCCATTGACACCCATTGACAGGGTGCTCAAGAGCAGTCAAAGGGACAATCAGCGAGGAATGCCTTACAACAGCTCTTTTGTTCACAATAATGGGAATTTTAGTTCATGCTGGAGATGTGGGGGCAGATATGCTGCCAGGACTTGCAGGTTTCAACAAGTCGTCTGCAGAAATTGTAACCTCAGTGGCCATTTAGCCAGAATGTGCAGAAAGCCTGTAACCAGGCTAATATCCGAGGCGGATGAACCAGATGAGGGGTCTGCGAGGCAGGATGATGCTTGGGGCAAATCAATGGACGCTGAAGTTCAGCGGGTTCATGTGGCAAACATTCACAGCTCATATACCAAAACGCCACCAATGATGATGAAACAGCATCCCTGTACACATGGAGCTGCACACGGGGGCCAGCCAGTCACTCATGAGTGTTCAACAATTCGAAAAGCTGTGGCCACTCAAAGCCAGCAGACCCAAACTAGAACGCATTGAGACGCAATTACGGACATACACTAAAGAAATCATTCCAGTGCTAGGCAGTGCAATGTTGGCGGTCACACACAATGGATCGGTGAACCGGCTGCTGCTCTGGATTGTCCTGGGCAATGGTCCCGCACTGTTGGGGAGGAGCTGGTTAGCTGAGATGAACTGAAAATGGGGGGATGTGCACGTAATGTCATCTGTGGAGCGAAGTTCATGCTCACAGGTCCTACAGCAATTTGAGTCACTATTTCAACCTGGGTGTCGGGACGTTCAAAGGTACCAAAGTAGTGATACGCATCACCCCGGACGCCAGACCAGTGCACCACAAAGCCAGAGCTGTGCCGTATGTGATGCAGGAAAAAATTGAGAGCGAGTTGGACCGGTTGCTGAGAGAGGGCATCACCTCGCCCATTGAATTCAGCGACTGGGCAAGCCCCATCGTTCCCGTCCTAAAAGTGGATGGCTCGGTCAGGATCTGTGGCGACTACAAGGCCACTATCAACCGGGTGTCCCTACAAAACCAATACCCGCTCCCGAGAGCAGAGGACCTTTTTGCCACGCTGGCAGGCGGCAAGCTGTTCACCAAGTTGGACCTCACTTCAGCCTACATGACACAAGAACTGGCCGACGAATCTAAACTACTGACCATCATCACCACACACAAGGGACTGTTTGTTTACAACAGGTGTCCGTTTGCCATTCGTTCAGTGGCCGCGATTTTTCAAAGAAACATGGAAAGCCTGCTCAAATCCATCCCTGGAACAATCGTATTTCAGGACGACATCCTCATCACTGGTCATGACACCGAGGAACACCTCCACAACCTGGAGGAGGTGCTACGCCGACTGGACCGTGTAGGCCTACAACTCAAGAAGTCTAAGTGTGTGTTTCTGGCTCCCGAGGTCGAGTTTCTGGGCAGGAGGGTTGCTGCAGACGGGATTCGGCCTACCGAATCCAAAAGGGAGGCGATTCAACAAGCGCCCAGGCCCTGCAACACATCGGAGTTGCGGTCATTTCTGGGATTCTTGAACTATTTTTGGAAATTTCTGCCGAACTTAACCACATTGTTAGAGCCGCTACACGTGCTCCTGCGTAAGGGTTGTGATTGGATTTGGAGGGACTGTCAGGAACGGGCTTTCAATCGGGCACGGTTGTTGTTCAAATAAGTTGTTGACTATGTACGACCCCGTAAGAAATTGGTTCTGACATGTGATGCATCGTCCTATGGGGTTGGGTGCGTGTTGCAGCAGGGTAACGCTGAAGGCCAACTACAACCTGTGGCTTATGCCTCCAGGTCGCTCTCTGAAGCTGAACGGGGTTATGGGATGGTTGAGAAGGAAGCACTCGCATGTGTCTATGGGGTGAAAAAGATGGATCAGTACCTTTTTGGCAGGAGGTTCGAATTAGAAATGGACCACAAGCCGTTAAAATCCCTGCTGTCAGACAGCAAGGCTGTCAATGCATACAGCGATGGGCTGTCAGGCTTGCTGCGTATGACTACACCATCCGGCACCGGCCCGGCACCGAAAATTGCGCTAACGCGCTCAGCAGGCTCCCACTGGCCACCACCGAGGGGGCAGCGGAGCAAAGCGCTGAGATGGTCATGGCTGTCGATGCCTTTGACAGCACAGGCTCCCCCATCACAGCCCGCCAGATCAAAATCTGGACCAACAGAGATCCCCTCCAATCCTTGATTAAGAAATGTGTCCTGACTGGGGATTGGGCGCCCGCACATGGAGCATGCCCTGAGGAGGTCAGACCATTTCACAGACGGATGGATGTGCTCTCCATCCAAGCCGACTGCCTACTATGGGGCAGCCGGGTAGTCATGCCCTAGAAGGGTAGGGAAGCATTCATCAGGGAACTCCACAGCGAGCACCCAGGCATCGTGCTGATGAAGGCCATTGCCCGGTCACGTGTGGTGGCCGGGAATTGATTCAGACCTGGAACACTCTGTTCGCAGGTGCACAACGTGTGCCCAGCTAGGTAATGCCCCCAGGGAGGCCCCGCTCAGCCCGTGGCCCTGGCCCACCAGGCCATGGTCACGTATTCACGTAGACTATGCAGGCCCGTTCATGGGAAAAATGTTTCTCATTGTGGTTGATGTGTACTCGAAATGACATCATTTTGAATTCGTGCACAACATCCACCACTGTGGAGAGTGTACGTGCGGTTTTTGCGACCCACGGTTTGCCGGACATCCTTGTTAGCGATAATGGGCCATGTTTCACAAGCTACGAATGCCGGGAGTTCATGTCGGATAATGGCATTAACCATGTCAGGACAGCAGCGTTCAAGCCGGCCTCCAATGGCCAGGCGGAACGTGTGGTCCAAATCATAAAGCAAGGCATGCTCCGGATTCAAGGACCCTCCCTTCAATGCCACCTATCGCGCCTCCTGCTCGCCTATAGGTCCCGACCGCACTCGCTCACGGGGGTCCCGCCCGCGGAGCTACTCATGAAATGAACACTCAAAACTCGGCTCTCCCTCATTCATCCAATGCTGTCCGACATTGTTGAGGGCAAGCGCCAGTCCCAAAACGAGTACCATGACCGAAATTCAAAGGGGAGATGTACAGAAATTGATGACCCCGTATTTGTTCTCAATCACGCTTTGGGTCCCAAATGGTTTGAGGGTACTGTAATAGACAAAGAGGGGAATAGGGTAATAGTGGTTAAACTTAACAATGGGCAGATATGTCGCAAGCATCTGGACCAAGTAAAAAAAGGTTCATCATGGACACTGAGGAACCTGAGGAAGAGCATGAGATGGTATTCACACCACCGCCAGTGAACGAGCAACAAGAACATTCAGCAGCATGCACAGTCCCTGCAGTCAGCCCGACAGGCCGGAATCACCACAGGTGACTGACACGCATACCAAGGCTCAACAACCAGAGCCTCAACTGCGTCGCTCCACGAGAGCGCGCAGACCACCCGAGACACATAACCTATGATCCGAATAAGATGTTGAGGGGGAAGTGATGTCATGTATGTAACCTTTATGTAACAACACTGCAATATTGTATATACATGAGAAATGCACACCTTGACCACAGGGGGTGAACTTGTGGGAGACACTCCTCACCTGGTCACCCAGGTATATAAAGGGAGATCCCACGCAGGGTCATCACTTCTTGGTCCTGTGAATAAAGGTTCAGGTCATGGAGTGACCTTGTCCATAGAACGTGCCTCGTGTGGATTTGTGGTATTGTGTAAGGACTTTACATCTTACATAAGGGAAATTTTCTGAGATGCCAGATGAATGTTGATGCTTTAAAAATCCCCCTTGCATTTTATAAGTTACATTTCTCCCCTCTCACCATGCCTTGCACAGCCACTTTACTGAGACGGGCAGGAAGCTGTCACTCTGTAGCTAACTGCTTGAGAGTGTCTTGAGACCATATTGATTCACACTTTTGTTCCCCCCCCCCCCCATTCCCTGTGGGAGGGCAGCTGATAGCTCACCACTGCCATTTCCTCGCAGATAGCAGTACTGAATTCTATGAATGAAGTTAGAAGGTTGTGTGCATCACAGATCTCACTCCAGGGACTTGAGCACACAATCTAGGCTGACACTCCAGTGCAGTGCTAAAGGAGTGCTGCACTGTTGGAGGTGCCGTCCATCAGAAGAGATGTTAAATCGAGGCTCTGTCTCCCCTATCAGGTGGACGCGAAAGATCCCATGGCAATATTTTGAAGCAGTGCAATATTTATCCCTCAACCAACATTACTAAGACAGACGATCTGGTCATTATCACATTGCTGTTTGTGGGGCCTTGTTGTCTGCAAATTGGCTACTACATTACTATAACAGTGACGACACTTCTAAAGTACTGCATGTTGTGTCAAGCTCTTTGGGATGTCTTGAGGTTGTGAGGGCATTATATAAATGCAAGTATCTTTGTGATCTTTTTCAGTCTCACAATCCCACAAGATGTCTGCACGTCTCAAATTCTGCCCTCTTGAACATCCCTCATTGTAACTGCTCAACTATTGATGGCCGTGCCTTCAGCTGTTTGGGCCCTAAGCTCTGGAACTCCCTCCCTAAACCTCTCCACCTCTCTACCTGTCTTTTCTCCTTTAAGACGCTCCTTGAAACCTACCTTTTTAACCAAGCTTTGGGTCATTTGCCTTCATTTCTTCTTTTGTGGCTCGGTGTCAAATTTATCTGTTTTATCTTGTTAACACTGCTGTGAAGCGCCTTGGAATGTTTTACTACGTTAAAGGCTCTATATAAATAAAATGTATTATTATTATTATTTAAGTCTTTAATATACACAATAGTGAGATGTTTGTTGAGGACATGTTGTGTGGAAAGTGAGACAGTGCAGTTATAATGGCTGATTCACAAATTGGGACAAGGACAGGCGCTCATAAACCATGATTTCCTGACCAGCAATCACTGCAAGAGTCACTGTTCACTAGGAGTGCCATTTAGCCCCTTGAGCTTGTTCCTCCATTCCATGAGATCATGGCTGATCTGTGACCTAACTCCATAGAGCCGCCTTTGCCCCATATCCGTTAATATCTTACAGTTAACCGAGAAGGACAAAGGGTCTAATTAGGAGGGGGAAAATAAAGTATGAGAGGAAGCTTGCTGGGAACATAAAAACTGACTGCAAAAGCTTCCATAGATATGTGAAGAGAAAAGGATTAGTGAAGACCAACTTAGGTCCTTTGCAGACAAAATCAGGTGAATTTATAATAGGGAACAAAAAAATGGCAGACCAATTGAACAAATAGTTAGGATCTGTATTCACAAAGGAAGACACAAATAACCTTCCGGAAATACTAGGGGTTCGAGGGTCTAGCGAAAAGAAGGAACTGAAAGAAATCCTTATTAATCAGGAAATTGTGTTAGGGAAATTGATGGGATTGAAGGCCGATAAATCCCCAGGGCATGATAGGCTGCATCCCAGAGTACTTAAGGAAGTGGCCCTAGAAATAGTGGATGCATTGGTGATCATTTTCCAATATTCTATTGACTCTGGATCAGTTCCTATGGACTGGAGGGTAGCTAATGTAACACCATTTTTAAAAAAAGGAGGGAAAGAGAAAACGGGGAATTATAAACCGGTTAGCCTGACATCAGTAGTGGGGAAAATGTTGGAATCAATCCTTAAGGATGAAATAGCAGCACATTTGGAAAGCAGTGACAGGATCGGTCCAAGTCAGCATAGAAACATAGAAAATAGGTGCAGGAGTAGGCCATTCGGCCCTTCTAGCCTGCACCGCCATTCAATGAGTTCATGGCTGAACATGCAACTTCAGTACCCCATTCCTGCTTTTTCACCATACCCCTTGATTCCCCTAGTAGTAAGGACTTCATCTAACTCCTTTTTGAATATATTTAGTGAATTGGCCTCAACAACTTTCTGTGGTAGAGAATTCCACAGGTTCACCACTCTCTGGATGAAGAAAATCCTCCTCATCTCGGTCCTAAATGGCTTTCCCCTTATCCTTAGACTGTGTCCCCTGGTTCTGGACTTCCCCAACATTGGGAACATTCTTCCTGCATCTAACCTGTCTAACCCCGTCAGAATTTTAAATGTTTCTATGAGGTCCCCTCTCATTCTTCTGAACTCCAGTGAATACAAGCCCAGTTGATCCAGTCTTTCTTGATAGGTCAGTCCCGCCATCCCGGGAATCAGTCTGGTGAACCTTCGCTGCACTCCCTCAATAGCAAGAATGTCCTTCCTCAGGTTAGGAGACCAAAACTGTACACAATACTCCAGGTGTGGCCTCACCAAGGCCCTGTACAATTGTAGCAACACCTCCCTGCCCTTGTACTCAAATCCCCTCGCTGTGAAGGCCAACATGCCATTTGCTTTCTTAACCGCCTGCTGCATCTGCATGCCAACCTTCAATGACTGATGTACCATGACACCCAGGTCTCTTTGCACCTCCCCTTTTCCTAATCTGTCACCATTCAGATAATAGTCTGTCTCTCTGTTTTTACCACCAAAGTGGATAACCTCACATTTATCCACATTATACTTCATCTGCCATGCATTTGCCCACTCACCTAACCTATCCAAGTCGCTCTGCAGCCTCATAGAATCCTCCTTGCAGCTCACACTGCCACCCAACTTAGTGTCATCCGCAAATTTGGAGATACTACATTTAATCCCCTCGTCTAAATCATTAATGTACAGTGTAAACAGCTGGGGCCCCAGCACAGAACCTTGCGGTACCCCACTAGTCACTGCCTGCCATTCTGAAAAGTCCCCATTTACTCCTACTCTTTGCTTCCTGTCTGACAACCAGTTCTCAATCCATGTCAGCACACTACCCCCAATCCCATGTGCTTTAACTTTGCACATTAATCTCTTGTGTGGGACCTTGTCGAAAGCCTTCTGAAAGTCCAAATATACCACATCAACTGGTTCTCCCTTGTCCACTCTACTGGAAACATCCTCAAAAAATTCCAGAAGATTTGTCAAGCATGATTTCCCTTTCACAAATCCATGCTGACTTGGACCTATCATATTACCTCTTTCCAAATGCACTGCTATGACATCCTTAATAATTGATTCCATCATTTTACCCACTACCGATGTCAGGCTGACCGGTCTGTAATTCCCTGTTTTCTCTCTCCCTCCTTTTTTAAAAAGTGGGGTGACATTGGCTACCCTCCACTCCATAGGAACTGATCCAGAGTCAATGGAATGTTGGAAAATGACTGTCAATGCATCCGCTATTTCCAAGGCCACCTCCTTAAGTACTCTGGGATGCAGTCCATCAGGCCCTGGGGATTTATCGGCCTTCAATCCCATCAATTTCCCCAACACAATTTCCTGACTAATAAGGATTTCCCTCAGTTCCTCCTCCTTACTAGACCCTCCGGCCCCTTTTATATCCGGAAGGTTGTTTGTGTCCTCCTCAGTGAATACCGAACCAAAGTACTTGTTCAATTGGTCCGCCATTTCTTTGTTCCCCGTTATGACTTCCCCTGATTCTGACTGCAGGGGACCTACGTTTGTCTTTACTAACCTTTTTCTCTTTACATATCTATAGAAACTTTTGCAATCCGTCTTAATGTTCCCTGCAAGTTTCTTCTCGTACTCCATTTTCCCTGCCCTAATCAAACCCTTTGTCCTCCTCTGCTGAGTTCTAAATTTCTCCCAGTGCCTGGGTTCGCTGCTAATTCTGGCCAATTTGTATGCCACTTCCTTGGCTTTAATGCTATCCCTGATTTCCCTTGATAGCCACGGTTGAGCCACCTTCCCTTTTTTATTTTTACGCCAGACAGGAATGTACAATTGTTGTAGTTCATCCATGCGGTCTCTAAATGTCTGCCATTGCCCATCCACAGTCAACCCCTTCAGTATCATTCGCCAATCTATCCTAGCCAATTCACGCCTCATACCTTCAAAGTTACCCTTCTTTTAGTTCTGGACCATGGTCTCTGAATTAACTATTTCATTCTCCATCCTAATGCAGAATTCCACCATATTATGGTCACTCTTCCCCAAGGGGCCTCGCACAACGAGATTGCTAATTAATCCTCTCTCATTACACAACACCCAGTCTAAGATGGCCTCCCCCCTAGTTGGTTCCTCGACATATTGGTCTAAAAAACCATCCCTTATGCACTCCAGGAAATCCTCCTCTACCGTATTGCTTCCAGTTTGGCTAGCCCAATCTATGTGCATATTAAAGTCACCCATTATAACTGCTGCACCTTTATTGCACGCACCCCTAATTTCATGTTTGATGCCCTCCCCAACATCACTACTACTGTTTGGAGGTCTGTACACAACTCCCACTAACGTTTTTTGTCCTTTGGTATTCTGCAGCTCTACCCATATAGATTCCACATCATCCAAGCTAATGTCCTTCCGAACTATTGCCTTAATTTGCTCCTTAACCAGCAATGCTACCCCACCTCCTTTTCCTTTTATTCTATCTTTCCTGAATGTTGAATACCCCTGGATGTTGAGTTCCCAGCCCTGATCATCCTGGAGCCACGTCTCCGTAATCCCAATCACATCATATTTGTTAACATCTATTTGCACAGTTAATTCATCCACTTTATTGCGGATACTCCTTGCATTAAGACACAAAGCCTTCAGGCTTGTTCTTTTAACACCCTTTGTCCTTTTAGAATTTTGCTGTACAGTGGCCCTTTTTGTTCTTTGCCTTGGGTTTCTCTGCCCTCCACTTTTCCTCATCTCCTTTCTGTCTTTTGCTTTTGCCTCCTTTTTGTTTCCCTCTGTCTCCCTGCATTGGTTCCCATCCCCCTGCCATATCAGTTTAAATCCTCCCCAACACTACTAGCAAACACTCCCCCTAGGACATTGGTTCCGGTCCTGCCCAGGTGCAGACCGTCCGGTTTGTACTGGTCCCACCTCCCCCAGAACCGGTTCCAATGCCCCAGGAATTTGAATCCCTCCCTGTTGCACCACTGCTCAAGCCACGTATTCAGCTGCGCTATCCTGCAATTCCTACTCTGACTATCACGTGGCACTGGTAGCAATCCGGAGATTACTACTTTTGAGGTCCTACTTTTTAATTTAGCTCCTAG
This sequence comes from Pristiophorus japonicus, assembly GCF_044704955.1. NCBI lineage: Eukaryota > Metazoa > Chordata > Chondrichthyes > Pristiophoridae > Pristiophorus > Pristiophorus japonicus. Next base: position 287,753,573 of record NC_091979.1, read on the forward strand.
CTCCTTAAATTCGTTTCGTAGGACCTCATCCCTTTTTTTACCTATGTCGTTGGTACCAATGTGCACCACGACAACTGGCTGTTCTCCCTCCCTTTTTCGAATGTCCTGCACCCGCTCCGAGACATCCTTGACCCTTGCACCAGGGAGGCAACATACCATCCTGGAGTCTCGGTTGCGGCCGCAGAAACGCCTATCTATTCCCCTCACCATTGAATCCCCAATCACTATTGCTCTCCCACTCTTTTTCCTGCCCTCCTTTGCAGCAGAGCCAGCCACGGTGCCATGAACTTGGCTGCTGCTGCCCTCCCCTGATGAGTCATCCCCCTCAACAGTACCCAAAGCAGTGTATCTGTTTTGCAGGGGGATGACCACAGGGGACTCCTGCACTACCTTCCTTGCACTGCTCTTCCTGTTGGTCTTCCATTCCCTATCTGGCTGTGGACCCTTTCCCTGCGGTACGACCAACTCGCTTCACGTAATACTCACGTCATTCTCAGCATCGTGGATGCTCCAGAGTGAATCCACCCTCAGCTCCAACTCCGCAACGCGGACCGTCAGGAGCTTGAGGTGGATACACTTCCCGCAGATGTAGTCCTCAGGGACACTGGTGTCGTCCCCGAGTTCCCACATGGTACAGGAGGAGCATAACACCTGACCGAGCTCTCCTGCCATGACTTAACCCTTAGATACACTTAAATTGGCAACAACAATGTTAAAAGTTACTCACTGATATAGAAGAGAAAAAAGAAAAACTACTCACCAATCACCAGCCAATCACTTACCCTCTTGGCTGTGACGTCACTTTTTGATTTCTTTCTACTTCTTTTTTGCCTTCTCCCTGTAGCTGCACAAGTCCCGCCTTTTATAGGCCTCTCCACGCACCTCCTCGACGCTGCTCCCGACTGCCGCCGACGCTGGGCCCCGGACTCCCTGCTGTGCCTTTTATAGGCCTCTCCACGCACCTCCTCGACGCTGCTCCCGACTGCCGCCGACGCTAGCCCTGGACTCCCTGCTGTGCCTTTTATAGGCCTCTCCACGCACCTCCTCGACGCTGCTCCCGACTGCCGCCAACGCTGGGCCCCGGACTCCCTGCTGTGCCTTTTATAGGCCTCTCCACGCACCTCCTCGACGCTGCTCCCGACTGCCGCCAACGCTGGGCCCCGGACTCCCTGCTGTGCCTTTTATAGGCCTCTCCACGCACCTCCTCGACGCTGCTCCCGACTGCCGCCGACGCTAGCCCCGGACTCCCTGCTGTGCCTTTTATAGGCCTCTCCACGCACCTCCTCGACGCTGCTCCCGACTGCCGCCGACGCTAGCCCCGGACTCCCTGCTGTGCCTTTTATAGGCCTCTCCACGCACCTCCTCGACTGCCGCCGCCGACTGCCGCCGACGCTATGAAAGGGAAATCATGCTTGACAAATCTTCGAGAATTGTTTGAGGATGTAACTAGTAGAGTGGACAAGGGAGAACCAGTGGATGTGGTGTATTTGGTCTTTCAAAAGGCTTTTGACAAGGTCCCACACAAGAGATTAGTGTGCAAAATTAAAGCACATGGTATTGGGGGTAATGTATTGACCGTGGATAGAGAACTGGTTGGCAGACAGGAAGCAGGGAGTCTGAATAAACGGGTCCTTTTCAGACCGGCAGGCAGTGACTAGTGGGGTGCCGCAGGGCTCAGTGCTGGGACCCCAGCTATTTACAATATACATCAATGATTTAGATGAAGGAATTGAATGTAATATCTCCAAGTTTGCAGATGACACTAAGCTGGGTGGCGGTGTGAGCTGTGAGGAGAATGCTAAGAGGCTAAGAGGTGACTTGGACAGGTTAGGTGAGTGGGCAAATGCATGGCAGATGCAGTATAATGTGGATAAATGTGAGGTTATCCACTTTGGTGGCAAAAACAGGAAGACAGAATATTATCTGAATGGTGACAGATTAGGAAAAGGGGAGGTGCAATGAAACCTGGGTGACATGATACATCAGTCATTGAAGTTTGGCATGCAAGTACAGCAGGCAGTGAAGATGGCAAATGCCATGTTGGCCTTCATAGCTAAAGGATTTGAGCATGGGAGCAGGGAGGTCTTACTGCTGTTGTACAGAGCCTTGGTGAGGCCACACCTGGAATATTATGTTCAGTTTTGGTCCCCGAATCTGACAAAGGATGTTCTTGCTATTGAGGGAGTACAGCGAAGGTTCACCAGATTGATTCCTGGGATGGCAGGACTGACATATGAGGAGAGATTGGATTAACTGGGCTTGTATCCACTGGAGTTTAGAAGACTGAGAGGGGATCTCATAGAAACATATAAAATTCTGACGGATTGGACAGGTTAGAGGCAGGAAGAATGTTCCATTGCTGGGGAGTTCCAGAACCAGGGGTCCCAGTCTAAGAATAAGGGGTAAGCCATTTAGGACAGAGATGAGGAGAAACTTCTTCACTCAGAGAGTTGTTAACCTGTGGAATTCTCTACCGCAAAAAGTTATTGAGGCCAGTTCGTTACATATATTCAAGAGGGAGTTAGATATGGCCCTTACAGCCAAAGGGATCAAGGGGTATGGAGAGAAAGCAGGAAAGGAGTACTGAGGTTGAATGATCAGCCATGATCTTATTGAATGGCGGTGCAGGCTCGAGGGGCTGAATGGCCTGCTCCTGCACCTAATTTCTATGTTTCTATGTTTCTATGAAATCTATCAATCTCAGATTTTAAATTAACAACTGACTCAGCATCAACTGTCATTTGCGGAAGAAAGTTCCAAACTTCTACCAGCATTTACGTGCAGAAGTATTTCCCAATTTCACTCCTGAAAGGCCTGGCTCTAACTTTTAGGCTTTGTCCCTTAGTCCTAGACTCCCCAACCAGCAGATCTTTAAAAATTTCTATCTACCCTATCAGTTCCCCTTAATATCTTAATAACATCTGAAAACTTCGATCAAATCACCCCTTAATTTTCTAAATTCCAGAGAATACAACCTTAATTTGTGTAATCTCTCGTCGTATTTTAACCCTTGGAGTCCAGGTATCATTCATGTAACTCTACACTGCACTCTCTCCAAGGCCAAGACATCCTTCCCAAGATGTGGTGCCCAGAACTGAATGCAGTACTCCAGGTGTGGTCTAACCAGGGCTCTGTATAGCTGAGTATGATTTCCATCCCCTTCTATTCTAGTCATCTAGATATAAAGGCCAGCAATCCATTATCATTTTTGATTATTTTTAATTATCTATTGAATGACATTTTAATGATCTATGTACATGGACCCTGAAGTAGTGAGGGGCGTGGGGGACAAGATACTGTACTACAGATACAGGAAATCTGGAAACACTCAGCAGGTCAGTCAGCATCTGTGGGAAGAGAAACAGAATTAACATTTCAGATCAATAACCTTTCGTCAGAACTTTGTCATTGACCTGAAACGTTAATCCTATGTTTCTCTCTCCACAGATGCTGCCTGATCTACTTATGTGGGTATCCCAGTAGTTTGATTTGGAGATTCTTAAACATGCTAATTGGTTTCCATGCATGTCAGACACCCAGCTAACCAAAGACAAAACAATTACGAGTGAGGAGCATTACAAGTTACAAGTATCATGTACTCACAACCAGGGACACCTCAGCTGAGTAAATGATGGTTGTCTCCCACGATGCTGACTAACTAGTTTTATTCAGCTTATTTATATGGTTTGCTGACGGCTTATGCATGGTGTTTCTACTATGTGATCAGGCTTACCTGACCTATAACACGATTATGGCTGAGCAGACTGATAACAGCTTAATCTTTCATTGCAAGTTTGAATCATGAGTCTTACTTGTCATGACCCTATATCACATTAGCAGAAATCCTATTCATTCTTCACCTGAACAAAGGAAGCTCATGTACAAAAATATGACAAAGTTTGCGGCTTATTTCTCAACAGTGACTACGTATAACTTTTGGGTCAAATCTCTGATACGTGTTCTAGATTCAGCAGAAGCTGGTTTAATGGGCCTGAATTTGCGGTCAGAGGCTTCCTTGTGGGCGGACGCTTCCGAACGGCAAAACATCTATGAACCTACCTGATGGTCCTGGATCCATGGAGACTTGCGGTTCTGGGCCTCTATGGGTAGACATGCACAGAGTGGCCCATGTATCCCAGGGCCGCATACGGTTCGCAAGCGCCCCTGGGGTCACGTGGGGCAGCAACCAATGATCCCCATTCATGCTTATGGAGATTCCATACGTAAAGAATCCCCGTAAGCATGAATGGGGATCACATAATAAAACACATTAACATAACAAATAATAAAAAATTACATACTTAAAATTAATTCAAACACAATTTAATTAAACATTTAAATCAAAAAAATTTTTTTTTTGAACAATAAATTTAAATGTTTTATTGGGGCTAAAAATAACCTTGACTTACTTATCTTACAGGTATTTTAAATTTTAAATAATTGAAAAAAAAATATTTTTCTGTTCATTTAAACTCTGACACTGGTAAAAGCAGGCCTTTCATCTGTTTTACCAGGCATAAGGATTTCGCAGGCATTCACTGGGCAGAAGTTGGACAAATAGCCCAACTCTCCGCCCGTGAATGCCCTTTTCCCAGGATGCGTTGAATCTGTCAAGAAGATTCTTGACAGATCACAAGTTCTGGGTTTTTGCACATGCGCTTTGCGCGCGAAAACCAGAAACTTGTGCAGCCCTTATGGGCATGTACGCACTACGTACGCACCCGTAGGGGCCGCAAAATACAGGCCATGGTGATTACTGTTTCAGGTGAACATTTTCAAAAGAACCACCTGTTATTGTAGAACTTCTGTAAATGATGTGATAGGCAGTCTACATGATCAGCTTATTATTTCCATTAGTGCTTGCACCCAATAAACTCCGTGCTATCTGTTATGTGAGCGAGCAGCCTCTCGATTTCAGTAAAAAATTGTATTTTTGTCTTTGTTCATACGCCGAGGGTTACCACCCCTCCAGTATTGTCCTCGTTTCTCCAGGAATTAAAGATTAATCTCCTGGACACTGCTGTGAGCAACCGAGGAGAAATATCATAGTGGCATTATGTGGTCTTTTTTCATTTACTTTGAACACTTCTGTTTATTAGTTATGCAATTATTGGCAATGAGAAAGAGACGGTTTGACGGGGTGGTTGTAAGCGGGAGGTCCTGTAATGAAACCTCCAAGAATATGTCGAACCAGGATTACCATCCCTATATCATGGCACTATTTAGTACAAACAGAAGGCCGTTTCATCTCTCTCAGCAGGTGGTTGCTTTGGTATGAGTTATCTCTTGGTTAAATTGACAAGTGTGGCACCACGAATAACTTCTGCGGTGCGTGTAAAAACAACCATTCAAGCAATCATTGCATTCTATATCAGTTTAATTTGCATGCAATCTCTCAATTGGTTTTGTTTCTGATGCGCACTGTACTGGTTGTTGTCTACTAGGTAATTTGCACAAGCTAGTTGAAGTGCATTGATTGTATTTCCGCCCCCCAACCCCAACCCCCCTTTTTTGCATCCAAAACCCACTGCCGATTTGCATAGACCAACAGCAGATCTGACAAATTTCCTTTTAATTCGACTGTAAAGCTTTGCAGGCTGTCCACCTGAACCATGTCAACAGCCTTTGTTCTGTCCTTCAAATTGCTAATCAGACAAAGTGGTCCATTTAGATGAACAGAGCTAATATTTATAAATTCTCTATGTGGAGTCTAACATGCTGAGGACCAATGTGAAGCATTTTGAGCAGCCCAGAAGTACCCTCTTATTGATAACCTTAAGCCAACATTGTGCTGAATCAATTTGCTTTTGTACTATAGTGTAGTTTATATTGATTCATCAAAAATGTATTTATGAAAATGTATATAAATTAAGAAAAACACGATAGAATGCTTCTTAATTTACTTTGCTAATGATGAAAATCGATGTATGAGCCTTAATAGCCAATGCCGCCACATCATAAAAAACTGAAACAAGTGAAACATGAGCATCTTTTACAGAAGTTGCACTTTTTAAGTCCAGTTTACATTTCAAACATTTTTACACAGCCACACACAATACGCAGACTCTGGCGGGATTTTCCCCGAAAAAAACAGGTGGGTTTCGAGCGAGGGGGGGCAGTTACATTGTTAAAAATGGGATTCCTAACCTGATTCCGCCTCCAAACTGCCCACTTCCTGTTTAGGCAGGATGGGTCAGGGAGAGTACATCAATTTAAATATTGTAATGTGTCATGTATGTACATGCTGTTTGTAGCCACCAGATGGTGTCATTGTTGGAGGCCACCGGGCAGCATGCACATGGTGTTGCTCTGGTATAAAAAGCCAGCCATTTTGTGAGTCAGACACTTTGGGACTAAATAAAGCACAAGCAGAGTAGTACCTTGTTCAGTTTAGCAGGGTCGTTCCTTGTTCAGTTTGAAGCTTTATTGCATACATAACATTTGGCGTCGAGAATACAAGAACCTTTGTTTGCAAAATGAGCACGATTGGATTTTTAGAGCGATTCGTGGAGGGAGAAGATTGGGAAGAATTTGTGAGCCGTTTGAACCAGAACTTCGTGGCCAACAAAATGAAGGGGGCTGACGATGCAGGTCGGTGCCGGGCCATGTTCCTCATTGTGTGCGGTTCAAAGATCTACGGTCTGATAAAGAATCTACTCATGCCTAGTGATCCAACAGAGAAAACATACAAGGAGTTGTGTACATTGGTATGGGAGCACTTCAAGCCAGACGACGGCATCATCATCTTGAGATACAAGTTTAATACACACGTTTGATCGGAGGGCCAGAGCCCGGCGGAATTTATTGTTGACCTGAGACGTCTAGCAGGACCGTGCAAGTTCGGGATGGTGTTGGCAGACATGCTGAGGAACTTCTTTGTTATCGGTATCGACCATGAGGTGATCCTGCGCAAACTTCTGGCGGTGGAGGAGTTGGATTTAAAAAGGGCCACCCAGATCGCTCAATCATGTATAACGACGGACAGGAGTCTAAAGCAAATGTCGGTGAAGAACCGAACCTCGGCAAATTGATTGATTCGGCGTTCGGCAGAGTGGCACATGCCAGGGCCTATCCGGCTGCGTTCGCGAAACCTATGGCTGCCCAAAGTCTGCCAGCGGGAATGTATCCTACTTCTCCGTGTTGGCATTGTGGGGGAAATCATTGGCACCAGCAGTGCCGGTTTGAGCAAAATAGTTGCAAAAACTGTCTGAGAGTGGGGCGTCTCCAGCGCAAGTGTCCACAGATGAGCAAGTGAGCTGTGACACACCACGTGGAGGATGAGAGTCAGACTAGCGCGGATCCGGATACGCAATCCGAGATCCCAGAGGAGGAAGTGTATGGACTGTATTCCTTCATAACCAAGAGTAAACCAATTTTGATTAATGTGAAGTTTAACGGGATACCGGTATCGATGGATCTGGACACAGGGGCGAGTCAATCGATCATGAACGAAAGGGCATTTAATAAACTGTGGGATACTATGACTGCGAGCCCTGTTAACGCCAAGCTGCGTGCGTACACTAAAGAACTGATAAAGGTGATTGGCAGTGCACAAATTAATGTGTCATATAACGGTGTGGTTCACGAACTACCGCTGTGGATTTTTCCAGGCAATGGCCCAACAGGAGCTGGTTGGAGAAAATCAGGTGTGACTGGAACGACATAAAGGCATTGTCGTTGGAAGGAGATACATGTGCCCAAGTTCCCACACTGTTCGAACCGGGTATCGGCAACTTCACGGGAGCCAAGGTGCAGATCCATGTGACTCAGATGCAAGACCCGTCCATCATAAGCTTGGCCAGTTCCGTATATGATGAGGGAGAAGGTCGAAATTGAACTGGACAGACTCCAGCATGAAGGGATCATATCACCGGTCGAATTTAATGAATGGGCCAGCCCCGTTGTTCCTGTGCTGAAAAGTGATGGCACAGTCAGAATCTGTGGAGACTACAAGGCTACGATCAACAGGGTTTCGAAACAAGATCAGTACCCGTTACCGAAGGCTGATGACTTGTTTCTGACGCTAGCCGGAGGGAAGTCGTTCACAAAACTGGACCTGACGTCGACCTATATGATGCAGGAGTTGGTCGAGACGTCAAAGAGATCTATATGCATTAACATGCACAAAAGACTGTTTATTTACCACAGGTACCCATTTGGAATTCGCTCAGCTGCAGCAATATTCCAGAAGAATATGGAAAGTCTACTGAAATCCGTTCCCAGAACTGTCGTGTTCCAAGATAACATCCTGATCACTGGTCGTGATTCCAAGGAACATTTGAACAACCTGGAATAGGTTCTACTGTGTTTAGACAGAGTGGGACTCAGACTTAAATGCTCGAAGTGCATCTTCATGGCACTGGAAGTCGAGTTCCTCGGGACGAAAATCGCCGCTGGTGGCATCAGACCTACTGACTTGAAAACCAAAGCCATCAAGAATGCACCCAAGCCGCAGAACGTGATGGAGCTGCGTTCGTTCCTGAGTCTACTCAACTACTTTGGTAACTTTCTAACTAAATTGAGCACCTTACTTGAACCACTGCACATGCTATTGAGAAAAGGCAGCAATTGGGTGTGGGGTGCATTGCAAGACAGAGCTTTCGAGAAAACCGCCAATCTGCTTTGCTCAAACAAGCTGCTGGTACATTATGACCCATGTAAATGTTTAGTTTTGGCCTGTGACGCATCATCATATGAAATTGGTTGTGTGTTACAACAAGCCAATGAGTCGGGGAAACTTCAACCTGTCGCGTATGCATCCAAAAGTTTGTCCAAAGCAGTAAGAGCCGACAGTATGGTGGAAAAAAAAGCTTTAGCTTGTGTGAATGGTGTTATAAAGATGCATCAATACCTGTTCAGTCTGAGGTTTGAATTCGAGACCGATCTCAAGCCGCTCATTTGGTTGTTTTCTGAGAGCAAAGCTATCAATACCAATGCTTCATCCCGCATCCAAAGGTGGGCGCTGACATTATCTATCTATGCTTATGTAATTCGCCACAGACCTTGCACAGAGAATTGTGCCGATGCTTTGAGCCAGTTGCCGTTGCCCACACCAGAGGTGGAAACGCCACAACCGGCAGATTTAATGTTAATCATGGATGCTTTTGAGAGTGAAGGCACCCTTGTCATGGCTCAACAAGTTAAGACCTGGACCAGCCAGGAACCGATATTATCGGTGGTAAAGGGTTGCATCCGCAAAGGTGATTAGCCTGCCATACCTAAGCAAATGTGCGATGAGGCCAAACCGTACATTCGTTGCAAGGACGAACTGTCTATTCAAGCAGTTTGCATATTGTGGGGCAATCGTGTTGTAATGCCTAAGAAAGGGAGAGAAGTTTGTGCGTGAGTTACACAGCACACATCCTGGTATAGTGATGATGAAGGCCATCGCCAGGTCCCACGTATGGTAGCCAGGAATTGATTCTAAGCTGGAAGCGTGCATCAGTGCAACACCTGCATGCAGCTCAGCAAAGCACCAGCAGAATCGCTGCTGAGTCTGTGGTCATGGCCATCCAAACCTTGGTCCAGGATCCATGTAGATTTTGCAGGTCCCTTCCTGAGCAAGATGTTTTTAGTGGTGGTGGATGCTTATTCGAAGTGGATAGAATGCATAATCATGTCATCCAGTACATCCACGCAACCATAGATAATTTCAATGTCATGTTCGCAACACATGGTCTGCCTGACGTAGTGGTGAGAGACAATGGGTCATGCTTTACCAGTCAGGAGTTTCAGGAGTTTGTAAAACTTAACGGCATAAAGCTTGTAAGGTCAGCACCATTCAAGCCTATGTCCAATGGGCAAGCTGAATGTGCAGTACATATTATCAAGCAAAGCATGAGGAGAGTAATCCAAGGGTCACTGCAGACCCGCTTGTCTTGCATATTGCTGAGTTACAGGACAAGACCCCACACATTCACAGGGGTCTCGTCTGCTGAACTCATGATGAAAAGAGGTTTTAAGACCAAGTTATTGCCTGTACACCTGGATTTAAGTAATCATGTTGAATACAGAAGACAGAGTCAACAAGGGTACCACGATCGCACAACTGTGTCACGCGAGATTTCTGTTAATGATCCTGTATATGTGTTGAATTATGGTCAGGGTCCCAAATGGATCGCTGGTATGGTCATGGCCAAGGAGGGCAACAGAGTATTTGTTATTAAGCTCAAGAATCATATTGAATAGTGGTGCAGGCTCGAAGGGCCGAATTGCCTACTCCTGCACCTATTTTCTATGTTTCTATTTTCTATGAATGGGCAAACTTGCAGGAAACACATGGATCAAACAAAGCTAAGGCACACAGACGAGCCAGAGCAGTTGGATGAAGAAACCATCGATGACCAACCAACCTACCAGCAGCCTTCAGTGAACTCGAGGGTCATCAGTGAACCCGGGATTTCCATCATGGACTTGTTCAATAAAAATGGACTTGCAATTCCTGACATGGCCACTGTCACCCCCAACAAGTCAGCCATCCAGCCACCAGCCACAACAGACTCTGCACACTCACCAAGGCTGGAATTGAACTGAGACGGTCAACCTGGGAGTGTAAAGTACCGTACCGTCTCAACCTGTGAAAGACTGTGATAAGGTCTCAGAGGAGGGTATTGTCATGTATGTACATGCTGTTTGTAGCCACCAGATGGTGTCATTGTTGGAGGCCACTGAGCAGCACACACATGATGCTGCTCTGGTATAAAAGGTCAGCCATTTTGTGAGTCAGACACTTTGAGACTAAATAAAGCACAAGCAGGGTCGTACCTTGCTTAGTTAAACAGTACTCAGTTTGAACCCTTATTACATACATAACATAATGAGACTGGAAGCCTCTTTTTCCCCGTCCATTTTGAATTTAACTGCCTGTGGATGGGTTTCACACAATTTGTGAAACCTGGCAGTTAAACAGAGGCGGGGACTGGTGTACCCAGGAGGTAATTGGCTTTATTCCTACGTCCTGGATCCAGGTTCCCTACCTAACCCACCCCCAATGATTGGAGACCCTCCACGGGGCCTCCGATCACCTCACCAGGCTGCTCGCCACAACCCGCCCCCCACCCAAACCCAGCCCCCCCCTTCCCAGGCCTTCCCCCCACCATGCCCAGCGATCCTCTCTCTTACCCCTCCCCCTCCCCAACCCCTGCAAATCCCCGGCAGACTTTCGATCCCTGGCTGATCACACCCCTCTCCCGATCCCTGACCACTGCCGATTCTCTCCCCCTCCCAATTCCCGACCCTTGCTGATTGTTTCCCTGGCCCCAGCTGATCCTCTTCCCCATCCCCCACCCCCTGATCACTGACCCCAGCCGATCCTCTTTCTCTCCCCCACCCCGAACCCCGACCCCAGCCGATCCCTCCCTGCCATCCTTTGATCCCTGATTCCAGCTAACCCTCTTCCACCGCCCCCCCCAATTCCCGACCCCAGCTGATTCTCTTTCTCTCCCTTTCCCCTCGATCCCCGACCACTATCGAACCTCCCCCTCCGCTCGATCCATGATGCCTGCCGAACCCTGACCCCTGCCGATCCTCTCCCCCTCCCGATCACCGACCTCAGCTGATACTCTCCCCCATGTCCCTGATCCCGGCCAATTGGCAACCCCCTCCCGCGATCTCTCCCGCAGATCTTCTGAGGCCTACCAATCCACAGTCAGCCAGCCTCGCAAGCTGGCTGGTTGCAGGCGGGAATCCGAGGCCTCGCATGCCGTAAAAGTCAGCAGAGACTGCGGGAAACACGGCCTCCCAGGTTTCTCGCCCGCCTCGGAGGTCCCTCGCCCCCAACCCGCCTCCCTTGAGAAAACTCTGACCACTGTGGTTTAACACTGGACCGGAGATAATCCTAACACAGATTATACAGCAGAACAAAGTTTAAAAAAAATATATTAATACTCCTTTAGCCCCTTATTCTCTGGAATAAACAGGAATTCCATACGGCTAGTGTAACCAATGCTGTGATTGGCACATTAAGGGTTAATTGACAGAGCAAGTAGAGAAAATGTTTCCGCTTGTGGGGGAGACCAGAACTATCATAAATATAATATAGTCACTAATAAATCCAAAAAGAAACTTAGGAGAAACCTCTTTACCCAGAGAGTGGTTAGAATGTGGAAGTTGCTACCACAGGGAGTAGTTGAGGTGAATAGCTTAAATGCATTTAAGGGAAAGCTAGATAAGTACTTGAGGGACAAAAACAATAGAAGGATATGCTAGTAGAGTTAGATGAAGAGAGCTGGGAGGAGGCTCGTGTTGAGCATAAACACCGGCATAGACCAGTTGGGCCAAATGACTTGTTTCTATGCTGTCATTTCTGTCGTTCTGTGCAAGTATTCCTATCATTATGGTTGCTAAGACTTAATTTACATCCCTCCGAAATAACTCAAAATACTTAATATATAGTCGTTTATAAGAACATAAGAATTAGGAGCAGGAGGAGGCCATTCGGCCCCTCGAGCCTCCTCCACCATTCACTAAGACCGTGGCTGATCTTCTACCTCAACTCCACTTTCCTTCACTATCCCCAAATCCCTTGATTTCCTTAATATTCAAAAATCTATCAATCTCTGTCTTGAATACACTCAACGAGTGAGCATCCACAGCGCTCTTGGGTAGAGAAGTCCAAAGATTCACCACTCTATAAGAGAAGAGATTTCTCTTCATCTCAGTCCTAAATGGCTGACTCCTTATTCTGAGACTGTGACCCCTGGTTCTAGACTCCCCAACCAGGGGAAACATCCTCCCTGCATCTACCCTGCCAAGCCCTGTAAGAATTGTGTATGTTTCAATGAGATCACCTCTCATTCTTCTAAACTCTAGAGAATATAGGTCTAGTCTATTCAATCTCTCCTCATCGGACAACTATTACTAATTTCTTTCAGTTCCTCATTCTCGCTAGACCCTTGGTTCTCCACTTTTTCCGGGAGGTTTTTTGTGTCTTCTTCCGTGAAGATAGCCATAAAGTATTTGCTTAATTTCGGTGCCATTTCCTTATTCCCCATTATAATTTCTCCTGTCTCAGCCTGTAGGGGACCCACATTTACTTCAGCTAATCTTTTCCTTTTTACATACCTATAAAAACTTTTACAGTCTATTTTTATGTCTCTCACCAGTTTACTCTCATAATCTATTTTCCCTTTCTTTATCAATTTCTGCGTGCTCCTTTGTTGAATTCTAAAATGCTCCCAATCCTCAGGCTTACTGCTCTTTTTGGCAAAATTATAAGCCTCTTCCTTTGATTTAATACTATCTTTAACTTCTCTTGTTAGCCACAGTTGGACCACTTTTCCTGTGGAATTTTTGTACCTTAAAGGAATGTATATTTGTTGTAAATTATGTATTAATTCTTTAAATGCTAGCCATTGCTCATCTGCCATCATATCTTTTAATGTAATTTCGCAATCTACTTTAGCCAACTCGCCCCTCATACCTACGTAGTTTGCTTTGTTTAGATTTAAGACGCTAGTTTCAGATTTGACTAAATCTCTTTCAAACTTAATATAAAATTCTATCATATTATGGTCACTCTTCCCAAAGGGCTCCTTTACTACAAGTTTATTAATTAACCCTTTCTCAATGCACAATACTAGATCTAAAATAGCCTGCTCCCTAGTTGGTTCCTCAACGTACTGATGCAGAAAACTATCTTGTATATATTCCATGTGTATTCGTCCTCCATATTATTACTGCAAATTTGGTTTGCCCAGTCTATATGCAGATTAAAGTCCCCCATGATTATTGTATTACCTTTGTTAAATGCGCTTCTAATTTCCTGATTTATACTCTGCCCTACATTATAACAACTCCCACCAGTGTTTTTTGCTCCTTACTGTTTCTCAGCTCCACCCAAACTGATTCTACTTCTTGATTTTCGGAGTTAAGATCTTTTCTCTCTACTATCTTTATCCCATCCTTTATTATCAAAGCTACCTCTCCTCCTTTTCCAATTTCTTCCGGGTTCTCCCCATTCGCTGTAACTTTGGCAGAAGATCAGAGGAAAGCCCGGATACAACGTGTAACTCTTTCGCAGAAGTAATGTTGGATGATCAGGAGAACCCTGAGAAGCTTTCACGGCAAATGAATTTTTATTATTCATGGCAAATAAGGCAGCACTCCAAGGTCTCACAAACAGCAGCAATGTTAAGTTAACCAATTTCTCTACTTCACTTGTTTTGGTTGAGGGAGAAAACTTGGTCAGGACATTGGGATAATTCCTTGCTCTTCTTCGAATATTGCCATAGGATCTTTAATATCCACTCACAAAGGCAGACTAGGCCTCCATTCAACATCTTGGCCCTGAATTTCCACATATATTTCAAGGTAATCACTCTGTATTTAGGGCAGGGTGGCGGGGGTGGGGGGAGTGGAGGCCGCTGGGGAGAACCCAGTTCTTCCTGGTTTCGGCCTGTTTTTCACCCGTAGGAGTTTCTGCTAAATGTTTCCAATTACTTAAGGCACGCACCCACTTCAGTGCTGACATCAGTAAAAGTGAAAGGACTGGCAGAATGACGTCATCAGCCCAAATAGCAAAGACGCAGTGCACACCTACTACATACGTGCTGGCTAGGACCTAACTGTTGCCAAAGTGGGCCTCACAACAATTTAAAAGGTTGTAAAGAAACTGGCTTTTATGGAAACGATCCACTTTGTTCAATATTTATGAAGTCTTCAGCCAGCACAGTCAGATCTTTGCAGCCAGTCTCCTCCCCTACACCACACAAGCAAGTTCCCCAGCTGCCAAGCAAAGGGCATAGGGGATCGCCCAATTCATGCAAATGCGCCCAACCCTGGACAGCATCAAGAGCACAATTTGCCTGCTGCCAGAAATCTTACTCTGCCATTGTTACGATGTCGGATCGAGACATATGGAATTTTGGGTCCCTCATGCGCAGGACAGCACATGCAATAATGCAGCACTCCTCCAGTGCTGCACTATAATGTTCAGCTAAATTACATACCCGAGTTCTGGAGTGGGTACTTGAACTCTCTCACCTTCTGACAGAAGCCAGAGCTGTACGAAGTGAGCCAAACTGACACTGTGCAAATTATCAATGACTGAAAGCATAATTGGGGTTGTCATTTTCATTACTGCACACTGTGATAAGCAGTGATCACTAGCAGGGAAAGAAAATAAGCAATTATATCACAGAAGTGCTTCTTGAAATATTGGCTCCCACTCCTGGTGCTGTACAAACCGCACTGTTTATATTGCGGGACAGTTTGTACAGCTGTCGTTACCATTTGCGCAGTTGCTTTAAGATAATCGATAGCAGTACCTTTTTCAGTGGCTGGAGAACGCCTATATAGGCCAGTGATTGCATAACCATTACACCGACCTGCATGGACAAGCATGTGTGCTGTTCAGAGGCCAGGAGACACAGTCACTGTAAATGCTGTGTTACATGGGCTTGCCTTTTGTCCTGCCTCTGTGAGCTCTGAATTTTGGGAGATTTTTGTGGCACAAACATGTCTGCTGAAAACTGCTCAGAATGGGCAGAATTGTTTTAACTTGACCTTCAAATAAAGATCCCCTCTGGCTGTTCAGGTGAATGGACAGTGTTTGAACATCATTACAGTCCTCCAAAATTTAAAGTGTTTACTTTTTATTAATGTTTCCGTTCTATTTTGCACTGCTCCCATCAATAACATTGCTGCGATATTCTGCTTTTTAAATGTTTGTTTCTTTCATTATGCTGACCCAGCAAACCTAGAAAGAACATCCTGACCAACTCGGGGACAGAGTATGTATTTGCTGCTGATAGCTCAAAATGTAGCCTTTCCCAGAGGAGAGGAATCCCATCTACTTGCATGGATTTAGCCAGGTCTGAGTGATGCTACTTATACTTTACATCACCACAGACAACAATCACGGTGCCTTTTTTCATAAGCATTCTGTTATAAAGACCCTTCATTTGTTAGTGCAACTTGTAAAGGAAATTTGAAGGTCGCCTTTTCCAGCAAGACACACGCTTCAGAAAGTATTTTAATTGCTCTTTTAAAGTCCAAAATGAGTGCTAATCACAAAAAGTTGAATTGAAGGAGCAATTATTCTTGGCAAAGGAAACTTGCTGCGGCTGTGGACTTTGTTGATGGAAAAGGCGGCAGTGGAAAGCAGGATTTCCTGTGGATGCGGCTTTGATAAGCTGCCGAGAAGTGGTTTCAGCACAGGACTGATCAGTGCAGGCGAATTCTGATCGCAAAAGGAGTCAAAATGCGATTACTCTAGTGCGTGGAACATTTCATTGGTCCACGATCAAAATTATCACAACATTTCGCTGTCTGTAGTAGAATTTGTGTCAATTTTTTCTTCTCTTTTATATTACATACCATTGTGAGGTTAACATTGCTGTTGTGCTATCATTTTTCAATGTCCGCTTATTTTCTCGGGTTTCCACCCATCCCCCCCCCCCCCAAGTTATTTTCTCCATTATTGCTGGGTTTCCCTGAATCAGACAACATCCCCTCGTGAGCGAGGGAACAGATGGCTTTTACCTTGGCCTTTCCCTGATGTTTCCAGAATTGATAAAAGGGCGATCCATGAGTGTTGAGTTGTCCCCTGATGAAAATTACCCCAATATTTCCTACTTTGGCTCAGCTTCCATTTATTAATTCGCTCAACGTGCCTTGGGACATTTGTTTTAACGTTAAAGACATTATGTAAATGGAAGTTGCTATTGCAATCATACCCCTTTTTACAGGTCGTATTGCCTTTGTGTACTCGTTCCTGGCTCGATGTGATTCTTTAAGTCAAGCAGGCAGTAGTGTTAACATGAGTTTTGTGTATTTATTTTAAATCTTTAAACAGCATAGCTGTGTTTAAGATTGGACTTGCTACAGGCAGGCTTTTGAAATACTGACCTTACAAAGGAAAATCGAAAAGTCTTTAAACCAGCTGTGTTCTAAATGCAGGTTTTGATAAGAGGTGTTAGATCTCTTAATTTCCAATGAAATACGAACTCCGGTTGTAGTTTTAATGTAATTTTATTCTGGCAGCAGCAACAAGCTCTTGGCTTTAAGCCAGGCCTTTGTCCTTCTGAGACCACATGGCCAAAATGGCTGTTTATATACCTGATCAGTTTACAGAAAAGAACTCGCCTTCTTTGACCTTATTGGCTCAATTAATAGACTGTTAACATTTCATTGGCTCGCTACCCAAAGGTCTTAAAATGTCAAGTTGATTGATGACTTAATGCATCATGCTGAGTTGCATGTCGCAGCTTTGACTTGGGGTCTGTGAATTTTCACAGCCTGTCTGAATGCAGCCTGTTTGAATTCTCTATCAATCACAAACTGAATCATAAAACATCAGGTATCACTGGTTAAACATTCTAAAAAATAATTTCATACATGTTAATCGAGTTTCCTTCTAAAATTTGTTGATGTGTTTCGCCACATGTCCGGACTAGTAGCTTCCACACAAATTTACATCAACCCGAATTCCATCATGGCCACAATGGAAGTCTGGTTTTAGTAGGTTAATTAACCTTATTCCAATTTAATCCAAATCAATATCTTAATTCAACCAGTAAACAACCTTCCCTTAAGCATAACATACCCCTGTGCCACTTACAGATGGTCTGCTGGGACCTGCAAGGTGTCTCACCTGCGGGACAGCAGCTGCAGCCGCCTGGTCGCAACAACATTTAATCAACATAAACAAACAATATAAAAATAAAATAACTACAACAAATAGAATTAAACCTTCCACCAATGAAGTTCCCATTGAACCTAGCCATTCAGGGGCTCCGCTCCACAAAGTGAATGATGGGGGTTGCTTATATGTGCAACACTCAGTTCCGAGTAGGGCGCAAGTACCTCCTTTTTCAGAATTCCGGGAGCAGTTACTATAATTCCCTTGCTACCCTACTATTTCCCTTTGGTGCCGAGGGTCGGCTAGTAAGAAGTAGGCCTATGCCTAGAATACCGACAATCAGTAATACAGTAAATTTATACATTTTGGCAAAAAGTAATTGTCCTTATTAGATTTCAGCTTCAGTTATGGGTGCTCATTTAACGTGTGAAGCGTGGATCCAGGCTTTCTTTCCTTGGACTTTAACAGTTGCCTGGGTGGTCAATAACACTTGATAAGGTCCCTCCCACTTGGCACCCAAAGGTTCTTTATGCAACTTTTTCACATACACCCAGACTCCCGGGATGATGTCGTGTCCTCCTTCGGGTGGATTACCCCAAGCTGCCGATACCTGTCGGGAAACAGAAATAATAGAATTGGTTAGGTTCTGACAGTATGATAACAAAGTGTCACTCATTAAGTGAACATCAGCTTTCCTTAAATTGATAGTTCCTGGCAGCAACATGGGTCTTCCTGTTATAATTTCAAATGGGCTTAGACCTGTAGTTCTGTTCGGGGTTGCCCTAATGCTACATAGCACTATTGGTAGTGCCTGGGGCTATGGTGTTCCTTCTTGGTGATATTTGGCAAGCCGTTGTTTCAGAGTTCGATTCATTCGTTCTACTTGTCCTGATGATTGTGGATGATAAGGACAGTGTAAATCCCACGTAATGTTCAGTAACCTACAGACTTCTTGGCAGACAGCACCTGTGAAGTGTGTTCCCTGATCTGAGTCAATGCTACTCGGGACTCCCCATCGGGGAATGTAATCCTTACACGAGACCTTTGCAGTGTGATTGGCTGTGGCTCTTTTAGTTGGGACAGCTTCTACCCATCTAGAGAATCTGTCGACTATGACAAGAATGTTAGTGTATCCTTGGCATGAAGGAAGAGATATATAATCAACCTGCAGATACTGGAATGGTCCGACAGGGGCAGGGGGCCTCAGTTGGGGCATTACCGTGATGGGTTCAGAATAATTTTTCTGGCAGACCACACAGCGGTCTGCTACCAGTTGGGCATGTTTTTTAAATCCCTGACCCCACCAGCTTTTCTGGAACCGTGCTGTCATCTGTTGTGAGGCCAAGTGTCACCACGAGTGGATCTGTTGGGCTAAAAAAGGCATAAGCGCTTGTGGCGCGACTGGCTTGTCGGTAACTCTTTGTCTCCGGACACCATCTTCACATAGCTTAATTCCTGCCTCAATCCATGTCCATTTTTCCTCTCGGGAGCACTCGCCTTGCATTGTTTGAAGGTCTCGTGTCAGGGTCCTGAGTGCTTTCAATCTGCACATCTGTGTTGGTTCTTCTGGGGGAATGCCCTGTGAGGCGGCATCTTTAGCTGCCTGGTCGGCTAGGGCATTTCCCTGTGCTTCTGTGGTATTTTCCTTGGTATGGGCCTTACACTTCAGGATGGACACTTCCTGAGGTAATTGTATGGCCTCCAGTAAGTCTCGGACTTATTTTCCATTTCGGATAGGTGTACAGCAGCAGTGAGGAATCCTCTTTTCCGCCATAACAGATCAAAGTCGTGAGCGACTCCAAAAGCATAACGCGAATCTGTGTAGACATTAGCTGCCTGTCCTTCTGCTATTCGACATGCTTCTGACAGGGCCCATAACTTGGCCTGTTGTGCTGACGTTCCTGAGGGTAAATATCCTTTTGCCACGACCTCATATAAGGTTGTAACTGCCCATCCTGTTTTTCTGGTACCATTGTCAACAAAGGAGGAACCATCTGTAAACAGGATGAGGTCTGGATTGTGCAGAGGCTTCTCTGCTGCTAAGGCTGCTTCTTCTGTTTCTTTTAAAATCTCCACGCAGTCATGTTCTTCACATTCTCCCCCCTCTTGCTCCCTCGATTCTGACATTGGGAGCATAGTTGCGGGATTAACCGGGCTGGCCCGGACGATATGGAGATCAGGAGCTTCCAAAACTGCTGTCCAGCAGGTCCATCTAGCTGCCGTCACCTGAGACATTCTATTCATAGACAGCAAAGCATGTACGGTGTAGGGACACTTGACAATCAGCTTTTGGTCGAGGACTAGACCCGCAGTGATCATTACCGTTCGACATGTTGCTTCCATGGCCTTTAGGCAACCGCATCCAGTTTTGCCGAATAATAGCCAATAGGTCTTTGCCGATCCCCATGTTCTTGTGTCAGTATAGCTGTCATGTATCCTTCTTTCTCATGGACAAACAGCGTAAATGGCTTACCACTGTCGGGGATTCCAAGAGCCGGTGCCGAACACAAAGCCTTTTTCAAACTCAGGAAGGCCTCTTGCTGTTCTTTAGTGAGGGTGATGGCTTCTTTAGAGGCACGTTTCCCCTTTAAGATATCATTCAGCGGCTGAGCAAGCTGTGTGAAGGAGTCAATCCAATTTCTGTTAAAGTTACACAATCCCAAAAAAGACCTTAGTTCCTGAATAGTGGTGGGTTTTTTAGCAGCCCGAATGGCTGCAGTTCTATTCTGGGTAAGTTCTCTCTTTCCTTGTGAAATCTTTTGTCCCAGGTATACAACCTCTTCTTGGGATATTTGTGCTTTGTCGATGCTGGCTTTATGTCCTTTCAGCTGAAGGTGATCCAGCAAAGCTCGTAAATCTTGTTCATGTTGTTCTTCCGTGTTTGAAGCTAGCAGGATATCGTCTACATATTGGATGACTGTGGATGACAGGGGAGGTAATTCTTGCAAATGGCTTTGTAAAGCCATGTGGAATACCGTAGGGCTGTTGTGGAAACTCTGCGGTAACCGGGTCCAAGTATACTGTTGTCCTTGGACAATGAAAGCAAACCACTGTTGAACCTCCGGTGCCAGAGGCACCGACCAAAATCCGTTGGCCATATCTATAACCGAGAAATATTTATGTTCCGGTTTGGGGGCATTAAAAATGGTGGAGGGATCTGCGACCAAAGGAGCTTTTTGATCAATACGCTGATTAGCTTTCCTATAATCCACAGGCAAATGCCAAGTCTCATTAGATTTCTGTACCAGCCACACGGGGCTATTGGAGGAGCTATGCGTTTTAATAAGCACCCCTTGTTTCTCCAATTGCTGAATAACCGGTAAGATTCCCGCGATGGCAGTTGGACTGATGGGATACTGTTTAGTGCATGAAGGCTTGGTCCCGGTAAATGACGCAGGCCCCATCTGGAGTAAGCCACAATCGTTCTTATCTTTAGCCCATATCGGGTGTTCCTTCAATTCTTCAATCTTCAAAGTTCTAATTGACCATGTCACCCGACCATCCTCGAAATGCAACGATGAATCTACTTGGATTATAACGTCCATTCCCAAAAGGGATTGATCTACTGGGCCTATCCAGACCGACGTGGTTAGTTCATGTGGACCCAACCCTATAAGTACCAGTGTTGTCCTTTTAATTTCCATTTTATGGCCCCCAACTCCATAGGCTGTACGTGCCCTACCATCCAACGGCAAAAAGTCTCCATATTGTAGGGGTAAGCATGTTAATTCTGCCCCTGTGTCTAAAAGACAGTCCACATCCTTATCACCCACCCTCACAGTTATATATATCCCATCTCCCCTTTGTTGTATTAGTGCGAGGAGGGGGGCCAGGATGGGCTCTAATCGTTTTTTGCTATCCCAAGTAACTCCTTCTGTTGTTGTATTGTCAGTCGCTTAAATGCTTCTATGAGGTCGGTATCTTGTGACAAGTCTGGTTTGTTGGCTGAATTGTATCCCTGGCTGCGTCCTCTTCCCCAGCCATGACCTTGCTGTTTTGCCCTGCACGTCTTGACCCAGTGACCTTCTTTCCCACAATAATGACATTTTCCGGGTAATTTTCCAAATAACTGTTTATCGGAATCCTGGGATTTCCATCCCATAGCCTGTACAGCTCGGACTTTAGCTCCTATATCCCGATCTAATTGGTTACATCGATCCACCAATGCTGCAAAGGTAGTTCCTCTACCTTCCCAGTCCGGTAACACTACCTTAAACATTTTGGACAGTTCTGGCTTTAGACCTGCCATGAAAGCTGCTTTCAGGGGTCCAAACACTTGTTCATCCATTTCCTCATCCTTATTATTCATACCCGAATGTTCTAGCCATGTGCATCTAAACCGCTCGTCATACTCCAGAACCTCCTCTGTTCCTTTCTGTTGGCAGGCTGCAATTTTTCCCCAGTCTGTTTTAGCTGGACTGAAGGCTTGCAGCCAGTGTTTAATCGCCTCCCATCCTGCGTTTAATTCTTGCTCATCCTGCCCCAAAGCTTCTTCTACCTTGTCGTGCAATTTTCTTCCCCGTGTTTTTGGCACCATTATGGTCAAAATTTGCACTCCGTCCCAGGGATGAAGTTGATATATATTTCTTAAGCGGTCCAATTGGTCCCACATTTTCACTCCCCCTTTCTTTGGATTGGGCAACTCCTTGGATCATTTATCAATTTTCTCTGGGTCTGCCGGATCATGAACTAAATATTCTGCATGCACCCTTTTCTTCATTTTTTTGGTTCCGCCCTCATCCGCAGTCTCTTCTGATTTGACTACAACTCGTCTTTTTTTAAACGGGGCAAAGTGCCCCCCTAATTCTTCATCCTCCGACCCTGTATCGTCAGAGGATTCAGAATCCGTATCTATTCCTCGGTCGTGTCTTCGGGTTTGCGCTTTTAATTTATCCAAACATGGGTACCCTGGGAATTGACCGATACATTTTCCTTTTCCTATTACTGTCTCTTGACCGAATGATTTTTTCCATTCTTTAATTTCACTTTTAAGATCTTTAACTTCCGCTTCCGATTTTTCAAGTTCAAGTCTTGTCTGTCGCAGCTGTCCTTTGTACTGGTCAGTTCTCGATCATGTTGGGAACGCATTATAATTTCATTCCGCTTTCGAATCTGTCCCATAATGGCTGGGGACCATCTATTTCGCTCTTTAATTTTCATACGGGTTTTTTTTCCCCAGACCCTTTTAATCTCTTCCAAGGACCATTGTCCTTTGGAGGTACCGTATTTTTGTTCGATCTTAATACAGGTTTTAGATAAGTTGAATAGTTGCTCTATGTATTCTTTCAACTGTTGGAGGATTTCATCTATCGAAACCTCAGGTGGTGCCCGCCCGCCTTTAATAGTTATAGGCAATTCTTTGCTCTTATCTCCTGCTGCCATAATATTGATTTCTTTACTGGGGTCTCGAGTCGTAGGCTTTCCAGCCGATCAGTAGGTCGGTGATTAATTAACTAACACACCGCCGAAGTTAGACGTCTATGGGACTTCGAGCCGACTACCAACCGGAGGGTTCGCAAACTGGAGGCTTTTGGAATCGCGTAGAAGGAGAGGCGAATTTAGACTTTTGACCAAGGACTTTTATAAAGAGGAGTCCGTACCTCAGTATGTAGGTCCGATGTCCAAAATTCAGTTTCTTCCCTCAGCAATCCTGTTCATGATGCCAAAATTGTTAGATCTCTTAATTTCCAATGAAATACGAACTCCGGTTGTAGTTTTAATGTAATTTTATTCTGGCAGCAGCAACACGCTCTTGGCTTTAAGCCAGACCTTTGTCCTTCTGAGACCACATGACCAAAATGGCTGTTTATATACCTGATCAGTTTACAGAAAAGAACTCGCCTTCTTTGACCTTATTGGCTCAATTAATAGTCTGTTAACCTTTAATTGGTTCGCTACCCAAAGGTCCTAAAATGTCAAGTTAATTGATGACTTAATGCAACATGCTGAGTTGCATGTAGCAGCTTTGACTTGGGGTCTGTGAGTTTTCACAGCCTGTCTGAATGCAGCCTGTTTGAATTCTCTATCAGAGGGCTGTTTTAATTGGGTAGTTTGTAGGCCAGAGAAGCTTAGAGTGTTATTTCATTGTCATTTATCTTTGCCACTGCGACTGAAGAACCATCTGCAGAATTAGTTTTTCTTAATGAGCCACTTGACAAATTCTTAAGG
Organism: Pristiophorus japonicus; assembly: GCF_044704955.1. Taxonomy (NCBI): domain Eukaryota; kingdom Metazoa; phylum Chordata; class Chondrichthyes; family Pristiophoridae; genus Pristiophorus; species Pristiophorus japonicus. The sequence goes on from NC_091979.1 coordinate 287,777,322, forward strand.
CAGCTTGATAACTGTGGGGGCCATTAGAAGAGACAGCAGAGCAAGGGAAAATCAGCTGCCACCAAATCCCCAGCACTCAGGAATAAGGTATGGTTTGTTGTGTTTTTGGCAGAAACATGAAACTGAGGCTTCGGCGCTCTCTGACCACTAAACAGTTGAAGTTTAGGACATTCAAATTCTTTTCAGCTGGCTACTCAACTGTGAGTGGGGAGGCACACACCACTATCGAGTTCATTCCTGGATGGTGACCACTCCATCTATCCCAGGAACGTTGACCTCTCTCCCTATCCCAGGAACGGTGACCTCTCCCTCTATCCCAGGAATGGTGACCTCTCTCCCTATTCCAGGAATGGTGACCTCTCTCTCTATCCCATGAATGGTGTCCTCTCTCTCTCCCCCAGGAATGGTGACCTCTCTTCCTATCCCCGGAATGGTGACCTCTCTCTCTATCCCAGGAATGCTGACCTCTCTCTCTATCCCAGGAATGCTGACCTCTCTCTCCATCCCAGGAATGGTGATCTCTCTCTCCATCCCAGGAATGGTGATCTCTCTCTCTATCCCAGGAATGGTGACCTCTCCCTCTATCCCAGGAATGGTGACCTCTCCCTCTATCCCAGGAATGGCGACCTCTCTCTCTATCCCAGGAATGGTGACCTCTACCTCTATCCCAGGAATGGTGACCTCTCTCTCTATCCCAGGAATGTCGACCTCTCTCTCTATCCCAGGAATGGTGACCTCTTTTTATGTGGGGGCAGGGGGAAAATGTTGTAATAATTCTAACGTGGCAAATGCAATGTGGTAACAACTGGTGATTTGAGGGGGTTTGGTGTGGCGTCAATCCTGGGCTTAGTCATATTTGAGAAATGTAAAACTGGTGGCACATGACTGCCCACTTTGTTTTTGTTGTCGTTTGATCTCATGACTCCTCCACCTTTAAATGCTTAATTTTATTGGTACCTAATCGGTTTATGTTATCAGTGAATTGGACGATGCAGTTTTATCTACTTGTCCATAAAACCAAATTATCTTGCTAATGGAAGCTGCAATATGCCACAAAGTACAATTTCTACTTCAGATGGCTGTCTGCTGGGTTTGAGGGCGTGTGCGGGGCTAATAATTATTTATCAGAAATGTAAGTGACAAGACCATAGCCTGAGGTCTGAGTACAATCAGATCTATTGGATGTGGCAGCTTAAAGGCCCATCTGTAATTTCCAGCGTTTTCTAAATAGTATAGTTTTAGGACCAATGCTTTTCTTGATATATATTAATGACTTGGACCTGGATGTACAATGCACAATTTCAAAATTTGCAGATGACACAAAACTTGGAAGTAAAGTGAGGAGGATAGTGATAGACTTCAAGAGAACATAGACAGGCTGGAGAAATGGGCGGACACGTTGCTGATGAAATTTAACGCAGAAAAGTGCGAAGTAATACATTTTGGTGGAAAGAATGAGGAAAGAAAATATAAACTAAAAGGTACATTCCAAAAGAGGGTGCATGAACAGAGAGATCTAGGGGGTATATGTGCACAAATCGTTGAAGGTGGCAGGGCAGGTTGAGAAAGTGGTTGAAAAAGCATATGGGATCCTGGGCTTCATTAATAGAGGCATCGGGCTAGAAATTGCATAGTGCCCCATTTGGACGCTAACTTTTCAGGAAGCATAAAAGAATCGGCGGGAGAAAACAGATTTGCTGCCGATGGGAATTTCCGTTTTAATGCTCCAAGAGGGATGTAGAGCACTAAATCAAGCGGTACCACTTCCTTTAAAGCGCTAAAGTGTGTGCGAGGGGCGGTATCGGCAGAGCGCTGAACAATGTTCAGTGCAGCGCTGTCGTCTTTACAGACTCCTTCCCCTGCTTAAAGGGAGGGACCAATGATGGGTTGAATGAATCTTCATGCTGCCTCTATTGGGCAACGGTATCTGCGCTGCATGCATAGAAGCCCCAAGCACTCTGAGAATGCAGGGCTGAGCAATCGTGGGTGCAAAAGAAATCAGGAGGCACCAGAATGGGGAGACAAATAAATTTTGCCCTACCTGACCACCACTGCCTTTAAATATCACTCCCCAAGCGGTCAGCCGAGGTGAAAACGCTTCCTCCAGCTGCCGTTGTTGACGCCCGGCGACGCTGCAGGGGGCGGGAGAGACTATTACATCTGGGCGGTAATGGGGCACTGCGCACTGAATGATGTCACAATCTCTGGGATACAAGAGAGCAAGGCGGTAGGTTTTAGCACCACCACAAAACCACTAGGGAAGTTCGCGGGCGTTGGTGATTTCACCGCACCCGGTCGGTAAACCCTTAGCACCCCATTACCACCCCCTGCAGGCACTAATGGAAGGCGCAAACCAGGCCAATTTCTTCCCCATAGACTACAAAAGCATGGAAGTTATGATGAACCTGTATAAAACATTGGTTCGGCCTCAACTGGAGGATTGTGTCCAATTTTGGGCACCGCACTTTAGGAAGGATGTGAAGGCCTTAGAGAGAGTGCAGAATGATTCCAAGGAAAAGGGACTTCAGTTACTTGGATAGACTCGAGAAGCTGGAGTTGTTCTCCTTAGAGCAGAGAAGATTGACAGCCTTCTCCCGTGCTGTAACCATTATATTACAGAGATTGAGAGGAGATTTGATAGAGGTGTTCAAATGAGGGGTTTGGAGAGAGTATAGAAAGAAATTGTTCCATTAGCAGAAGAGTTGAGAACCAGAGGATACAAATTTAAGATGATTAGCAAAAGAACCAAAGGCGACATAAGAAAAACCTTTTTATGCAGCGAGTGGTTAGGATCTGGAATGCACGGCCTGAAAGCGTGGTGGAGGCAGACTCAATCACAGCTTTCAAAAGGGAGTTGGATAAGTACCTGAAGGGAAAAAAATGCAGGGCTACAGAGAAAGGGCGGGGGAATGTGACAAGCTGAGGTGCTCTTGCAGAGAGCCCGCATGGACTTGATGGGCTGAATGGCATTCTCCCGTGCTGTAACCATTCTACGATAGAGAGCACCATATGGTGAAGGAACTTTAATCTATGAGCAGTTTATATGCGGCTGTGCCTGCAGCACAAGGGATGGACTGCTCCAAATGTAATAATATAAATCCTGCCTCTATTTCCAATAAGCTACAGGCAAAGTAAAAACTAACCCAGAGAGCTTGATCTGCAGCACACTTGGCTGGGAGCACAAAATCCAGCTTAAAGGACTGCAGCTTTCCTAAAAAGGGAAGCTATGGTGTTGACGGAAAAGTTGCCTAATTGTTCACAATGGCATAGCAGAGATATGTAGGCTGCACTGCTTCCTTTGATGCTGAAGATTTAGAAGCCCTGCCATAGGAAGTGCAACAAAGAAGGATAGCTCTATTTGAGGCTGAAAGCAGCTCTCCTGTAAAAGTACAGGTGCCAACTGCATCTGTTCTGAAATCTGCCACATGCTCAGAATGCACTGATTGTAAGTTTGGAAATTCGATAAAATGCTCATTTTGTGAATGCACAGATATGGTTGAAAGCTCTACTCAGATAGTTGTGAGGTAAAATTATCTAGTCAAAGATTAAGCTTTTAAGACATGCTGAGGCTTTGAAGGAAAAACTTTAAGAAAGACAGTAAAAGACAATTAGTGGGTAGATTTAACCACGTAATTGCAAAACATGTATTTTTTAAAACTTTAGTTTGTTTAAAACCTTATTTTAAAAATCAGAAATTGAGACTGCTGACATGAAACATTTTGAGTGATTTGACTGGTTAATCAACAAAACATGATAGTAACATATTTATAAGTCTACATAGGGTCTTTCCATGATAAATGGACTGTCATCATAAATGTTTATATGCAGATTTTAGCTGTTAATTGTTGATGCAAAGGGCAACATTTAAACCATGACACAGGAAGTAACGTTGGTGGACAGAATGTGCATACCATACACAAGATTTAAATAATATATAGAGGTTATTAAACGATGTGTTATTTTTGATTAATTTTTAAACTAAATTCAGTTATTTTATTGGTCATTACAACTTTAAGAACATAAGAACATAAGAAATAGGAGCAGGATTAGGCCATTTGGCCCCTCAAACCTGTTCCGCAGGCTCGATCTGGTAATGGCTAATCTGATCATGGACTCAGCTCCACTTCCCTGCCCACTCCCCATAACCCTTTATTATCTTATCCCTCAAAAATCTGTCTATCTCCACCGTAAATATATTCAATGACCCAGCCTTCAGAGATCTCTGGTGCAGAGAATTCCACAGATTTACAACCCTCTGCGGGAAGAAATTTCTCCACATCTCAGTTTTAAAAGGGTGTCCCCTTATTCTGAGACTATGCCCACCAGTTTTAGTCTCCCCTATGAGTGGAAATATCCTCTCTGCATCCACCTTGTCAAGCCCCCTCACTATCTTATATGTTTCGATAAGATCACCTCTCATTATTCTGAACTCCAATGAGTATAGGCCTAACCTATTCAACCTATCTTCATAAGTTAACCCCCTTATCTCCGGAATCAACCTAGTGAACCTTCTCTGAACAGCCTCCAATGCAAGTATATTCTTCCTTAAATATGGAAGCCAAAACTGTACGCAGTACAATAGGTGTGGCCTCACCAATACCCTGTACAGTTGTAGCAGGACTTTTCTGCTTTTATACTCTATCCCCCTTGCAATAAAGGCCAACATTCCATTTGCCTTCCTGATTACTTGCTGTACCTGCATACTAACTTTATGTGTTTCATGCACAAGGACCCCCAGGTCCCTCTGTACTAGAGCACTTTGCAATTTTTCTCCATTTAAATTAAATAAATGCTTTTCTATTTTTTCTGCCAAAGTGGATAACCTCACGTTTTCCCACATTGTACTCCATCTGCCAAATTTTTGCCCACTCAGCCTGTCTATGAGCTAGATTTTCCACTTTTGTGCAGATCGCCCAAAAATGGGCGTTATTTCCGGCGTGGGCGTTAAATATGGGTTTTCAGATCGCTGAATTATTGCCCATTTTCAAACCCCCTAGTTTCCATTTTAAAAAATGGGCGTTAACCCAAGCGATCTGAAATGGGCGTTAGCGTTAAATTTCTGACCTTCTGCCGTAAAGTGTCACCGTCCTTAGCAACGCTCTTTTCCCGCGATTCAGGAGGTTAGGGAGATGCGCAGAAGAGAAGACAGAGAGAGAGGGAGCAGAGAGGGACTGAAAGCGTATGTGGGTGTGGTGTGTGCTTGTTTGTCTGTTGTGGGAGACAGGAGGGACATTCATCAGCAGCAAAAAGCCTACTAAGCACCAAGAACATTGTTGGCACCGAGTTTTTATCAAAAAATAATATTTTTCAAATATTTTTGTACAAAAAATAATATTTTTCAAATATTTTTCTACGAAAAATAATATTTTCAGTGGTCCCGGAGCGCGGCACTGCACCCCATGGTGCCACACCCCCATTGCCAACAACACATGAGAGTCAGGTGGAAGATCTTTGCTTCTGGCTCAGAGCACGTTCCCACCTCGGGACCGTCCTCTTCCGTATCCGTCCAAGCAGCGGTTCTGCTGTCATCCCCCCACAATGAAGCATCGCCTGAGGAGCTCCTCGGCCAGACGGCTTGGAGTCAGGAGGGGAAGGGGTAGACATGCGGAGGAGAAGCGGGGGGGGGGGGGGGGGCGGGGAAGGAAAGTGAGGTGCATGGCCGCAGGTGGTGTCTGGGGCATATTTTTAGGTTGCTACTGCTATTTTGGTGGGAGAGTCGGGGCAAGGGGTGAGGGGGCTACCTTGTTGGTTTGCATTTGTGTTCTGTTTTGTGGGACCATTGTAATGTGATAAATTTGTCGAGGGGTGGGGTGGGGTGTTTTTCACAGATATACTTATAATTTCAGACAAATGGTCAGGTTAAATGTTTTTTATTTAACATAACCTGGTTGCGCATTGTCTCAGATAGCTGCACCGTTACACACTGGTGATTCCTTAACATGAAAGGATATAATTACACTTAACTTGAATCAACTTAAACTTTAACTGTCACCCACCATTGATGTATGACCTGCACACCCAGCAGTGTTGCAGCTTTGTAAATACCACCAACATTCTTTCAAGCAAAGCGCTCATTTATGAGCTGCTGACGTAAGAGCCTTGCAGCTATGTAGCCATCACAGGCCCTTTCCTGCGGACTAGAGGTGGGCGGGGACATGGTTTCATCGTCAACCTGATTGTCTGGCCCGAGGTCAATGTCCACCTCCTCGTCCTCCTCTTCCTCTCTCTCTCCTGAGGTGGACCGTCAGACCCTTCAGGCATTTCTTGTCCCCTCCTGATAGCCAAGTTGTGCAGCATGGAGCACACCACCACGAATTGAGCTACCTGCTCAGAGTGGTATTGGAGCTCGTCTCCTGAGTGGTCCAGGCATCTAAAGTGCTGCTTAAGCACTCCAATGGTTTTCTCGACAATATTGCTCTATGGCTCTCGTTGTATCACTTCTCGGCTTCTGTCTGGGTGTAAGGCAGGGGGATCATCAGCCAGGTAGCGAGGCCATATCCTTTGTCACCAAGCATCCAGCATTGACCTTGTGGCTGACTGGTAAACATGGCAGATACAGTGCTCTCATGCAGGATGTGAACATCATGAATGCTGCTCGGAAATTTAGCATTCACTGCCATAATAATTTGCTGGTGGTCGACAACGAGTTGCACATTCAGAGAGTGGAATCCCTTGTGGTTGCTAAAAACCTCTGCATCCTGAAAAGGTACCCTCATCGTGATGTGCGTACAGTCTATTGCTCCCCGCACCTTGGGGAAGTTAGCAATTCGGTAGACTCCTAAAGCCCTCTCAATCTGAGCCTCCCTGGTCATAGGGAGACTGATAAAGTCCATCCTGCGTGCGTAAAGGGCTTCAGTGAGCTGTCTAATGCAGCAATGTGTGGCATACTGAGATATAGTGCAAATGTCGCCAGCTGAGGCCTGAAAGGAACCCAACGTGTAGAACTAAAGTGCTGCGGTGACCTTGACCTCGATGGACAGTACAGTCCTAATGGTGCTGGCAGGCTGCAGATCTCCCCTGATGAGCTGGCATATCTCACTGATATCCTCCTTGTGGAAGCACAGTCTCCTAAGGCAGGTGATGTCGGACAAGTTGATGTAAGGCTGCTTCTCCCTGTAAGTGCGTGGGGTATAAGGTCTGGTCCTCCTCATCAGTCTGGTATGTCTTACATTGGGCGCATAATGCTGTCGAATGGACCTTCTGCCATCTCGAGTCTGCAGCATGTGCTTACTCATCAAGAGAGGGTGAGAAATGACAGGCCCCATTCCAATAACTATCAGTATTACACCGATTGTTCACAAACAATAAATGTTCCCACTAAGACACCTAAAGTAAATTCCAATCGTCTACAGTATGATAAGATGTTTGTACAGATGTTCACATCACCTCCAAAGACCTCCAAACTCCAAACTCCCCCGAAGTTGAAGCAGAGCAGCCTTTTAAATGATGCGACCTGAGATTTAGAAAATGGCGTCCATACCGCTGTGAGTAGTTCCGGTCAGTTCAACTTTTTCACAGCGGTTTTTTCGGCGAGCGATATTATCGGCGAGATGTGTGCAAGGTGCCAAAAGTAAAGATGGGCAACTTTCTGGGCGTTAATTTCGGCAAATGTGATTTTTACAACAAAAAACAGTGGCCGGGCAGTATTATTAAATCTCAGCGTTACGTACATGCCGAAAATAATGTACGTAAGTGACCGAGAAATGGGCGTTACTTTCCATTTTGTGGCTAAATGGGCGATATATGGGCATTACACCTCATTTCAACATTAAAATGGATGTTAAGTGGGCGGTATGCATGCAAAATTAATGGAAAATCTAGCCCTATATCCCTTTGCAGATTTTCTGTGTCCTCACAATTTGCTTTCTGCAATCCTGCTTAAGAGAACAGCTTACAGGTCTCTCACGATCCAACTTTTGAGTTGTGGTCCCAAAATCCTATTTTGTATTATATTTAATGTAATTTTGTTGTTGAATTGTATGTGGATTTAAGAAGATTTTTAAGGACGTGAGAGAATACAAAACAACATGGCACTTGTTGCTTTGCAGGTTAAACTCTACTTGCTGGTGTATACATTGAGAGTCCTAAATAGGTGTACAATTCTGGGGTTATGAGTTGGCAAGGTCAGAGTCTTTCCTGACTAGGGTCCTCAGGTCACACAGTGTAGAAGGGGAGTGAGCGATCACATTGGGTGCTGGTGTTTTTCTAGCCCCAGTTGCTATTTCTGTTGGCCTCAACACTTAACTAGTAACACAACTGATTCTAATTTACTCCAGGAAACTGTATCTGCCATCGCATTCCTTTAGAAATAATTTAAATTTTATGACCATTGTGGAATTTTTCCTCAGCATTGTTACGACCTGCCTCAGACGGTACTACAAGTCGTGTCATTCACAGCTCCTGTCAAAATCAGTTTGTGAGACTACACACTCAACAGCTTTGAGAAATAAGATTCTTTGATTTCCTGCTCAATCACATTTAGTACATTAATCTGTCTTTTTTCCGGCCAGAATTCTAATTTGCTGCAATTATGACAATGTCAGATGGTGCTGGACCATGGTCTGGAAAATAACTGATATAATCAGCTAACTGAATGCATCATTAAATGAGTTTAATTCACTGCCTAAGCTGTTAAAATAAAATAATAAGCAACAAAAAACTAAAAATTGGACGTATCTTTGAGCATGCTCTCTGTCGCCCATTAACGAGGAGAGACAAGGCCTGTTCCTGTGGCTCTGTTACTGACTTAATGGCTACATGTAACATGTCCAACCACAAGAAATACACTTATAATATTTTGAAACTTTCCAAGCCAGCTTACCTAAAACCAAAATTAGTTCTAACTATGACCTCATTTTAATAATTGTCAACAACAGCTAACCACACAAATGAGGAAAAACCCTTGGGAATGCATCAATCAATGGTCAAATGTCCTTTTCTTTTTATAAGACATTCCTAAATCCTATCTTGTGTTGGAATCACTTGTTGGAGAATGCAAAACTAGCAGCCATAAAAAATTAGGTACCAATAAATCCAACAGGGAAATAAGGAGAAATGTCTTTACACAGGGAGTACTTAGAATATGGAACTCACTACCACAGGAAGTGGTTGAGGCAAAGAGCTTAGGTGCTCTCAAAAGGAAACTAGATGAGAGAAAAAGGAATAGAAATATATGCTAAGAGGCTGAGATGAGATAGATAAAATGGGAGGAGACTCGTGTCAAGCTTAAACAACAGCACAGATAATGGGGTTGAATGGCTTGTTTCTATGCTGTATATTACGTGTAACTTCTATGTAATCCTTCTTTGAGCAAGATTTTGGTCACCTGTCCTAATGTGTCCTGTGGTTCGGTGTAATCTTTGTTTGACAGCACTCCTGTAAAGCACCGTGGGAGGTTTTACTACATTAAAGGCGCTATATAAATGCAGGGTTTTGCTGATGATTCTGACAACAGGTATGCCTTATATTTCAGGTTCTGATTTGTGCCTAATGCGTGCAAAATTTCCAGAAATTTAGGACTTCAGTACCACTGGCTCTTGTTTACATATATGGGGATTTGGCGGATGAATCACTGGAAGGGCCAAATTGTGTTTGGGAGTTTAGGCGCATCAATATTGAGACAATAAAGCTTTTGTGGAAATGGTTTCTGACCCAACGTGTTGGTCAGGGAAAAGAAATGCCTCAATTTTGGCTACAGAAACATGAAATGGGGCATGGAATTTTGGAGCCAGCATTGCTCAAACAGATTGTGGTGAAAACTATATTAAATGGGTATGATTTGGTGGCCATTACTGAAACGTGGTTGCAGGGTGGCCAAGACTGGGAATTAAACATACAGGGGTATCTGACAATTCGGAAGGATAGTCAAGAAGGGAAAGGAGGTGGGGTAGCTCTGTTAATAAAGGATGATATCAGGGCAGTTGTGAGAGACGATATTGGCTCTAATGAACAAAATGTTGAATTATTGTGGGTGGAGATTAGAGATAGTAAGGGGAAAAAGTCACTGGTGGGCGTAGTTTATAGCCCCCAAATAATAACTTCACGGTGAACAATAATCAAGGGAATAATGGAGGCATGTGAAAAAGGAACGGCAGTAATCATGGGGGATTTTAACCTACATATCGATTGGTTAAATCAAATTGCACGGGGTAGCCTTGAGGAGGAATTCATAGAATGCATACGGGATTGTTTCTTTGAACAGTATGTTACAGAACCTACAAGGGAGCAAGCTATCTTAGATCTGGTGCTGTGTAATGAGACAGGAATAGTAAACAATCTCCTAATAAAAGATCCTCTCGGAATGAGTGATCACAGTATGGTTGAATTTGTAATACAGATTGAGGGTGAGGAAGTAGTGTCTCAAACGAGCGTACTATGCTTAAACAAAGGGGACTACAGTGGGCTGAGGGCAGAGGTGGCTAAAGTAGACTGGAAACACAGACTAAACGGTGGCACAATTGAGGAACAGTGGAGGACTTTTAAGGAGCTCTTTCATAGCGCTCAACAAAAATATATTCCAGTGAAAAAGAAGGGCGGTAAGAGAAGGGATAACCAGCCATGGATAACGAAGGAAATAAAAGAGAGTATCAAATTAAAAACCAATGCGTATAAGGTGGCCAAGGTTAGTGGGAAACTAGAAGATTGGGAAAATTTTAAACGACAGCAAAGAATGACTAAGAAAGCAGTAAAGAAAAGTAATATAGATTACGAAAGTAAACTTGCGCAAAACATAAAAACAGATAGTAAAAGCTTTTACCGATATATAAAACGGAAGAGAGTGGAAGACACAAAAACCATGCCAAAAATTGCTGGTCACGGGAATGTGGGAAGGGAGGACCTTGAGACAATCACTATCACTAGGGGGGGTAGTGCTGGACAGGCTAATGGATCTCAAGGTAGACAAGTCCCCTGGTCCTGATGAAATGCATCCCAGGGTATTAAAAGAGATGGCAGAAGTTATAGCAGATGCATTTGTTATAATCTATCAAAATTCCCTGGACTCTGGGGAGGTACCATCGGATTGGAAAGCAACTAATGTAATGCCACTGTTTAAAAAAGGGGGCAGACAAAAGGCAGGTAACTATAGGCCGGTTAGTTTAACATCTATAGTGGGGAAAATGCTTGAAGCTATCATTAAGGAAGAAATAGCGGGACATCTAGATAGGAATAGTGCAATCAAGCAGACGCAACATGGATTCATGAAGGGGAAATCATGTTTAACTAATTTACTGGAATTCTTTGAGGATATAACAAGCATAGTGGATAGAGGTGTACCGATGGATGTGGTGTATTTAGATTTCCAAAAGGCATTCGATAAGGTGCCACACAAAAGGTTACTGCAGAAGATAAAGGTACGCGGAGTCAGAGGAAATATATTAGCATGGATCGAGAATAGGCTGGCTAACAGAAAGCAGAGAGTCGGGATAAATGTGTCCTTTTCCGGTTGGAAATCGGTGGTTAGTGGTGTACCACAGGGATCGGTGCTGGGACCACAACTGTTTACAATATACATAGATGACCTGGAAGAGGGGACAGAGTGTAGTGTAACAAAATTTGCAGATGATACAAAGATTCGTGGAAAAGCGGGTTGTGTAGAGGACACAGAGAGGCTGCAAGGAGATTTGGATAGGTTAAGCGAATGGGCTAAGGTTTGGCAGATGGAATATAATGTCGGAAAATGTGAGGTCATCCACCTTGGGAAAAAAAACAGTAAAAGGGAATATTATTTGAATGGGGAGAAATTACAACATGCTGCGGTGCAGAGGGACCTGGGGGTCCTTGTGCATGAATCCCAAAAAGTTAGTTTGCAGGTGCAGCAGGTAATCAGGAAGGCGAATGGAATGTTGGCCTTCATTGCGAGAGGGATGGAGTACAAAAGCAGGGAGGTCCTGCTGCAACTGTACAGGGTATTGGTGAGGCCGCACCTGGAGTACTGCGTGCAGTTTTGTTCACCTTACTTAAGGAAGGATATACTAGCTTTGGAGGCGATTCACTTGGCTGATTCCGGAGATGAGGGGGTTACCTTACGATGATAGATTGAGTAGACTGGGTCTTTACTCGTTGGAGTTCAGAAGGATGAGGGGTGATCTTATAGAAACATTTAAAATCATGAAAGGGATAGACAAGATAGAGGCAGAGAGGTTGTTTCCACTGGTCAGGGAGACTAGAACTAGGGGGCACAGCCTCAAAATACGGGGGAGCCAATTTAAAACCGAGTTGAGAAGGAATTTCTTCTCCCAGAGGGTTGTGAATCTGTGGAATTCTCTGCCCAGGGAAGCAGTTGAGGCTAGCTCATTGAATGTATTCAAATCACAAATGGATAGATTTTTAACCAATAAGGGAATTAAGGGTTACGGGGAGCGGGCAGGTAAGTGGAGCTGAGTCCACGGCCAGATCAGCCATGATCTTGTTGAATGGCAGAGCAGGCTCGAGGGGCTAGATGGCCTACTCCAGTTCCTAATTCTTATGTTCTTATGTTCTATGTTCTTATGTATATAATTATTTTGCTCCCTTTGGCCTCCTAACTGAGAAATTGGGAGGCCTCTGCTACATGCTAACTGCCTAGGGAGCAGTCAGAACCAGTGCCTGCTCTCTGCTTGGCTTCTTCCTGGGATGGCATGGGTGAGATTACAAAACCAAAAATGACACCATAGTTCAATGCATGTGAGCACCATTTCAATGCCTAATTTTAAATGTAATGCAATGGGGAGTTAGCGTCCTCGTCCAGGCTAACATCCCCAGCATTGAAGCATTGACCGCACTCGATGAGCTTTGCTGGGCAGGCCTCATAGTTCGCATGCCAGACACGTGACTCCCAAAGCAAGTGCTCTACTCGGAGCTCCTTCAAGGCAAATGAGCCACAGGTGGGCAGCGGAAACTCTACAAGGACACCCTCAAAGCCTCCCTGATAAAGTGCGACATCCCCACTGACACCTGGGAGTCCCTGGCCCAAGACAACCCTAAGTGGAGGAAGTGCATCGAGAGGACGCTGAGCACCTCGAATGTCGACACCGAGAACATGCAGAAATCAAGCGCAGGCAGAGGAAAGAGCGTGCGGCAAACCAGTCCCACCCACCCCTTCCCTCAACAACTATCTGTCCCACCTGTGACAGAGTCTGTGGCTCTCGTATTGGACTGTTCAGCCACCAAAGAACTCACTTCAGGAGTGGAAGCAAGTCTTCCTCGATTCCGAGGGGCTGCCTATGATGATATATGTAAATAGTATTGGGGGGAATTCTCCTCTTGAGGGTGGAATTCTGCTAGGGTGGGTGTTCTACCTACTTATACATATCTGCCCCAGATAACTCACTCTCCTAGGTCGAGTCTCATTTAGGATGTATTGCAAACTCCCAATGGGATTCCCGCCACCAAGGGAACCTGCTAGTGAAAAGACGGAGAATCCTGGCAGTGCTGCATCACCAGAAGATCTGCACAAGGTTCCTTAAAGGAGCAGAAGCGACATAGATCTGACATAAAGATCCACTGAAGACCTTGGCAGAGACCGACTAGAGGGAGAGGGGGCCACTGCAAGGCACTTTCCCTCCATTGAGGAAACCCTGATAATTTATTGCCACCTCAGGGCCGACTGCCACTTTCCACATGATGGTTCCGGGAAATTGTGGAAAGAAGGAAAATCAGCCAGGGAACCAAATCCTGCCCCCTCCACTGCCATTTCCATGAAGCAACTGGGGAAAGAACGGCCATTGGTGTCCTAATGAAATGGCAGTTGCCTTTACCACTCGCATTTCTGCTGTAATCCTGCCCAATTTGGGTGGGATTGCAGAAAATTACCCCCACCCCCAAGTTGAATGATGCCAGTCACTCTTTTAATTAGCAATGGCATTTCTGATTTTGCCAAGGAAACGCTGACACTACTTTACCAACTTTGTTGATACATTTTAAACCTTGAAACTGTTCTCTTACATTCCAATCTGTGTGTGTGTGTGTGGTGGGGAGTTGGGGGGGGGGGGGCGGGGGGGCTGCGGTCACGGTGGGGAGGGAGATAGGAAAGGAACTGTTTACACTATTTCAATACAACTAGGATCTGATGAAGAGGGTCATAGTGAAGAACTGAAAAATGATTTGCAGGACATCCAGACAAATTTTACAGAATTGACATTTTTTTGACAGTTCCAAACTGTTTTATAAGTTGGCCAAGAACATTATCATACACTATGACCCAAGCTGGCAAGACACCATGCTCTAGCATTACCAAAAGTCAGGAACTGGGCGACTTGGTGAACATTCATGCAGCTCATCTGCAGTACTGCTATCAATCATAAGATTAATTTGTGTAATCTGAGAAGATAATATTACTCATCATCTCAAGAGTGGCATTTTGGTCTGATTGATACATTATATGACTTAGATTTTCCACTCCTGGCTGCCCATTCGACTGGCATAAGTCACATGGTGTGGAACAGGAAAAGGGTAGAATTCCGTCCTACTCTTCCCCTCTTTATACCATGTATTTTCTAGAAGGTTGGGTGCGGGAGCAGTTTATGACTAGTTGAATTTGAATTGCCCACCTCAGACAGGTAGACGCTTCATTTAAATATTAGATTGGAGGCTGTGATGTGGTGCGCACCAGATGTAAATGACACCTATGTGAAAGGTGGGGTTAAGTATGGAAGGGCATGGAGAAGACACAGTAATGTTAAGGTAAGTGCACTTTAGACATTCCTTAGCAGCTTTTCTTCATTTTTTTTTCCCAATTTGCAATGAGGCTCTCGTGAGCCTTTGTGCCAATTATGTAAATAATCTATTTCCACTGGCACTAATGGATCTCTCAGTGGAAATCCTTCTGACTGAGATGTTTGAAAGAAGGTAGAACTACAAAGGGATGCCAGGTGGGTCAAGCTGTAAGAGAGGTGCTCTGTGCCTATCACATGCCCACATTTGCAGACAGAGGCGAGGTGAATATTCCGATATCTCCAAAATGCATATTTGTGTAATTCCTACATACTATACTGTGCATTCTCTTAGGGAACATACGAACAATGACGGACAGGTAAAGACCATCTGGTCCATCAAGCCTGTCCCACACAATTGCAATACCTTGTGTATCACAACATATACATTCCATCCCACCCGAAACCATGTGATCTCCTGGAAGAGGCAAAACAACAGATTAAAAAACCCAGGACAATTTGAGGGAGAAAATCTGGGAAATTCCTCTCCGACCCATCTAGGTGATCACTCTGGCCATTATTTTCCCTGCCGTACCTACCTTCTGTAAGAGGTAATTTCCGCCGCAGCCAGAAACAAATTCATGTTTTGCTTAATGGAATTCAGTGAGTCTGAATCCATGACATGAAATGGCAGCTTGTTCCAGAGGTTTACTATTCACTGTGAAAAGAACACCAGACATCTAACCTAGATCTAGCCTTATACAACTTAAATTTGTGCCCCCTGGTCCTGCCTAACCTATTTAATTGAAATAAACTGTCAGCTGGAACACTGTCTATTCCCTTCAATATCTTATAAACCTCATATCTCCCCTAAGTCTACGCTGCTCGCAGGTAGGGTCCCAACTCTTTCAACCTATCTTAATAACTAAGATGCTTTAGACTTGGAATTAGTGCAGTGGCCCTCTTCTGCACCCATTCCAGAGCTTCAATATCAACCAGCATGTGAGGAGACCAAACTGGACACAGTATTCCAAGTGCGGCCTGACTAAGGTCTTGTACAAGGACAAAACAGTGCGCCTCATCTTATACTCAATTGTCCTATGAATACACCCCAACACCCCATTTACTCTAGCTATCGCTGCACGGCATTGCTCGTGTTCGTTTAAGGATGTATGCACTAGAATGCTCAAATCTCTTTCTATCTCCACTGTCTTTAATGCCTTTCCCTGGAGGGTGTATGAATATTGAGCATTTGCCCTGCCCACATGCACAACATTGCACTTATCTAAGTTATATATCATTTTACAGTCTTAAGTCCAATCTCCCAACACATTAAGATCTGCCTAAATCAGACGAGCCTCTTCTATAGTTCTAGCACATGCACAGATCTTGGTATCATCTGCAAGTTTGCAAATTGTGCCGTCAACCCCTGAATCCAGATCATTAATAAAGATTGTAAAAAGCAATGGTCCCAACACTGATCCCTGCGGGACACCACTGGTGACCGGTCTCCAAACAGACCCAAATCCATCTGTAATTATACTTTGTTGCATCCTGCCAACCAGTTCTGAATCCAGTTCAATATATTTCCACTAATACCAGAGACTCTGATCTTATCAAGAAGCCTATATGCGCTACCTTGTCAAAAGCTTTTTCAAATATCTAAGTAGACAGTGCCTACTGTGCATCCCTCATCCACCAACTTTGTAACTTTTTCAAAAAATACAATTAAATTTGTCAGACATGACCTCTTTTTTATGAAGCCATGTTGGGTGTCCCTAATATGTCCCTCCCTATCCAAGTATTCATATATTGCATCCATCCCTATGATTCAAGCATCTTGCATATTACTGATGTTAAACTGATGGACCTATAGTTACCCGGGTCTGCCTTGTCACCTTTTTAAAAAAAATGGGGACTACATTAGCATCCTTCCAATCTGTAGGAACCATTCCAGAGTGCAGTGAGCTATTAAAAATAAAGGCCAGGGGCTTGCACAGCATGTGTCTCATCTCCCGGAGGACCCTCGGGTGGATATCATCCGGCCCTGCTGCTCTATCTATTTTTATGTTCATTCTTTCTAAAACAATATGCTTATCTATGTTAATGTTACTAGTAATAAAACTAGTAAATTCTAATATTCGAGCATCATTTTCAAGGGTGAATATTGATGCAAAGTGCTCATTTAATATTCCCACCATACTCAGTGAATCATTTGTAACCTGTTCTTGAACACCCTTCAGTGGCCCAACAGTCTTTGATAATTCTCTGATTCTTTACATAATTAAAAAAGCTCTTCCCATTACTGCCACAATTCTTTTTTCCATTAACCTTTTTGCTGATCTAATAGCAGCCTTCTTTTTCTTTAGTTCTTTATATTCAACCCTATTTATTTGAGTGTTAAATGTCTTTAATTTATAGAAACATTTCTGTTTACATCTTATTTGGCTTTGTACATAGCCAGGAAAACTAAAATAACTTGAAAAATACAGTTACCACACAACAGATTTTGGTATTTGCTTTCTTCTGTACAGAATAGCCATGACTGGCTATGGTTGGACTAGTTTACACTGGCTCTTTAAATCACCTAACACATGGATGACCGGTCTAACCATGAGAGATCTTCATAGTGCAGCACTCTTCCCCCTTTCAACTTGTTTGGCTGTAGTGCAGCTCTTCATATTAACTCCTCAATCATTGGCTCGCAGTGGCTTGAACAGCTCTCGCAGTCACAGCTTCTGCTTGGAGACTGGTGTCCAGAGAAGAGCAGGAAGGATAGAGAGAGGAATGGTAATCAAACTGATGAATCCGACACAATTTAAATACATTGATTGTTTACTTGAACTAAATTTTCAAATGGACAGTTAAATTACTGCCATGTAGATCTTGTTTGAGCAGGCCAATTGTTTTTTTAAAATAATGATGCCCTTATTTTATGAGAGTTTTTAATTGCTCTTATGCTAACCTATTCAGCTGGAATAAAATAGCATATTTTGAAGTAAAAACCTCCATATATCACTGGAACATTTGGGCCTGCCGACTCAATCTCGAGGTTTGGTGATTTTACCTGACAAGATGCTGGTATTTGCTCCCGATAAATGAAGAAGAATACTTTAGTTCCTGAACGTTTTGCAACATTAGTGATTTCCAGGCTCCTATTCTTTCTCCAGTGTTCATTGCTTTCCACTCCCAAACTCTAGGTCATAAAGGTTTGGTATTTCACTCTCCTTACTCCCATCCCAAATGTCACGTGATCATATGTCACATGGTCAAACATTGTGTGATAATACATGGAGCTTGTTTGATCAAAGATCACATGATCAAACTACCAGGACTACGTCCATCCAAATTTGGCAAGCCTAGTGTGAGGATAGATTTTCCTCTTTACTGTGCCAAGGGAATCAGTATTCACCAAGTGCAGTGAAAAGGAAAAATGGCCTGTGATTTCCTGGGGCTTTCCCCAGTGTCATAAGTAGGCCTGGGCTGTGCTTGGTATGGGCCCAGTATTCCTATTTTATAAAAGGAACATTCCCATTAATATCATATTATTTATGCCTAATAATATCCCTATTATTCCAGAGCTAAGGGCCTAGACAACAGAAGGCATGGCTACCAATGGTTGAGCAATTATAATCAGGGATGCTCAAGAGGGCCGATTTGGAGGAGTGTGGATATCTCAGGTGGTGTGGGGTTGTGGGGCTAAAGGAGATTACAAAGATAGGGAGGGGCGAGATCATGTTGGGATGAGAAAACAAGGATGAAAATTTTGAAATAGTGTCGTTGCTTAACCGGGTGCCAATGTAGGTCAGCGAGCACAGGGGTGATGGCTGAGCGGGACTTGGTGCGAGTTCGGATGCGGGCAGCAGAGTTTTGGATCACCTTCAGTTTATGTAGGGTAGAATTGAGGAACAGTGGAGGACTTTTAAGGAGCTCTTTCATAGTGCGCAACAAAAATATATTCCAGTGAAAAAGAAGGGCGGCAAGAGAAGGGATAACCAGCCGTGGATAACCAAGGAAATAAAGGAAAGTATCAAATCAAAGACCAATGCGTATAAGGTGGCCAAGGTTAGTGGGAAACTAGAGGATTGGGAAAATTTTAAGCAACAGCAAAGAATGACTAAAAAAGCAATAAAGAAAGGGAAGATAGATTACGAAGGTAAACTTGCGCAAAACATAAAAACAGATAGTAAAAGCTTTTACCGATATATAAAACGGAAAAGAGTGACTAAAGTAAATGTTAGTCCCTTAGAAGATGAAAAAGGGGATTTAATAATGGGAAATGTGGAAATGGCTGAGACCTTAAACAATTATTTTGCTTCCGTCTTCACAGTGGAAGACACAAAAACCATGCCAAAATTTGCAGGCCACAGGAATGTGGGAAGGAAGGACCTTGAGACAATCACTATCACTAGTGGGGTAGTGCTGGACAGGCTAATGGGACTGAAGGTACACAAGTCCCCTAATCCTGATGAAATGCATCCCAGGGTATTAAAAGAGATGGCGGAAGTTATAGCAGATGCATTCGTTATAATCTGCCAAAATTCTCTGGACTCTGGGGAGGTACCAGCGGATTGGAAAGCAGCTAATGTAACGCCTCTGTTTTAAAAAAGGGAGCAGGCAAAAGGCAGGTAACGATAGGCCGGTTAGTTTAACATCTGTAGTGGGGAAAATGCTTGAAACTATCATTAAGGAAGAAATAACGGGACATCTAGATAGGAATAGTGCAATCAAGCAGACGCAGCATGGATTCATGAAGGGGAAATCATGTTTAACTAACTTACTGGAATTCTTTGAGGATATAACGAGCATGGTGGATAGAGGTGTACCGATGGATGTGGTGTATTTAGATTTCCAAAAGGCATTCGATAAGGTGCCACACAAAAGGTTACTGCAGAAAATAGAGATATGCGGAGTCAGAGGAAATATATTAGCATGGATAGAGAATTGGCTGGCTAACAGAAAGCAGAGAGTCGGGATAAATGAGTCCTTTTCCGGTTGGAAATCAGTGGTTAGTGGTGTGCCACAGGGATCAGTGCTGGGACCACAACTGTTTACAACATACATAGATGACCTGGAAGAGGGGACAGAGTGTAGTACAACAAAATTTGCAGATGACACTAAGATTAGTGGAAAAGCGGGTTGTGTAGAGGACTCAGAGAGGCTGCAAGGAGATTTGGATACGTTAAGCGAATGGGCTAAGGTTTGGCAGATGGAATACAATGTCGGAAAGTGTGAGGTCATCCACCTTGGCAAAAAAAACAGTAAAAGGGAATATTATTTGAATGGGGAGAAATTACAACATGCTGCGGTGCAGAGGGACCTGGGGGTCCTTGTGCATGAATCCCAAAAGGTCAGTTTACAGGTGCAGCAGGTAATCAGGAAGGCGAATGGAATGTTGGCCTTCATTGCGAGAGGGTTGGAGTACAAAAGCAGAGAGGTCTTGCTGCAACTGTATAAGGTATTGGTAAGGCCGCACCTGGAGTACTGCGTGCAGTTTTGGTCACCTTACTTAAGGAAGGAAATATTAGCTTTGGAAGGGGTACAGAGGCGATTCACTAGGCTGATTCCAGAAATTAGGGGGTTACCTTATGATGATAGATTGAGTAGACTGGGTCTTTACTTGTTGGAGTTCAGAAGGATGAGGGGTGATCTTATAGAAACATTTAAAATCATGAAAGGGATAGACAAGATAGAGGCAGAGAGGTTGTTTCCACTGGTAGGGGAGACTAGAACTAGGGGGCACAGCCTCAAAATACGGGGGAGCCAATTTAAAACCGAGTTGAGAAAGAATTTCTTCTCCCAGAGGGTTGTGAATCTGTGGAATTCTCTGCCCAAGGAAGCAGTTGAGGCTAGCTCATTGAATGTATTCAAATCACAGATAGATAGATTTTTAACCAATAAGGGAATTAAGGGTTACGGGGAGTGGGCGGGTAAGTGGAGCTGACTCCAAGGCCAGATCAGCCATGATCTTGTTGAATGGCGGAGCAGGCTCGAAGGGCTAGATGGCCGACTCCTGTTCCTAATTCTTATGTTCTTATGTTCTTATGAATGTGAGAGCCAGCCAGGAGTGTTGGAATAGTCAAGTCTAGAGGTAACAAAGACATGGATGAGGGTTTCAGCAGCGCATGAGCTGAGGCAAGGGTGGAGACAGGCGATGTTACAGAGGTGGAAATAGCTGGTCTTAGTTATGTTGCGAGTACGTGGTCGAAAGCTCATTTCAGGGTCAAATATGACACCAAGGTTGTGAACAGTGTGGTTCAGCCTCAGATAGAAGTTGGGGAGAGGGATGGAATCAGTGGCTAAGGAACGGAGTTTGTGCTGGGGACCGAAAACAATGGCTTCAGTCTTCCCAGTGTTTAATTGGAGAAAATTTCTGATCATCCAGTACTGGATGTTTGACAATGTAGAGACCGTGGATTGGTCAAGAGAAGCAGTAATGATGTAGAGCTGGGTGTTATCAGTGTACATGTGGAAACTGAGTGTGGGCCAGGCTTGATGGACAAACTGGTCTTTTCCTGCCCGTCATTTTTGTATTTTTATAAATGTTTTGAAGGAGAAATTGGGCTACATTGCGCCTCCTATTTGCACCCCCTGGGTGAAAATGAGTTTCTACGCCAGTGGATCCTACTAGTGTGCAACAGAAGACATTTCCAACATCTCACGGTTTACTGTCCATTGCTGCATCCATAAGGTCACAGATGCTCTCTGCAGAAAGAGGAAGGACTACAGTTCCTTCCCCATCACCAGAGAAGCAGCACGAGTGAGCGTGTGACTTTGCCCATAAGAAATGGGTGCCCTGGGGTCTCTTAGAGATCACCAGCTTCAGGTCTCTCAAAGGGATAAAGTACCTGTTTGAATTTTTTGTTGGTTCTTTTTGACATTTTAATGTTCCATTATTTTTGGCTTCTGTCTGCTTTGGTACAGCATGGTATAAAGAAAGAGGATGGGTATATGTTTGGGAGTTCTGAATGTGCTGTATAATTGTACTCAGTAAGAGGAATTTTTGAGGGGGGTCTAAGAATTCATATACAATGATCCCGGAATCATTTCGGGGCACCCATCACTATCGAGGGACCTGCACCTGGGCATGTCAGAGGAGTTCTGTTTACCACCTCCACAGGGTGTTGCATTCAGTGCTAAATTGGGTTAAGAGTGAGCTTTTTCACACAAGCTTGAGTTATACAGGGAAGTGGCTGCATTCAACTTCAATGCAGAAAGCTGGCTGTCATTAGGGTTGGGTTGAGCTTGAAGCTGGCTGCAGCTGTCAGCCAGGGATTGCACCGGGAGCTGGCTGCTGTACTCTGGATTGGGTCAGGGAGCACGCTGACTGCTGTCTTCAAATCAGATAAGGCAGGAAGCTGCTTGACTGCTGGACTGAGGATTGATTGGTATGGGGGAGTTGGATGCTGAATCCCGGATGCTGGTCTTTGGCTTGGGTCTGGGGCAGATGGGGGGCGGGGGGATCTGACAGCAGCACGCGGGGCCAAGCCGAGTGGGAGGGAGGATGTGCAGAGTTGGAGTACTTGGGTTGAATTGTTATTTCTAATGATCTGAGTCGTCTATGGTCTCATTTGGTTAATATGGGCCGATAAGCAATGTTCAAAGCTCATTGCAACTTAGACTATTACAGAAATAAGGGGATGGAATTTTCGAGGGGATTCTCCGACTGTAACTGGTGAAAGATCGGCGGCAATTCTGGAGATACCTTATAAATGTGGAAATTTTGATGACTGTGTTTAATAAGGTAGACATATATTTAGACAGACTTTGATGAGCCAGTCCTTTAATTGCATTCTTTTTCAATGTATTTGTTTTTTGTGAGGAGCCAGTTGAACAGCGCTAATAGGCCATAAAGGATCAGATGCAGCAAAAAGTGAGAAAGAAATAATAAGGCTTTGCATTTGAGGATTTTGGTGCAGACTTGCAGGTTCCTTTGTTTTTTGGCTGGTCTCGTACCACAGAATAATTTACCTTCGGCAAGTTGAGAGTGGAGTCTTTTGGCATTGGTACAATCACAGCAATTGCATTGATACATTGGCCTGGATTTTGCGGTACGAATAACAATGAGGCAATCTGCGCTCACCATTATTGAAGAGTAAATCGGACAGCAACATCAGGAAGTTGCTGTCCGAGTTGCCCTGCTGCTCCAGAAGCTTCTCTAGACTGGGATCTCACCCAGAGACTCGGCATTCAAACACATGCAAAGGTATGAAGTTGCAGTACTTGCCCACTAAACTAAACACGCCAGACAAGGTTAGAGATTGTCCATTCAAGCCCTAAGTGTTGCTATATCCAAAGTGTATTTTTAACAGTGTGGGGTAAGCAATGTTCCCCCTAAGGTGCGGGGAAGACCCGCACAGGCTGCTCACAAGCTGGAAGACAACCCACAGCAAATTTAAAGGGACCACACACAGAAAAAAAAATTAAGAGTGAACATTGGTTGCGAGTCTTAATTACTGCCAAACCACCTCCCTGGCACTGAAAATTTACTTTTCCAAGTGTGGAGTCTCATTCCTTCAGATTTTAATTATTAATCACACAGGTCCCAGATCCCCTGTAAAGGGCGCCATGCTGATTCATAGAAACATAGAAACATAGAAAATAGGTGCAGGAGTAGGCCATTCGGCCCTTCTAGCCTGCACCACCGCCATTCAATGAGTTCATGGCTGAACATTCAACTTCAGTACCCCATTCCTGCTTTCTCGCCATATCCCTTGATCCCCCTAGTAGTAAGGACCTCATCTAACTCCTTTTTGAATATATTTAGTGAATTGGCCTCAACAACTTTCTGTGGTAGAGAATTCCACAGGTTCACCACTCTCTGGGTGAAGAAGTTCCTCCGCATCTCGGTCCTAAATGGCTTACCCCTTATCCTTAGACTGTGACCTCTGGTTCTGGACTTCCCCAACATTGGGAACATTCTTCCTGCATCTAACCTGTCTAACCCCGTCAGAATTTTAAATTTTTCTATGAGGTCCCCTCTCATTCTTCTGAACTCCAGTGAATACAAGCCCAGTTGATCCAGTCTTTCTTGATAGGTCAGTCCCGCCATCCCGGGAATCAGTCTGGTGAACCTTCGCTGCACTCCCTCAATAGCAAGAATGTCCTTCCTCAGGTTAGGAGACCAAAACTGTACACAATACTCCAGGTGTGGCCTCACCAATGCCCTGTACAACTGTAGCAACACCTCCCTGCCCCTGTACTCAAATCCCCTTGCTATGAAGGCCAACATGCCATTTGCTTTCTTAACCGCCTGCTGCACCTGCATGCCAACCTTCAATGACTGATGTACCATGACACCCAGGTCTCTTTGCACCTCCCCTTTTCCTAATCTGTCACCATTCAGATAATAGTCTGTCTCTCTGTTTTTACCACCAAAGTGGATAACCTCACATTTATCCACATTATACTTCATCTGCCATGCATTTGCCCACTCACCTAACCTATCCAAGTCGCTCTGCAGCCTCACAGCATCCTCCTCACAGCTCACACTGCCACCCAACTTCAGCTCTCTAATTCCCGCAAGTCATAGTGCAAAAACCTACAGAAAGTCTGTTGGCAAATGTAAGTGTAATGAACATCGAATGCTGTTCATTCACTGCTGACTGTAAAATCTGGGCCAATGTCTTTATCGTATTAAAACATCACAAAGCGCTTCACAGGAGCATTACTAGACAAAATTTGACATCAAGCCAAGAAGGAGACATTAGAATAAGGGACCAAAAACTTGGTCAAAGAGATAGCTTTTAAGGAGCTTCTTAAGGAAGGAAGGAGAAGTGGAGAGACGGAGAACTTTAGGGAAGGATGTCCAGAGCCTAGATGGCCAATGGTGGGGTGAAGGAAATGGGCGATACACAAGAGACCAGAATTGGAGAAATGCAGAGTTCAGAGGGTTGTAAGGCTGGAGGAGGTTACAGAGCTAGGGAGGGGGCGAGTCCTTGGACAGATTTGAACAGGAGGATGAGAATTTATAAATTGAGGCATTGCTGTACCGCGAGCTAATGTAGGTCAGTGAGAATAAGAGCGAGGGGTGATCTTTGCAGCACATTTTTTGAAACAATAGGGTGGAAGAGGTGGTAATTACATCATCGTCTTCCAATTGTTTGTGTTTTCTCACCCCATGTTCCACGCTGCACCAAG
Organism: Pristiophorus japonicus; assembly: GCF_044704955.1. NCBI lineage: Eukaryota > Metazoa > Chordata > Chondrichthyes > Pristiophoridae > Pristiophorus > Pristiophorus japonicus. The sequence continues at coordinate 287,802,092 of NC_091979.1, forward strand.
GAACCAGATTTAAAAAAAAATGATTGTTGTGGGAACCAGAAAAGATGATGAGCTTTTAGTAATTTTTTTAAGCACAGCTTTTAAGTCACAACAGTTGCTTGAGAAAATATTGACCTTTCTCGTTGGGCGTGTAGTTGCCTTTTGGCTTGCTTCAACTGTCTCCGGATAACAGAAACTGTCTGCCGCATTTTATCTTTAACCTTCAGAATCCACATTTTATTTTTCTTAATTTAGTAAATAGAACTCTTTCTGAACTGCAACTGTTACTTAAATTGACTAGAGTGATGGACCCCAAATGGGTGACTCTTGGCCTATAATGAACATAGCGTTGTCCATAGCCTATGGCCTCAATAAGGACCGAAAGCATATTTCAGTGTGCCAGTAGATTTGTAGGATTAAATAAATGTTTCATGTCTGTTTTTTTTAATCAAAGCTCACCTGCTTGCACAATAAAGGATCATGGTTTTAAAATGAAACTACAAGAAAAAATTGTGCATTAACAAGCGGCCTCCATTGTTTTAATTGAAAACAAAATTGAAAAAATATTTTCGGAACAGCTGTCATGTATAGAAATCTCTGCAATCTCATTTAAAATTTACAAATCTGTAGACGAGGAATTCAACTGAGATGGACTCAGACTTAGCGAGTAGCATGGTGCTGCGAGAGGGAGAGAGAAGCACAAGGCTGTAAGAAAGAGAGAGTAACACGGGGCTGTGAGAGAGAGAGCAGCGTGGGGCTGTGTGAGAGACTTGTAGACTAAAGGACTGCACTGCATTTACAAAAAAAAGAAAAGCTCATTCTCGTTAAGCCAAAGATTTTGGAAGCGTCGGTTGTTTTGTTATTAATGGAGAAAGCAATGTGCTTCCTGCCTAGCGCTTCTAATGGCAACAGCACCGGAATAATTAAACAGAACGATGTCTGTGTCTGCATTAGGAACAGGATTAGGCTATTCAGCCCCTCGAGCCTGTTCCACCATTTAATTAAATCATGGGTGATCTGTATCTTAACTCCATTTAACCTCTTGGTTCCACAACCCTTGCCGAACAAAAATCTGTTAATCTCAGTTTTGACATTTTTAATTAGCCTCGAGCTTGTTGGGGGAGAGTTCCAGATTTCCGCTAACCTTTGTATGAAGAAGTGTTTCCTGACAGCATCCGTGAACTGCCTGGCTCTGATTTTAAGGTCAAGCCCTCCTGTTCTGGATTCCCCTACTATGATGTTTCCCTCATAGATGCCCTCTGATCTGAAACCCATAGGTAGCTGTTACTATTTTTCTTTGGCCCATCCCTCCATAGCTGCTGTTAAAAGAGCTGCTGAAGCATTCAGGAGCTTAAGTTATTTTATCCTGTCAGCTCCCTTCTCCTCCTGTGCCTTATTTATATAAAGTTATGGGGTGGGTCAGGGGACAGTGTTAGGTTGCTCAGTTATTTCTCTGTCACCTTTCTATCTGCGATCGTCCACCAGCCTTCCCCTCTGGCTGAACTCACTACTCCAGGTATATTTCCTTCACCCTAGTGTAATTCCGTTTTTAAAAATCTCATCTTGAATCTCACTCCAATGCACTGAAGATTAGAAAATATTGTTTGTGACTTTGGTAACTGTCACTCAGTGATTGCTCTGATCTCCTTAATCTCCATACAGATTTGAGTGCCAGGGTTTGCTCAGCGAGCTAGCATACTGTCCCATCACTCCTGTCCAGATTGATGGGATGAAAGTCTCCTCTCTCTCGCTGACTCCTTGCCCCAGCTTTTCATTTACCATTGTAGTATCTGAGCTGTCAACATTGGACAAATCCTAGGTGTGAGATTATCAATCATGAGCTGTATACCTGAGGCATTAAATCATGACAAAAATATAATCATAGTTAAATGCATCAAGCTGCATCTGTCAGATGGGGCTCAGAAAATGGTCAAGTGGAATCAATACATAGTTCTGTCCTTTTTTATCCTCTTTTGCCTGTCATTTTCTTCTTTCACTTTCTTTTCCTCTGTCCCTCTTTCTATATTGCTCCTTTTCTATTCACAGTCTGACTGGCTGTGAGATTTACAAGTGTTTTCCCTGTGTTCTGTCGCTGAACAGGGCAGGAAGGCTGGACACTCTTATGGAAGCAAATCTGACTCAACATCCATAGCAGTACTGAAAGCCCTTTATTAAGTTTACAGGCTTTATGGTTTTCTTATACGGCTTACAGCAATGTAACGGATTGTGGGACAGGTCTACCTCTTACAGCCTACCAGCGGCAACAGGGCTGCAGTGCCTGTTGAGGTGTAGGTGACAGCGGCACTTGCCTTCTATGCCTCTGGCTCCTTTCAGGCACCAGCGGGGGACATATGCTCCATCTCGCAGCACGCTACACATTGCCGCACTCGCCAGGTGAGTACTGCACTGTACGCATGCAGGATGGACTTCATAAACTTCCCTATGACCAGAGAGACACAAAATGAGAGGGTTGTAGATTTTGGACGATTTGCTGGCTGCCCTTGGTTCAGGGTGCCCTTGACTGCACGCAATCGCCCTGCGAGCACTTTTACACAATCCAGAGGTTTACCAAAACCGAAAATGATTCCAATCAATGAACGTACAGATCGTCTGCAACCATACTCAGCACATCATGGCAGTCAATGCCCAATATCCAAGGAGCATCCATGATGCTTTCATCTTGCGTGAAATAACTGTCTCAGGCCTGTTTCAGTGTCAACCACAAGGTCAGAGCTGGATGCTCGGGGACAAAGGTTACGGCAGTGTGATTAAACAACAACAACAACAACATTACAGCCAACAGAATGCCGAACATAACGCAGCAACCCCTGCCCCACTGTTTTTTACCAACGGCTTTCCCACCCCTTCCCCTTGCCTGCCGCTTGTACCCAAAGTGGCACCACGATGGTGTGCAGCAACATTGTCAGAGCGCTGCTGTGTTGGGGGGAGAGGCACTGTCGATGCCACCTGGAGAGACACTGGACGAGCTCGTGACATGGAAGGCCCGGCTTCTGACTGGCGAGCCTCTTCATCGGCATCGCCAGTCACAGGTGGTGTGTGGGTGGGTTTGGGTGTTACACTGGGGAACTCGGAAAGCCTACTCGCCACGCTCTCCGGTACTCATGTCACTGTTGGAGGCCACCAGCCTTGTGTGGGCAATGATGGCCTCGCAGGTTTCACGGCTCGCACTGACAGTCTGCGACCCTACCTCCATGAGTTTCTTGATGCTTGTGGGAATCCTACCCAGGGCATCAAGTAGCTGATGGGTGAGCTGGAAGCTCTCCCTGGACAGTCCCACCATTTCCACTTCCGCATCTACCTGTCTGTCAACAGACCGAATTTGCCGACTCACCCTCCGGAGAAATGGCATACGGGATTCGACCCCAGAACTGCGTTGCTGCATGCTACTAATCCCAGGAGCCTTGGAGGTCGCAAAGCCCAGGAATGTTACATCATCCTTGGACGACGTGTTTGCTAGTGAAAAAAGTGTAGAGTGCATCTGCCCCCCCACCGCACCACCCCCCCCACCGCCCCCCCGGAGTCGGCTGATCTGTGAACTCCTCTTCCTCTTCCTCTTCCTCCTACACATGATGACGTGGAAGATTGATCCAAGGGATGTGGCGCCTGTGGCTGGTCATCTGGAAGTAGAAAGCAACAGACGAGTGGTTAACAGCAGGGAAGGGGGCAAGGTGATATGAGGAAGGTCACATAGCACAGGCTCATTTGAAGGACCACCGCAACTTCGTTATATCTAGTCTAGAGACACTGCATCACATTGCCCCAACCCTAGTCCCCAGACACTGCATCATATTACCCCAACCCTAGTCCACAGACACTGCATGACAATGCCCCAACCCTAGTCCACAGACACTGCATGACATTGCCCCAACCCTAGTCCACAGACACTGCATCACATTGCCCTAACCCTAGTCCAGAGACACTGCATCACATTTCCCCAACCCTAGTCCAGAGATACTGCAACACATTGCCCCAACCCAGCCCAGGCAGTGTGCAGGACTTACCCTCAGTATACAAGCGGGGGTCAGCACCACCAGTGGCAGTTGCCTGACCTGAGATGACGATGAGGCCTGCCACTCGCTCCTCCAGGTCGGTAAATGGCAGGATTTGAGGTGGACTGCCACCTGTTCCCGGCAGTTATGGGACTTCTTTGCCTGCAAAGATGAAAATGGGAATGATTACCAGAGGGTCCATCTGCTCTTGTGGCACACCAAAGCACTTAAACCACACTGTCTGAATGTAATAGAGTCCTCTGTTTAATGGCCTTGGAAGTTGCACGTAGTTAATCAGAAGGACATCGAAGTGTGGAACATCTTATGAGATCTCAGAAAGCAATCTTAATAATGTGTAAAGATCAATCATCAATAGGGTGCCAAACTAAGCCTATTATGTGACATACATTTTAGGAGGCAACTCAGAGTGTGGAGAGACAGCAACAGCATGAGAACAAATCGTGTGTCAGATTTATAATTGAAGTAATAAAGGAGTGCATGAATTAAAATTGTACTCACTCTAACGACACGACAAAGATCATTAAGTTTTTTCCGGCACTGCTTCCCACTCCTGGCCTCTGTGTCTGAGGCAGAGACCTCCTCAGCAATCTCCCTCCAGATTCTATTAAAAATGGCTGGCAGGAGTCTAGAACCACCCCTCCGATTTAATTCCTGCCATCTCCTCTCCACAGCTCCCACAAGAGCTTCATTAGCCTCTTGTGAAAACGGATTGCACACTGTCTGCTGTCCTCCTCCTCTATCATCAAAATCGAATCGAATAATAAAAGGACATGTTTATTTGTACTGCTAAAATGACCAACACGTATCACCCTTTGTTTCTGATTAGTCCCCTTGGAGGATAAGCCACATCCTGAAGTTTCACAGGAATGTGTAACTGGAACTGCCCATCCCAAGGTCCCACTGACTTTGTAAATTGTAACTCGATCCACCTTGACTTCCTGAAGCGACAGAGGACAGAGCTCCCCAGAAGACAGCAAGGGCCAGCCAAAATAACTTACCCCAGTCCAATTACATCCCTCCCCCAGCCAAAGTGCCTTACCCCAATCCAAGTGCATGCCTCCCCCAGTCGAAGTGCCTTACCCCAGTCCAAGTGCATGCCTCCCCCAGCCGAAGTGCCTTACCCCAGTCCAAGTGCATGCCTCCCATAGTCAAAGTGCCTTACCCCAGTCCAAGCATATCCCTCCCCCAGCCAAAGTGCCTTACCCCTGCGCAAGTGCATCCTCCACACGCTCCCCGCCGCCCCGCCCCCCCTCACCGCCATAGATGGGGCAGGCATTGTGTACAGATTGTTAACAGGTTTATTGGGTATGAAGTGAATAGTGACAGTGTCGTTACGTCTGGATATCATCCACTCCAACGATGTCCCTTGTAGGGGATTGGAAAAATGTGATCCATCTTCCCTGAGTTCCCTCTCTCCCCTCCGCACCCCTGTCTCTCTCTCTCTCTCCCCCCCAGCTTCTCCCTCTCCCCTCAGCGCCTCTCTATCTCTATCTCTCTCTCCACCAGCCTCTCTCTCCCCAAACCTCTCAGTCTCTCCACCCCCTGCCTCTCCCTTTCCCCCCAGCCTCTCTCTCTCTCTCTCTCACCCCCCAGCCTCTATCTCACCATCTTGCACCCCCCCCAGCCGTCATCGAGCCAAGGTCCGCCACCATCAGCCGTCTCCTGCCGCCATCGGCCGTCTCCCCCCGCCATCAGCCCCCTCCCACCGCCATCGGGCCCCTCCCGCTGCCATCGGGCCCCTCCCGCTGCCATCGGGCCCATGCCGGCCCGGCAGGGGTGGGGAGAGATTTAGAGCCTCAGATCCTGCTTCTTGGCACCACGCACATGGAACGATTCGGGCTGGGAGTGGGGGAGCATGACAGTGAGTGGGGCTTGTCACCTGTCAATCAAAAAAGTGCAGCATGGGCAGGGGGGCGGGGCGCGTCCCCTGTCAATCAAAAAGTGCAGTACGGGCGTGGGGGCGAGGGGTGGGCGGAGGAGGGGTGCTGGACAGAAGCCTGTCTGTCAGAAAAAGTGCAGTACAAATAGTTAGTCTCATAATAAAATGGCTGATTCGGCCCCGGGTGCACTGCGCATGCGCGCAGTCGCGTCCTGCATTAGTGTTTGCGATTGGACAGCAGAGCAGAAGCACAGGGAAAAAAACCTAATTCATGCATGCGGCAGAAGGGCTGATTTTTTTAGGGTCGGAACTTTCGACCCCACACACAAACTCTGTGGTGCAATGCCGGAGTTAACGCTAACGCCCGTCGTGAACTTTTATTTGCCGAAAGTTGCACACTCTGGCGCTAACGCACTAAAATTTTGATTTTGCCATGATTTGGGCTCGGAAATGGGAGAAATCATAAAAAGCCGAAAATCCAGTCCTTCGATCATGAAATAGGAGGGCCAGAGATTGTGACCTCACACATCAGACTGTTGCTAAATGTGGGAGAGATGGGAGACCTGCAGTCATCCATTTATTAATGGACCTGTTTATGTCACCTTGATGAGCGATAAGGGAATAAGGGGTTATGGGGATCGGGCAGGGAAGTAGAGCTGAGTCCATGATCTGATCAACCATGATCTTATTAAATGGCGGAGCAGGCTCGAGGGGTCAAATGGCCGACTCCTGCTCCTATTGCTTATGTTCTTTTGTTCTTATGAAATGATGAATAGGTCATTGGAACCAAGACTCTTGCGCTTTTAAGTTATCTGAGTGAAATGTCAGATTATTAAACTATTCTAAAAACCATTATCACCAGATAATTGTCAGCTTGTTAGAGGTATTCATTTAAAGCTATATGTAATCTATTTATCTCTATGTATGTGTATGCATAATTTATTCATTGATGGCATGCATTAATTACACTGCAGACATCACAGATCAATGCGTCAAAGAGTATTTAAAAAACGAAAGGCAGTCATTTCATGATGGTTTCTTCTGACTTAGAATCTAGAATTTACAAGAACCCGTCAATCTGCAAACCTCCTTCGCCAATAGCAACGCATCTCAAATTGGCCTCAGGACAGGCCTATTTACAGAAATTAGACTTTGTGACCTTAGAGGGTCGTGGGACAATGCTCCTGTCATCATAAAATTATGGGCTGGACTTTCCACTGATGATCGCTGGGCTATCGCCCATCTATCGCCCAAATAGGCAGGCTATCGCCCATTTTACGAAAAAAGTGGAAAGTTGGGCCGGAACATCGCCCAAAGATCGCCGGCCCAACTTTCGGCACACAAGAATTTCACATCGCCGAGGTGATTGCCCACTGCAACTTTCAGCACATCGCCCACACATCGCCGGGCTGATCGCTCACCGAGAAAATCGCTGGAGATCGCTGGAGAAAAGCTGCTCCTAACTGGCACTGTTCAGAGGACTCGGCACTACCCCGCCATTTTGAACATTGGAGGAAGTGAGAGGCTGCTTGAAGAAGGGGCTTATCAGGATAATTAATTTGTGAGTTATTTTAAGGGCCTTACTGACTCATCTGCTCACATTTCTATTTATTGAGGACAAAGGCATTTATAGCAATGCTGATGGGGTCTGTAACCTCTCTACCATTATTGGTGAATATTCACATGCTGGAGACTGAAGATGGGTTTATTGAAGAGCCCAATCAAAGAGATGGCAGACTGATGCAGAGGAGGAGACCATACACCGGAGGAACTTACAGGGAAAAGCAATCATACCTGAACTTGTCTGATAACACGAGCCTTAGGAGGCTGCGCTTCCAAAAGGAGGTCATCGCTGAGATATGCCAGCTCATCAAGGGAGATCTGCAGCCTACCAGCACCATCACTGCCTGTTGAGGTAAAGGTTACTGTGGCACTTTCCTTCTACACATTGAGCTCCTTTCAGGCTTCAGCTGGCGACATCTGTGGTAACTCTCAGCACGCCACACGCTGCTCCATTCGACAGGTGACTGAAGCCCTTTACGCACGCAGGATGGACTTTATAAGCTTCCCTATGACCAGAGAGGTACAGACCGGGAGGGCTTTGGGTTTCTCGAGAATAGCAAACTTCCCCATGGTGCAGGGAACAATAGACTGTACGCACATCACCCTGAGAGCACCTTTACAGGATGCGGAGGTGTTTCATAAGCGAAAGGGATTCCACTCCCTGAATGTGCAGCTCATTGTCGACCACAACCAAATAATCATGGCAGTAAATGCTAATTTTCCAGGCAGCATCCATGATGTGCACATCTTGCGTGAGAGCACTGTCTCTGACCTGTTTAAAAGTTAGCTACAAGGTCACGGTTGGTTGCTGGGGGATAAAGGATATGGCCTTGCCAGTTGGCTCATAACCCCCTGCGTAATCCCCAGACGAAAGCCGAGAAACATTACAACGAAAGCCATATAGCTACACGCAATATCGTCGAAAAGACGTTGGAGTGCTGAAGCAGCGCTTCAGATGCCTGGAGCACTCTGGAGGCAGCCTGCAGTACCACCCTGAGCAGGTCGCTGAGTTTATTGTGGTGTGCTGCATGTTGAATAACCGAGCTATAAGAAGAGGACAACAATTGCCAGATGGGGCTGCCGGTCCACCTCGGGAAGGAGTGGAGGCGGAAGAGGCAGACGAGGAGGAGGAGGAGAAGGAGGAGGATGATGAGGACCTCAGGGAATACAATCAGCCTGGCGATGAACCCATGCCCCCACGTTCCCCCCCCCCCCCCACCCCCCGCAAGACTGGAAAAGCGTTGTGAGAGTTACGCAGCTGCAAAACTCTTGCGTCAGCAACTCATAAATGAACGCTTTGCATGAACTTACCTTGGTGACAGTTACAGTTATAGAAAGACAACAGTTGCAGTTGCGTTAGGTTTCATCTTTGCCTCTCTTGGCCTGGTCATTGTTTTCCAACAACTGTATTCATGTTTTACCTTACTCCACGTTATTATAAGACACTGCATAACAATTGTTAAAATGCAATAAAAAAATTTAATAATTGAATAATTTAACTTTTTATTTTTTAAATGTAACACCCCCCCAAACGGTTACCCAATCATAAATTTAAAAAACAACAACAATAATAATAATAATAATAATATAATAACAATAACAATAACACGCCCCTCCCTACCTGCGGCCACGCTTCCCTCCAGATCCTCGACCCCCATGCCTTAGCCCCCCGTTTGAATCCCCAGGTAACGGGATGAGAACGACTTGCAGCAGGCGAATTCAAGACTTCCTGCTGTGGTGGGGGGGGCGGGGGTCAGTGGCAGGATCCTCTCAGGGCGTGATGGAGGAGAAGACGTTCCTGAGGAAATGATTTCTGAGCCAGCAGGAAGTTCTTCCTCCTGACTCGGATCTGTGCTGGCGGTTGGTGGGATGGCACCTTGGGGTGCAGTGCCATCTCCCGCCAGTCTCGCATGCCGCAAGGCATGGATGGCGGCGATCTCTTCACGCATTTCTCTGATCATCTGCTGCATATCCTCCAATATACGAGCGGACATCCGGGAAATGTTCCCCATGAACCCACCAAACACCTGGAGGAGTTTGCGACTTATTGCGACGCTCTCCCTGCACAGTCTGTATATGCCCTCGATTCGATCTGCTTGTCACGGCGAGTGCCAATCTCACTAACTCAACCTCCGTGGGGTCGGCGTGGACACTGTACGCCTTGGAGTCACCAGCTGCAAGCCGCTTGGTCCCGCTACTTCTTCTGTTGAAGACGATGACGACGAAGTGACCGCAGATGCAACATCTTCAGGGATGCAAGGGGCATCCTCCTCCATTTCCATAACATCCTCCTCTGGTTCGGTGGTGTTCTCTTCCTCCTCAGCACAAGTTGCCAGGTGCAGGGCAGGGGCAGGTGTGGCCTACCTTTGCACCCTTGGTGGTGGGTGACCTGCAAAACACAATTGAGCTTATTGAGCTTATTAGAACAGAAGGCTACACATGATTCTTGCGCTGCACTGGCATACGTAGGAGGAGCAACACTACGACAATAAATGTGACCGAGAGACGTTACATAATAATGCATCAGATGGTAGTACATATGGTGGTACATCTATGTGGAATTCATTGCCTCAGAGAGCTGTGGAGGCTGGATCAGTCGGAGATAGACAGAATGATAAGGGAGTGAAGGTTTATGGGGAATGGACAGGGAAGTGGAGCTGAGCCCTACATCAGATCAGCAATGATCTTATCAAATGGCGGAGCAGGCTCGAGGGGCCAGATGGCCTGCTGCTGCTTCTATTTCTTATGTTCTTATGTTATTAACCTGAGAGTAGCACATGAGCTGCATGCATAACATGACATCATTCGTATATTATAATGAATTGCCGTTACATTACTTTGAATTAACACTGTTTTACACATTACTCACGTGGTGCAAGGGAGGGTTCTGCATCACCACGGGTGGTGGGCGAGCGACTGTGGCTGCCAACCAGTGCCACAGTGCATTCCTCCAAGTTGGTGAGCGTACATAACGGTGCGCCTACGCTCCGCACGATTCTTAGACATCTTCCGCTGCAAACGTGACAAGAGCATGGCATAAGCTAATTGACTAGGTACTATCATGGAAAGACAACAGTTTCCAACATTATATGCTAATAGGGTTTGTATCCACAATTGATGCATGATTATAACAAAGATTGTGTTTAGGGTCTAATGCTTGACACAAACATCTTGACTACTATAAAGTCCTTACACAATACCACAAATCCACACGAGGCACATTCTATGGACAAGGTCACTCCATGACCTGAACCTTTATTCACAGGACCAAGAAGTCCTGACCCTGTGTGGGACCTCCCTTTATATACCTGGGTGATCAGGCGAGGAGTATCTCCCACAAGTTCACCCCCTGTGGTCAAAGTGTGCATTTCTTACGTATATACAGTATTGCAGTGTTGTTACATAAAGGTTATATACATGACATCACCTCCCCCTCAACATTTTATTGGGATCATAGGTTATGTGTCTCGGGTGGTCTGCGCTCTCTCGTGGACCGCCGCAGTTGGGGCTCTGGTTGTTGAGCCTTGGTATGCGTGTCTGTCACCTGTGGTGATTCCGGCCTGTCCGGGCTGACCGCAGGGACTGTGCATACTGCTGAATGTTCTTGTTGCTCGTTCACTGGCGGTGGTGTGAATACCATCTCATCATTTTCCTCAGGTTCCTCAGTGTCCATGCTGAACCTTTTTTTCACTTGGTCCAGATGCTTGCGGCATATCTGCCCATTGTTAAGTTTAACCACTATTACCCTATTCCCCTCTTTGTCTATTACAGTAACCTCAAGCCATTTGGGCCCCAAAACGTGATTGAGAACAAATACGGGGTCATCAATTTCTATACATCTCCCCCTTGAATTTCGGTCATTGTACTCGTTTTGGGACTGGCGCTTATCCTCAACAATGTCGGACAGCATTGGATGAATGAGGGAGAGCCGAGTTTTGAGTGTTCCTTTCATGAGTAGCTCCGCGGGCGGGACCTCCGTGAGCGAGTGCGGTCGGGACCTATAGGCCAGCGGGAGGTGCGATAGGCAGCATTGAAGGGAGGGCCCTTGAATGCGGAGCATGACTTGCGTTATGATTTGGACCGCACGTTCCGCCTGGCCATTGGAGACCGGCTTGAACGGTGCTGTCCTGACATGGTTAATGCCATTACCCGACATGAACTCCCGGCATTCGTAGCTTGTGAAACATGGGCCATTATCGCTAACGAGGATGTCCGGCAAGCCGTGGGTCGCAAAGACCGCGCGCAGTCTCTCCACAGTGGTGGATGATATGCACGAATTCAAAATGATGCAATCGATCCATTTCGAGTACGCATCAACCACAATGAGAAACATTTTTCCCATGAACGGGCCCGCGTAGCCTACATGAATACGTGACCATGGCCTGGTGGGCCAGGGCCACGGGCTGAGCGGGGCCTCCCTGGGAGCATTACCTAGCTGGGCACACATCGTGCACCTGCGAACACAGTGTTCCAGGTCTGAATCAATTCCCGGCCACCACACATGTGACCGGGCAATGGCCTTCATCAGCGCGATGCCTGGGTGCTCGCTGTGGAGTTCCCTGATGAATGCTTCCCTACCCTTCTAGGGCATGACTACCCGGCTGCCCCAAAGTAGGCAGTCGGCTTGGATGGAGAGCACATCCATCCGTCTGTGAAACGGTCTGACCTCCTCAGGGCATGCTCCGTGTGCAGGCGCCCAATCCCCAGTCAGGACACATTTCTTAATCAGGGATAGGAGGGGATCTCTGTTGGTCCAGATTTTGATCTGGCGGGCTGTGATGGGGGAGCCTATGCTATCAAAGGCATTGACAGCCATGACCATCTCAGCACTTTGCTTCGCTGCCTCCTCGATGGTGGCCAGTGGGAGCCTGCTGAGCACATCAGCACAATTTTCGGTGCCAGGCCAGTGCCAGATGGCGTAGTCATAAGCAGCCAGCGTGGGAGCCCATCGCTGTATGCGAGTTGACGCATTGGCATTGACGGCCTTGCTGTCTGACAGCAGGGATGTTAACAGCTTGTGGTCCGTTTCTAATTCGAACCTCCTGCCAAAAAGGTACTGATGCATTTTTTTCACACCATAGACATATGCGAGTGCTTCCTTCTCAACCATCCCATATCCCCGTTCAGCTTGAGAGAGCGACCTGGAGGCATAAGCCACAGGTTGTAGTTGGCCCTCAGCGTTACCCTGCTGCAACACGCACCTAACCCCATAGGACGATGCATCACATGTCAGAACTAATTTCTTACGGGGGTCATACATGGTCAACAACTTATTTGAACAAAGTAGGTTCCGCGCCCGATTGAAAGCCCGTTCCTGACAGTCCCCTCAAAACCAATCACAACCCTTAAGCAGGAGCACGTGTAGCGGCTCCAACAACGTGCTTAAGTTCGGCAGAAAGTTCCCGAAATAGTTCAAGAGTCCCAGAAATGAACGCAACTCCAATGTGTTGCAGGTCCTGGGCGCTTGTCGAATCGCCTCCGTTTTGGATTCGGTAGGCTGAATCCCATCTGCAGCAACCCTCCTGCCCAGAAACTCGACCTCGGGAGCCAAAAACACACACTTAGACTTCTTGAGTCGCAGGTCTACCCGGTCCAGTCGACGTAGCACCTCCTCCAGGTTGTGGAGGTGTTCCTCGGTGTCACGACCGGTGATGAGGATGTCGTCCTGAAATACGATTGTTCCAGGAATGGATTTGAGCAGGCTTTCCATGTTTCTTTGAAAAATCGCGGCTGCTGATCGAATGACAAATGGACACCTGTTGTAAACAAACAGTCCCTTGTGCGTGGTGATGGTGGGCAGTAGTTTAGATTCATCGGCCAGTTCTTGGGTCATGTAGGCTGAAGTGAGATCCAACTTGGTGAACGGCTTGCCGCCTGCCAGCGTGGCAAAAAGGTCCTCCGCTCTCGGGAGCGGGTATTGGTCTTGTAGGGACATCCGGTTGATAGTGGCCTTGTAATCGCCACAGATTCTGACCGAGCCATCCGCTTTTAGGACGGGAATGATGGAGCTTGCCCAGTCGCTGAATTCAACGGGCGAGATGATGTCTTCTCTGAGCAACCGGTCCAACTCGCTCTCAATTTTCTCCCGCATCACATACGGCACAGCTCTGGCTTTGTGGTGCACTGGTCTGGCGTCCAGGGTGATGCGTATCACTACTTTGGTACCTTTGAACGTCCCGACGCCAGGTTGAAATAGTGACTCAAATTGCTGTAAGACCTGTGAGCATGAACTTCGCTCCACAGATGACATGGCATGTACATCCACCCATTTCCAGTTCATCTCAGCTAACCAGCTCCTCCCCAACAGTGCGGGACCATTGCCCTGGACAATCCAGAGTGGCAGCCGGTTCACCGATCAATTGTGTGTGACCGCCAACATTGCACTGCCTAGCACTGGAATAATTTTTTTGGTATACATCCGTAATTGCGTCTCAATGCGTTCTAGTTTGGGTCTGCTGGCTTTGAGTGGCCACAGCTTTTCGAATTGTTGAACACTCATGAGTGACTGGCTGGCCCCCGTGTCCAGCTCCATGCATACAGGGATGCTGTTTAATAAAACCTTCATCATCATTGGTGGCGTTTTGGTACATGAGCTGTGAATGTTTGCCACATGAACCCACTGAACTTCAGTGTCCATTGATTAGCCCCAAGCGTCATCTTGCCTCGCAGACCCTTCAACTGGTTCATCCGCCTCGTATATTAGCCTGGTTACAGGCTTTCTGCACATTCTGGCTAAATGGCCACTGAGGTTACAATTTCTGCAGACGAACTGTTGAAACCTGCAAGTCCTGGCAGCATGTCTGCCCCCACACCTCCGGCATGAACTGAGATTCCCATTGTTGTGAACAAAAGAGCCGTTGCAAGGCATTCCTCGCTGATTGTCCCTTTGACTGCTCTTGAGCACCCTGTTCGTGGGTGTCAATGGCCCCATCCCAGTCCGCATTGTCCACTGGGGGGGGGCGTATATATCCGTTCAGCCTGCCTTTGTCTCTGTTGGAGACTGACTCTTGGGTCTATTGCTGCCTGGGGCATGTCGAACTGCCCTTGCCTGCCTGCGGGGCTCTGTGTCGCGTTTATGATATTGACTCCCTGATCCATTGGAGGCAGAATTGCGCACGTATATTATCTGGTTTCATCCTCCCCCGCCATAAAATCTGAGCCATCAACGCCGCCGCTTCCAAGGTCAAGTCCTTGGTCTCAATTAGCTTTCTGAAAATCCGAGATTGACCGATGCCCTCAATAAAGAAATCCCTTAGCATCTCCCCCCTGCAGGCGTCTGTGAACTTAGAGGCTGGCCAAGCGCCGGAGGTCCGCAACGAAATCCGGTATGCTCTGTCCTTCTCGATGTCGGTGTGTATAGAATGTGTGTCGGGCCATGTGTACACTGCTCGTTGGTTTGAGGTGCTCACCGATTAGTTTGCTGAGCTCTTCGAAGGTTTTGTCCGCCGGCTTCTCGGGTGCTAGCAGGTCTTTCATGAGTGCGTAAGTCTTAGGTCCGCAGCTGCTCAGTAGATGAGCCCTTCGCTTGTCGGCCGCTGCATCTCCCAGCCAGTCCTTCATGACAAAACTTTGTTGGAGCCTCTCAATGAAATCGTCCCAGTCCTCACCAACACAGTGCCGTTCATCTGTGCTGCCGGTGGCCATTCTCGTGGGTCGTTGATTCCCGTTTCTCATCGCCAATGTAAAGTCCTTACACAATACCACAAATCCACATGAGGCACATTCTATGGACAAGGTCACTCCATGACCTGAACCTTTATTCACAGGACCAAGAAGTGATGACCCTGCATGGGACCTCCCTTTATATACCTGGATGACCAGGTGAGAAGTGTCTCCCACAAGTTCACCCCCTGTGTTCAAGGTGAGCATTTCTTACGTATATACAGTATTGCAGTGTTGTTACATAAAGATTACATACATGACAACTACAATCTCCATTGGTGAGAATCAGGATAGCTGGTGAGTTCAGCAATGACAGGAGCTAATGTCCCAAAATGTCCTAGTGCAGAGAGTGAGCCAGGGCAGCTCTCCCCCAGTCCAGGCTGGGTCATTGTGTAAGTGAGAGCAGCCGGAGGGACTGACACAGTCTGGGTAAAGGTGACCGGATCCCTCAGTGCTCAGTCGTGCCCCATCCACCAACGTAACCCAAAAGGAGACGGTGTCAACATTAGACTTAAAAGGCCCAGGTTCAGAATCCTGTCCAGATCTTAGCAGGAAATCTAGGCAGGAATAACCAGCTTAATTTCAATCCAGCAGATTTACATATTCTGTGGATCATTGCAATTTAAAATCTATTTAATACTTACTCTTGCCGAAGCAACCAAGCTGTTCCACCTCTTCATACACTAGTCGGATCCCCTCGCATCATGGGATGATAAGGACACCACATCGGCGATCTCAGACCACATTTTTCTGTATGCCCGGGGTGGAGGTTTCCCACACCCACCCTGGGTTAAATGGCCCCACCTCGAATATACTTCCTGGACGAGGGCCTCATTTGCTTTGTCCAAAAATGGCTTTGCCCTACTCCTCTCACCCTCCTCATGACCACTCTCTAGTGACTCGATGTCAGACATTTTCTGCTTTATGTATATTTCTTTCTCTTTCTCTATATATTTCTCGCTCTTTCTCTCTTTGACTTTCTTTCTCTCTCCTCTCCCCTCTCTCTCTTTCTCTCTCTCTCTCTCTCTCCCTCCCCTTACCTTCTGCGCATGCCTGGATGACCCCTGAACTCCCGAATCGCGGGAAATTTTCTTTGCCAAAAAATGCATGTGCAGAAAGGCCGTTGCTAGGGACGCCATGCCTTCCACATCGCTGAGGCCCATTTCACATCGCTAAGGCCCAATCCATATTTCTGAGCTATTGCTGAGCTATCGCCGGGAAAAAAAAAGCCAAAAGTTGCAATCTGAAAAATGGGCAATCTTCCAGCGATCCTGAGAGCTGAAACATCGCTAAGGCTGGGACATCGCCCATTTTTTGGGCCCTAGCGATCGAAGTGGAAAGTCGAGCCCCATGTGTCATCTGCCTTCACTAGAGCAATGCCATTGGACGTCCAATAGAATGCTGAATGAAGTTTTGTTTCTGAGTGGCTGTGATGTTATTTTCAATTCGTCCAGGTATAATTTCTTGTAAAATTGGGACATTTTGAGAGATGGTTTTACCCCAGTTTCCACAGGCTGAAGGTGATGTATGACCCACGCAGTTATCATTTAATACTAATCTAAGTTCTTCTTTCATAAAAGGAACCTTTTAACAGGCCGTTAATAATATGTTGCCTCTTTGACAGTCACATCAGCTGCTTCCATTTCACATTGTGTAAAGTAGCTGAACTCATTCAGTGAGGTGAACAGCTGGTGCAGTTAATACCTGCGCTGCCGCCACAGATGGAATGAATCCTCTTTCACGGTTCAGGCAGCTTCCCTGTCTAAAATTTCTAATATTGCCACTTTTCTATGTGTCTGAACTGTGAAATGCTATTTTAGGAATTGAATAGTTGAATATAACAGGGCCCAATCCATTTCCTGCACTTCTCATCTTTAAGTAATTATCAGAGTAAAACACTGTGGTTGACTGTGAAGCTTGTGACATTTTATATAAAAGTGTGGTTAGAGTGGTTTGCTGAACATGTCAGATGCACGGATAGCCTAACTTTAATCTCTTTCACATATGCACACACATACACACACAACAGGGCAACTTGTGAGAGGCCACAATGGGCAATAATAACATTCATGGTTTAATGAGGATCTGGGGTGATATTTTGTTGCTATTGTAGTTTTGGGAATGTGGGAATGTGTGGGTGTGTAGGTGGTAGGATGGGTGACTTTTCATATATTATATGGTGTACTGGGGAGAGGTGTCGGACGTGTATTGGGGAGGAGGGGCAGTGGGCAGTCATTCTGTAGTGATAAGGGCTCAGCACTTTAGGTAATTTAAGGATGAAATTTGGAGAGCTGTGATAGAATAGGTCCAAGTCAGCATGGATTTATGAAAGGGAAATCATGCTTGACAAATCTTCTGGAATTTTTTGAGGATGTAACTAGTAGAGTGGACAAGGGAGAACCAGTGGATGTGGTGTATTTGGACTTTCAAAAGGCTTTTGACAAGGTCCCACACAGGAGATTGGTGTGCAAAATTAAAGCACATGGTATTGGGGGTAATGTACTGCCATAGATAGAGAACTGGTAGGCAGACAGGAAGCAGAGAGTCGGGATTAACGGGTCCTTTTCAGAATGGCAGGCAGTGACGAGTGGAGTGCCGCAGGGCTCAGTGCTGGGACCCCAGCTCTTTACAATATATATTAATGATTTAGATGATGAAATTGAGTGTAATATCTCCAAGTTTTCAGATGACACTAAACTGGGTGGCGGTGTGAGCTGTGAGGAGGATGCTAAGAGGCTGCAGGGTGACTTGGACAGGTTAGGCGAGTGGGCAAATACATGGCAGATGCAGTATAATGTGGATAAATGTGAGGTTATCCACTTTGGGGGCAAAAACACGAAGGCAGAATATTATCTGAATGGAGCAGATTCGGAAAAGGGGAGGTGCAACGAGACCTGGGTGTCATGGTTCATCAGTCATTAAAAGTTGGCATGCAGGTACAGCAGGCGGTGAAGAAGGCAAATGGTATGTTGGCCTTCATAGCAAGGGGATTTGAGTATAGGAGCAGGGAAGTCTTGCTGCAGTTGTACAGGGCCTTGGTGAGGCCCCACCTGGAATATTGTGTTCCGTTTTGGTCTCCTAATCTGAGAAAGGACGTTCTTGCTATTGAGGGAGTGCAGCGAAGGTTCACCAGACTGATTCCAGGGATGGCTGGACTGACATATGAGGAGAGACTGGATCAACTGGGCCTGTATTCACTGGAGTTTAGAAGGATGAGAGGGGATCTCATAGAAACATATAAGATTCTGACTGGACTGGACAGGCTAGATGTGGGAAGAATGTTCCCGATATTGGGGAAGTCCAGAACCAGGGGACACAGTCTTAGGATAAGGGGCAGGCCATTTAGGACTGAGATGAGGAGAAACTTCTTCACTCAGAGAGTTGTTAACCTGCGGAATTCCCTGCCGCAGAGAGTTGTTGATGCCAGTTCATTCGATATATTCAAGAGGGAGTTAGATATGGCCTTTACGGCTAAACATAGAAACATAGAAAATAGAAACATAGAAAATAGGTGCAGGAGTAGGCCATTCGGCCCTTCTAGCCTGCACCGCCATTCAATGAGTTCATGGCTGAACATTCAACTTCAGTACCCCATTCCTGCTTTCTCGCCATACCCCTTGATCCCCCTAGCAGTAAGGACCTCATCTAACTCCTTTTTGAATATATTTAGTGAATTGGCCTCAACAACTTTCTGTGGTAGAGAATTCCACAGGTTCACCACTCTCTGGGTGAAGAAGTTCCTCCGCATCTCGGTCCTAAATGGCTTACCCCTTATCCTTAGACTGTGACCTCTGGTTCTGGACTTCCCCAACATTGGGAACATTCTTCCTGCATCTAACCTGTCTAACCCCGTCAGAATTTTAAATTTTTCTATGAGGTCCCCTCTCATTCTTCTGAACTCCAGTGAATACAAGCCCAGTTGATCCAGTCTTTCTTGATAGGTCAGTCCCGCCATCCCGGGAATCAGTCTGGTGAACCTTCGCTGCACTCCCTCAATAGCAAGAATGTCCTTCCTCAGGTTAGGAGACCAAAACTGTACACAATACTCCAGGTGTGGCCTCACCAATGCCCTGTACAACTGTAGCAACACCTCCCTGCCCCTGTACTCAAATCCCCTTGCTATGAAGGCCAACATGCCATTTGCTTTCTTAACCGCCTGCTGCACCTGCATGCCAACCTTCAATGACTGATGTACCATGACACCCAGGTCTCTTTGCACCTCCCCTTTTCCTAATCTGTCACCATTCAGATAATAGTCTGTCTCTCTGTTTTTACCACCAAAGTGGATAACCTCACATTTATCCACATTATACTTCATCTGCCATGCATTTGCCCACTCACCTAACCTATCCAAGTCGCTCTGCAGCCTCACAGCATCATCCTCGCAGCTCACACTGCCACCCAACTTAGTGTCATCCGCAAATTTGGAGATACTACATTTAATCCCCTCATCTAAATCATTAATGTACAGTGTAAACAGCTGGGGCCCCAGCACAGAACCTTGCGGTACCCCACTAGTCACTGCCTGCCATTCTGAAAAGTACCCATTTACTCCTACTCTTTGCTTCCTGTCTGACAACCAGTTCTCAATCCATGTCAGTACACTATCCCCAATCCCATGTGCTCTAACTTTGCACATCAATCTCTTGTGTGGGACCTTGTCGAACGCCTTCTGAAAGTCCAAATATACCACATCAACTGGTTCTCCCTTATCCACTCTACTGGAAACATCCTCAAAAAATTCCAGAAGATTTGTCAAGCATGATTTCCCTTTCACAAATCCATGCTGACTTGGACCTATCATGTCACCTCTTTCCAAATGCACTGCTATGACATCCTTAATAATTGATTCCATCATTTTACCCACTACTGATGTCAGGCTGACCGGTCTATAATTCCCTGTTTTCTCTCTCCCTCCTTTTTTAAAAAGTGGGGTTACATTGGCTACCCTCCACTCCATAGGAACTGATCCAGAGTCAATGGAATGTTGGAAAATGACTGTCAACGCATCCACTATTTCCAAGGCCACCTCCTTAAGTACTCTGGGATGCAGTCCATCAGGCCCTGGGGATTTATCGGCCTTCAATCCCATCAATTTCCCCAACACAATTTCCCGGCTAATAAGGATTTCCCTCAGTTCCTCCTCCTTACTAGACCGCCCGACCCCTTTTATAACCGGAAGGTTGTTCGTGTCCTCCTTCGTGAATACCGAACCAAAGTACTTGTTCAATTGGTCCGCCATTTCTTTGTTCCCCGTTATGACTTCCCCTGATTCTGACTGCAGGGGACCTACATTTGTCTTTACTAACCTTTTTCTCTTTACATATCTATAGAAACTTTTGCAATCCGTCTTAATGTTCCCTGCAAGCTTCTTCTCATACTCCATTTTCCCTGCCCTAATCAAACCCTTTGTCCTCCTCTGCTGAGTTCTAAATTTCTCCCAGTCCCCAGGTTCACTGCTATTTCTGGCCAATTTGTATGCCACTTCCTTGGCTTTAATACTATCCCTGATTTCCCTTGATAGCCACGGTTGAGCCACCTTCCCTTTTTTATTTCTATGCCAGACAGGAATGTACAATTGTTGTAGTTCATCCATGCGGTCTCTAAATGTCTGCCATTGCCCATCCACAGTCAACCCCTTAAGTATCATTCGCCAATCCATCTCAGCCAATTCACGCCTCATACCTTCAAAGTTAGCCTTCTTTAAGTTCTGGACCATGGTCTCTGAATTAACTGTTTCATTCTCCATCCTAATGCAGAATTCCACCATATTATGGTCACTCTTCCCCAAGGGGCCTCGCACAACGAGATTGCTAATTAATCCTAAGTCTAAGATGGCCTCCCCCCTAGTTGGTTCCTCGACATATTGGTCTAAAAAACCATCCCTTATGCACTCCAGAAAATCCTCCTCCACCGTATTGCTTCCAGTTTGGTTAGCCCAATCTATGTGCATATTAAAGTCATTATAACTGCTGCACCTTTATTGCACGCACCCCTAATTTCCTGTTTGATGCCCTCCCCAACATCACTACTACTGTTTGGAGGTCTGTACACAACTCCCACTAACGTTTTTTGCCCTTTGGTGTTCTGCAGCTCTACCCATATAGATTCCACATCATCCAAGCTAATGTCCTTCCTAACTATTGCCTTAATCTCCTCCTTAACCAGCAATGCTACCCCACCTCCTTTTCCTTTTATTCTATCCTTCCTGAATGTTGAATACCCCTGGATGTTGAGTTCCCAGCCCTGCTCATCCTGGAGCCACGTCTCCGTAATCCCAATCACATCATATTTGTTAACATCTATTTGCACAGTTAATTCATCCACCTTATTGCGGATACTCCTTGCATTAAGACACAAAGCCTTTAGGCTTGTTTTTTTAACACCCTCTGTCCTTTTAGAATTTTGCTGTACAATGGCCCTTTTTGTTCTTTGCCTTGGGTTTCTCTGCCCTCCACTTTTCCTCATCTCCTTTCTGTCTTTTGTTTTTGCCTCCTTTTTGTTTCCCTCTATCTCCCTGCATTGGTTCCCATCCCCCTGCCATATTAGTTTAACTCCTCCCCAACAGCACTAGCAAACACTCCCCCGAGGACATTGGTTCCGATTCTGCCCAGGTGCAGACCGTCCGGATTGTACTGGTCCCACCTCCCCCAGAACCGGTTCCAATGCCCCAGGAATTTGAATCCCTCCCTGCTGCACCATTGCTCAAGCCACGTATTCATCTGAGCTATCCTGCGATTCCTACTCTGACTAGCACGTGGCACTGGTAGCAATCCCGAGATTACTACTTTTGAGGTCCTACTTTTTAATTTAGCTCCTAGCTCCTTAAATTCATTTCGTAGGAACTCATCCCTTTTTTTACCTATGTCATTGGTACCAACGTGCACCACGACAACTGGCTGTTCTCCCTCCCTTTTTAGAATGTCCTCCACCCGCTCCGAGACATCCTTGACCCTTGCACCAGGGAGGCAACATACCATCCTGGAGTCTCGGTTGCGGCCGCAGAAACGCCTATCTATTCCCCTTACAATTGAATCCCCTATCACTATCGCTCTTCCACTCTTTTTCCTGCCCTCCTGTGCAACAGAGCCAGCCACGGTGCCATGAACTTGGCTGCTGCTGCCCTCCCCTGATGAGTCATCCCCCTCAACAGTACTCAAAGCGGTGTATCTGTTTTGCAGGGGGATGACCACAGGGGACCCCTGCACTACCTTCCTTGCACTACTCTTCCTGCTGGTCTTCCATTCCCTAAAGGGATCAAGGGATATGGAGAGAAAGCAGGAAAGGGGTACTGAAGGAATGATCAGCCATGATCTTATTGGATGGTGATGCAGGTTCGAAGGGCCGAATGGCCTATTCCTGCACCTATTTTCTATGTTTCTATGTTTACCATGAGTTGGCAGATGTAGATTGTAGACATTGCATTGGGAGTGAGATAGCTGGGAGTGGAGGGGGAAACAGAAGGCTTCGGGAGCATTCAAACAACTGACTGTAGAATGGAAGTGGGATGTCAGTAACAACATTTCAGTCTTAGTCTTCCTAATGATTTTTTAAAATGAAAATACGACAATAAACTTTTACTGGTGCCTTAGATGACTTGTTATGAATCTCTCCTGCTGATGAAAGTGGGTTTTAACGACAGTTTTAGAAAATATCATTATTGTCTCCTACTCTTCCCTCTTACTCACATTTTCTTGATTTAGCAAAGGACTTTTGACAATTTACTCTGCCGGTTTTCTTCAGGCACCCTCCAACACTTCGTCCAACTTGTGATTACTTGATATGCAAGCCTCAAAATTTGAATGTCAGTTGACTATTAGATAGAAGTAAAGCCTAATTCTTTCTACAGCCAATATCCACACATGCACAGTTCCTGCATGGTTTGCTGTGCAGTGATGAAGAGCAGGAACCCTGGCCTATTTTCCTTTCTCCAATCCAGTGTCACTGAGGCTAATTGTAGCACCCCTACTGCTACAACCGCTGTAAGCCGACTGAGGGGATCAAACCTGGGACCTTCCTTTTTTCATTTGTGATGTGGGGGATACTTGCAAAGCAGTATTTATTTCCCATCCCTAGTTGCCCTCTGCATTATCTCTCACCTCCGTCCCAATGCACACATCTGCCTTTGTCACCTCCAGATTGAACTATTCCAATGCTCCTGTGGCCGGCCTCCCATTCTCCACCCAACATATACTTCATGTCCAAAATTCTGCCTCTCATTTCCTATTCCACAACAAGTCCCGCTTGACCATCACCCTGTCACTGTTGACGTACATTGTCTTCCCTTTCCCCCAACGGTTCAAATTTTAAATTTTTGTCCTTGTGTTCATATCCTTTCATGGTCACTGGAAAATAAAATTGGGCGGAGTGTAAAACATGCTGCCGATTCGTAATCACCCATTTTCCCGCTACCTTCAAAGACCAAGTTCACCCCCACTGTGTCCAAGCGTAGTTGCATTACCGAAGGAAAGATATAAAGGTGATAAAACAGGATTCAGTATACCCATCAGATACTTTCTCTGGTTCAACATCACTAGTTTATCTCATAAGTGGACCCGCATCCCCTATGTTCAGGATTTATTGATGATATGGCCTTGGGGCCATTGCAATGAGTCCCCTCGGTGTGTACTAGATACTGTAACCTTGTGCATGCCCCATGTGCTTTTCTCCTGAAGCCATACTAGTTAAATAGTGATATGAGGTGAATTGTAAAACAACAAGCTAGTGGGCCGCCCCGACCTCTGTGAGAACACCACCGCAGGTCGGGGCTATGAATAGAGCTGGAGCGCCGGGCCCTGGAACATCGTGGCGGAGGTGCGGCGAATGAGGATACGGGGCCCAGAAGAGGCGAGGGCCCAGGGGCAGCATGGGCCAGCCCACACTGCGATATGTGTGTGCACTAGGTCCATGCAGCAGAGCAGGTCTCCAATCGTCCTGGTTCAACCTTTGCCACTGGAAAACGGCCTACCTCTGTCGAGCCCTTGTGGTGGCTGATGTGCAATGGTCACCACACGTTAAAAAAAATCCACGCACTGGCATCTTCCACCCCCTCAATTGGAGTTCAGGACTGGAACATTGGGTCCTTCATTGAAACTCTTGAAGAAGCAAGACATCCTCATTCAAGGGACCGCATAAAATGGTGATGATGATAAAAATTATTCCAGAGTTTAGATCACTGAGCTATGAAGAGAAGATTAGGAAGCTAAATCTAATGTCATTCGTATAGTGTATGCAGGCACCTTTAGTAATGACTCCATGAGGCAGGGTATGGTGCTTTAACTGTGCAGACCTGCAGTCTTTTATTAGCAGCTCCTGAGTCGCCAACAACAAGCTGTGTGTTCATTTTTATACTGGCTTACCTGCCGTGTGCAGGCAACCCGTGGGTCTCCAGTAACAGCACCCTCTAGTTTACTGGTAAGATGTGTACAGTACAAGGGCACATTCAATGTGGCATACAGTGTTACAGACATCACACAGTAAACAGGCATGCATACACAACAATTAGAAAAAAGATTAAGGGGAATGGTTGAATCTTTAAAAATAATGAAGGCATTGTGCAAAGGTATTTTATACAAAAACAGACTGAATAAAAGGACTTCACTATAAAATGAGGACTTAAGCTCTATTCAGCAAAATAAATAACTTCATGCTTAGCTAGTGACTTGTGGAATAGACTGTCACACAATGCAGCATCCAAATCAGAGTGATATCAGTTTATACTCAGCAAACAGTACAGCAGTATGGATTTTCGGTCGCAAATTATTTTAAAAGAACATTCGTCAGTTTCTGAAACTGAATGATGGAGTGAGCCCATTCAGCTGAACAGTCTTTCCTCAATTTGACATTGAGATTTTCTTCTGGATACCGACGCATTGAATTTCTGCTGGGGAACTCCTGATTGATCACAGTAGCTTTGCTGAAAGAACTGTGGAAACCCCAGAGAAATGGCATCAACGCATTCATCCCATTTCTTCGGGGTTTCCGTCAAGTAGTGGCAGACAACAGGGAGAACCCTGTAGAAAAATAACCCTTGAGCCAATCAATATTTTCTGCCATATAAGTTAAAATCCTTTAACGGCCATAACACAGGATAACAGTAGCACTTAGAGAAGCACGAATTAATCAGAGCCAGTCAGCATGGATTTATGAAAAGTTGGACCAACTTTGTAGCATTCGTTCAAGAAATAACAGGATAGATAAAGGAAATGATATGGTTGTGGTTTATATGGATTTTCAAAAAAGCATCTGATAAGGTATCACATAAGTGATCTATGTGACAGACATGGAATTAGGGGGAAATGTGGCCAAATGGATAGAGCTATCTTTGGCCCATTTCTGAGGTCCTCGCAGACCCTCTCATTGGCATGGTGCAGGAGTGGTCCACAGTACTATGTTTCACTGGTCGCCCTTGTGCTGGGAAGCCAGCCAGTGAACACTCAAGAAAGTGCTCCTTGCACCTCATTAGCATGGCTACAATGGACCTGTGCTTGCTCGGAGAAGTCTCGGAAATCTTGGAGCAACATAAAAGAGGTTGGAGACTCAGCGAAACGGCAGTGCATTTTGCTGACTCTTGTGTCCAGGGAAATGGGCATTCCCTGTGGGTAAGCATCAGGGCAGTTGACCCTCATAAATGCTTTTAAAAGCAAATTTGTTGCTTGAAAAAGATGAATAATTGCATGGGCAGTGAGCAGGAGAGTGGAATTAGACGAGGTGCTCGAGTGAGAAAAACAACGGTACAGACTTGGTCTCGTTCTGTGCTGTCACATTCTATAGTTACATGGAATTGATAATATCCATTTACTGTGTCAACTTGTTGAATCTAGTTTGCAGATTATTGATGTTAGTATTTGCATATAGCCGATGTTTTGTGAAGATTTGATAAATGGGGAGTAGTCTGGAATATTCCAACAGCTGGTGTGTACATAAAAGGAGAAAATGCTAATGACCGTGGAGTGCCACAGAATAAATAGGTGATTACTTTAAAACTAGTTGTGTTGATTTTTTGATACCATGTGAAACACAAGCAGCTATTTTCACTCAACAAGTGCAAACACATAGTTTATGGGTTTATGGATTCATTTTTCAGAATTGATTGGCAAATATTGATCTGGAGTAAAGTGGTGAATAAACCATCCATTGCTATGGGGTAGTAGCCATTGAGACACCAAATCAAAATTCTAAATTTTAACATGCAAAAGCTAATCAGCAGCATGTTTATCACTGGGCAATGATGTCCAAATAAATGGGGCACATTTTTGAACATACTTGTGCATGACTCTAATTGAGAGTGTGATTCAGGAAGTGAGCATCGATGAATCAGAGTTCAGTGTTGTGGAGTGCAGCTTTTATTATTAGAGAGGATGAGTCCACAGTATCGATTTCTCCGCTTGGCCCTCACACTTCTGTTCTACTAAGTACAAATGTGAATTTGAATGTTTTCGGGGCCCTGTAGAAGCAGGCCTCAGCCTACCTTTGCTCTTAGGCTCGGCTATCTGGAAGCAAAGGCTCTGTTCAGATTTGTAATTCACGATCTATTAATATGTATGACAACTACACCACTTGCCAGGATAAGAGTGTCATCTCACACCCTGTTGTACAAATAACTGCTCAGCAGGTGCCTTGGCTGCTTGGTCACACGTCAGTGCTCGAAATGACAGATATCCCAGCAAGAAACACAATTTCAACATGTGTAAACTGGTAACAAATTATTCGAAGAAGCAAATAATTTAAATGTTTGCTTTGTGTATCAGCAGACTGCAGTGCAGATACATGGGAGGGCAGGGGACACGCTCTATAGCAAATGTAAAGTTTTAACTATCGTGTGCAACTTTAGCATGATTTAATTTTTTCCTTTTGTTTATCATGTTTCAGTGACTGAGTCTACTACAATATTTACGCAGCGTCCTTAATGTGGGCTCAATATGTGGATGAATGGAACGTCACTGACACCACAATCTTTAACCCCTCCATCTGACTGTTTGTATTTTTTGAACTCCTTCTGATCGCTGCACAGGCAATATTTTGTGCTATTTTGCATGCATATGTACTGAGTATATTGTATCCATTAAACAGTACATGTGTCAGCAAAGAATTTATTTTTGGGGGGTTTTATCAAATGCAGCAGAATGGAGCAAGAACTATGAGCAGTAGACATTGGATATATCAGCAGGAATGGCATGAATGCAGCCACAAATCTCTCATGGGCATTAGCCTGGTTATCCTCCAGTTTGACCCTGACATGATACCCACTACGGAGATGTGTTTTCTCAAAGCTAAAATAGATATTGGGTGCAGAATTTTTTGCATCCACACCAATTGTTCAAGTTGGGATTTTACCACAGTTTGATTCCGATTCACCCTCCAACTAAAGGATATGAATGAGCATCAGTCCAGTGCAGTGCGTAGCTTGAATATTTATGTTATATCAAAGAAACAAACATGTTTTTAGGTTTTTATAATGTACTGAAACCAAACTTGCCAATTTTGATAAATTACTCGCCCTATATATACTATGGTAAATGATTCTATTTTACCAACAGCTTCAAGTTTTGTTTGGCTTTTAAATACAGAAATGCAATTGCAGTGGAGGCCTATACTCATCAATAAAAGTTCAGAGGTGATGTTTAGTGCTGAAGACCGTCTATGGCATAATAAAGAGGCATTGCTGCAGCATAGTGATATTTTAAGCTAATGACCTCCATGGAAGGGAGGTTAAAATGAGAGTGCCTAGATTAAAGGGGACTTCTGCATGTGAAGTTTTAGATTCCAGAACTGCTGCTGTGAACAGTAATTTTGTCATATCAACTGTATCATTGAGCATGAATTGTGAGCTGCATCATGCAACAGTGTCATGGAGTGCACTGACAGTTATTATTGTCTGATTGCAAACACTCATCTGAATAAAACGTTCCAATAAAATTGAGCTTGTATTTTTAAAAATCTTACACCTTGGAGCGATTACAAAATAATAATCTAATTGCACCGTGGGGTTCAGTGAGCACTACAAACTATTCTATTTTTTACTTAGAGTTTCTCAATCCATCTGAACCCTTGCTGAGAGTACTGGCATGTAAGTATTTCTAGGTAGCCATAATGCTCTGTATAACTGCAACATTTCAAAGTTGGCAGACAATATTACATAGCTATCACGATCATTGTGTGAAATTTATCTGATCAAAGAGACTTGATACTGTTGACAAATCCATTTAAGCATAGAGCCACACTCATTTTGAAGAGTAAGATGCATGAAAATCGGTCACAATTTTAAGTGACATGACTGAATCTTACTCCAAATGAGTAAAATGCAATGGATCTGCATTATGTGTTCATTTGTTGATACTCAATGGGAGTCAGGGCTTTTGAAATCCAGCTCTCCCTCGTTCACAGAGACCTGACTGGCCTCGAGTTCACTCAGATCCACTCTGAAGTACAAATAGCAGAGTTTGCTACCACGTTAAGGGCAAGAATGGTGTTACATTCTTTACCCATCAGCAATCTTCTGGCTCAATTTTCCTGGATAGAGTTGTTCTATTTTAGGAAATAGTATCATCATTAAAACCTGGACGATCTCCAACTGTATTAAAAGTCCAGCTGTGAAGCAAACTGTGATGCTAAATGTTTTTGAGCGATGCAAAGAATATCTTGGGAAACCCAATCTATTTTATTGGGAGATTATTGGACAACTGACGCACAATGGAATTGTGAGCTTCTCTGTTGTAACAAATCACGTATTTATATTCCACACCCAATATTGTTTTTAATGTGTTTTAATCTAAGAGATAACATTCTGCATGAATAGATTATATGCATTGTGCAGGATCTGGATTAAGAAGGGTGGATTGGAATAACAGCTGTATACTGCAGGAGATCTTGCGAGGAATGGAGAGTATTATTTGTTTCTGCTGAAATATACGCAGTTTTATTCGAAACATAGAAACATAGAAAATAGGTGCAGGAGTAGGCCATTCAGCCCTTCGAGCCTGCACCTCCATTCAATGAGTTCATGGCTGAACATGCAACTTCAGTACCCCATTCCTGCTTTCTCGCCATACCCCTTGATCCCCCTAGTAGTAAGGACTACATCTAACTCCTTTTTGAATATATTTAATGAATTGGCCTCAACAACGTTCTGTGGTAGAGAATTCCACAGGTTCACCACTCTCTGGGTGAAGAAGTTTCTCCTTATCTCGGTCCTAAATGGCTTACCCCTTATCCTTAGACTGTGACCCCTGGTTCTGGACTTCCCCAACATTGGGAACATTCTTCCTGCATCTAACCTGTCTAAACCCGTCAGAAGTTTAAACGTTTCTATGAGATCCCCTCTCATTCTTCTGAACTCCAGTGAATACAAGCCCAGTTGATCCAGTCTTTCTTGATATGTCAGTCCCGCCATCCTGGGAATCAGTCTGGTGAACCTTCGCTGCACTCCCTCAATAGCAGGAATGTCCTTCCTCAAGTTAGGAGACCAAAACTGTACACAATACTCCAGGTGTGGCCTCACCAAGGCCCTGTACAACTGTAGTAACACCTCCCTGCACCTGTACTCAAATCCCCTCGCTGTGAAGGCCAACATGCCATTTGCTTTCTTAACCGCCTGCATGCCAACCTTCAATGACTGATGTACCATGACATCCAGGTCTCGTTGCACCTCCCCTTTTCCTAATCTGTCACCATTCAGATATTCCATACAACGATACTGTGCAACAGTCATGCCTGTAGCTGCATTGAATTTGTATTAGTCCATAAAGGCTAACTGTGAAAATAACCATTTAAATAAAAAAATCTTACATGCGTACATTTACCTTCCCATCGAATTATTAAACTTTACTATAGCCCTCCATCAAAGTAAGCTGCTACAGTTTCAAAAGCAAATTCCTCCTGCTTCATTTACATTTTGGAAAAGTGGAACTCCGATATAAAAATTGTTTTGGAAAAATAATTGAGTAGATAGCCTGGCCATTCCAGAGTTACAGTGGTTTGTGATTATCTTCTTGAGGAATATTAATGCCATAGAATTTTTGTTGTTTTTGTTTGATTTCTGTACTGGATCCCTCGTGAATACATACAAAGAGCAGAGAAGCTTGGAATCCTTTCATCCTGTATAAGCCCATCAGTAACCTCATTTATAGCAGCTGTCAAAATCCGGAAAGAATTTGGGGAAGTCCAGCCTCCCTTTTGTTTTTAGACAGACTCTCCCTCTCACTCATGGAGGTTGCTAGCCCAAAAAGGAATTGAGAAGATTTTCCTTACAAATGGTTTGGATGTTATGAAAAACTGTTAAAACTTAGAGATTTTATGAAGTGTATAACTGCACATGAGTGGGATTACCTACCTTCAGTGATCTCTGTGTGTACAGGGTATGGTCATGATAATGCTACTGGAGCCAGAGATCGTGAGTTCAGATCTCACTATGGCGAGTTGTGACACTTAATTGAATCAGTCTGATAAATTGTGGACTGGAACCAGCCAAATGCTGCATTGTCGTAAAACCTAACTGAGTCACTAATGATTTTTCAGAAAAGGGAACTTATCAACCCTACCCAGTCTGGCCGACATTTGACTCTAGTCAGACAGTATGTGATTGACTCTTCATGCCCTCTGAAGTGGCCTAGAAAGCCACACAGTTGTAAAAACAATCACAATGAAACAAGAAAGCGACTGGCCACCACCTTCTCAGGGCTGGGCAATAAAAGCGACTTTGCTGGTAGCACCCACATCCTGAGAACAAAAATTAAGTAAGTGGCACGCAAGATCCAGTTTACACAGGAACAGCTCATTTGGTTTTTGTGTTGAAGTTGATGCTGTGTGGAGTTATTCTACTTGCATAAACTGTCAATTTACTGTTATTGGAGAATTCTACTGTACTTTAAAAAAAATCTTCGCAGTGAATCAAGTACATTTGAATTGAGATCTTTTTAAGGAGCTGTTATGTGTAATTTGTCCCTAAATTGGCATTGTGCTAGGCCTTTTATCGAGAGCCTTTGTACTTGGCTTCAGTGGTAAATTTCTGGTTCTTTTGGCCGCTATATTGCTCCAGTAACAGGGACAGACATGTGACAATATTTTGAAAATGATACATTTGCATATATTCTTTTAAGTGCTTGTATTCCTTATACTTCCAAAATGTTAATGGTAGAAGAAGTACAACTTTGCAACACTAAACCTGTACAAATTTGTAGAAATTGTGTTACCCTCACCCCTTATACAACTTTAAAAATGTATGTATGCATCAGAAATGTATATTAATAATGCAAACTTAATTCCATTAACCAGTTGTACAAACCAAGTAAAGGAAGGGAGCATGTGGTGGGGAGAAGAGAAAAAAAATTGAATTCATAATTAGGTCAACATGGAGAGAACAACAGGATTATAGAGAAAGCCAACCAGCTTATTAGCCTGGATTTTGCAGTCAGCAGCAAACAAACAGCCGTTCATTACATTTACACTTGCCAAAGACTTTCTGTGGGCTTTTGCACTGGAATGTGTGGTGATTAGAAATCAAAAACAGCACAGTGCCCTCTATATGGGTTTGGGATCTGCGTGAACAGGGCAAGCAAGTGGGTATCTCTTTAACCAATCAGATTGAAGAATCCTTATCGAGACACACGAGGGCCAAAATTGTCCCCCTCCTTAAGTTCCATTACCGCCTCTAGGGTAATGGAGTGGATGGGCCTTACCGACCGGGGGCAGAAGGATGGGCCGACTCTATCTAAATTCCCCCCGGGCCGAGAGTGGCGGGAATGGGTTTCCGAGCCGCCCGTGCTGCCACCTGTCAGGCACGTGCTGACCCCACACCGACCAGCAGCGACCCCTTTTCCAACCCCCGCGGGAAATTGCCCGTGCAGAATTGCCCCATGGGAGCGGCGGCGCTGCCGATTGGTGCCACTGACAGCTTTCCCCCCGCGGTAAGCTGTGTGTGCCTGGGCGGCGCGTCCATCTTTAAAGGGGAGGGCGCACTGCTGGCACCTCCATTTTATTTTAATTGTCGGGCCGACTCTGAGATCGGCCCAACAATGGTGGCAATGGGTATGGCCGGGCCACCAACATGCAGCCCGGCACCCCCTCTTGGAAACCCACCCTGGTGGCCCAGTGGGCCAAACTAAACTTATTATAGAGTTCGCAGCGGCCCTCCCCTTTAACTGAAGGAGAGGGATGTTGCGACGGGGTAGCTGATGACTCGTTGGGGCGGCCGACCCAATCCAAGAGCCCTCTGCACTGCCCCGACCGGAAATGCAAAACAAAGAGGTGAATATAGGCTCAAGATCTACCCCACGGATTGAGACGGAGAAAAATCTTAAAGATCTGTAAGTGCGCGTATTCCTAATCAGGGGCAATTTCGGCCCGCAGAGTCTAAACCAGAAAGTGTCAGTTGGAATGGTTAATTCAATGCCAAATCATATACAGAAAGTGAAGTAAAGAGAGGGAATAAAAGATAGGATTAAGAGAGGGAGATAAAAGAGAGGGAGATAAAAGAACAAGTAAAAAAAAAACATTTTTATTTAAATTTTTAATTAAAAAAAATCTCCAATAATTAACATCTGAAGGAATGAGACTCCACACTTGTAAAAGTTACTTTTCAGTGCCAGAGAAATTGTCTTAAGACTTATCACACTGTTAAAAATTCACTTACTCTTGAATGGACAAGCCCTAACCTTTTCTGGTGTTTTTGGTGGGTATATATCATGTAAGCACCCCAACTTCACACCGTTGCATTTCCTTGAATGCTGAGTCTCTGGGTGAGAGACTGTTATAGCGAAGCTTCTATACGAGTAGGGCAACTCGCACTGCAATGTCCTGCTTTCTGCACATGTGTGGTTGCCAGAAGTTGCTGTTCGATTTAACTGCTTAATAACTTTGAACACCGATAGCCTCACCTTTTATATCTACCACAAATGGGGGCTATTACCTTAAGTAGCAGTGCTCAAGATTGTATAGACCATGAGGTCATACCCTCTCAACATCTGTCTTCATTGAGATTATTTCCAGCTCATCCTGCCTACATCCTACATTGTACTAGACAATCACAGAACACTATTGGAGGCACACCCAGAAAGATAAAGAACTTGAACAACAAGTGCACCAGAGCGTGATTCACATAGACTGTCTTGGATGAAACCTGGGGGATTAGATCACCGTATACCGTGACCTGTCGCCACATCCAGGATCTTAAAACTGAACTTGGGGTGAAACAGCAAACAATGTAGCAAGCAGTTAAGCTAAATTAGGTCTGAAAAGGTGAACATGAATTAAATGTTACTTGGCAAGTACAAAGCCTCCAGGTAAAGGGCCTAGCATGAGGCCAATTTTACCTAAATTACACAGAACAGCTCGTTGAGAGATTTGGGAGAGAGCAGAGTAGTGGGACTAACTGGATAGCTCTTTCAAAGAGCTGGCACAGGCACGATTAGCTTAATGGCCTCATTCTGTGCCGTTAGATTCGATGAATGTGAGGTGGATTGGGTTGAGTGCAGAAAAATCTGGTAAACATTTGCAAGTCTTGATCCCAATCCAGGGCAGAGCCTTTGCTTCACGTGGAGCAAGAACATCACTGTAGGTGATCACCTCATGCAAAAGGCAAACAATTAGGCCCCAATCCAGCTGAAACCAATCAAAGATAAGCAAGGTAATTTTGCAGACCGTGCATTCACACCATTGTCCTGGTGTAAGTATGCCTGAAGATAGAATCGGATTGTTCGGTCAATGGGATCTTTGTGGTGAGTGAGCAAGTCTTTAACTTTTGGTACTACAGGTGTATTTGCTCCTGTGTCTCTGCACTGCTGAAGAAATGCTGAAAAAACGTAAGGGCTTGTTAAATTTTCTATCGCTGTGCATTAAGATCAGCCATACCACAAATATATTTGGAAGTACAGGGTATGAGCCGTCTGTGGAAGATGGGAGAATATTAAAAATAGCACAACCAAGCAGGAGTCTTTCATTTGCTTTCTTTTCTCAGCTGAATTTGTAACCCAGAACAGCGATTTTAAGAGGAGCTCATAGAGCATCAGCTGCCAAGCTCCCATGTGGTGTGTGTGTTGTGGAGCTGCTTGCTGCAGCCATTAATTAGTGAACACAGCACATAGCATAGCTTGGCAGATTCTTCATGCATTCTGGTAAAATTAAAATAACAAGCAATTGATGGAAATTTGAGGCTGCAGGAAAAAACTTTTGTTTTAAAGTAACCGTTCCAGTTTAAAAAAGAAAGAGGCATTGCATTGAGGTCTAGTTGGCATGTGGACGGCCTCTGGTAGTTACTAGAACACTTTAACAGTGGAACAGATCACTGAGTAGAGCTGAAAGTGAGAGGGTATTTATTAGAATGGATGGTAATTAGAAGTGTCTCTGAATTACAATTTGGGTAGCAGTACAGGAATTACCAAGTGTAGAGCACAGAAGATGAGTGGTGAGATGCTTGACCTTGGAGTTTCTGTTCTCTTTAAACTGTTATTGTCCAGTTAAATTATATTGATCCTTATGAAGGCAGTGCTTTGACCTGCCATGAACCACAAGAGAGAGTTATTCTCAGTACTGGAATCATCTCCAGGTACAAGCACTAGGCATCTTTTTATTCATCATAGGTGGTCCCTCGAATGAGGATGACTTGCTTCCACGAGAGTTCACAGATGTTTCAATGAAGGACCCGATGGTCCAGTCCTGAACTCCAATTGGATGCCTGTGCGTGGATTTTTTTTAACGTGTGGTGACCGTTGCACACCAGCCACCACACAGGCTTGACAGAGTTAGGCCTTTATCCAGTGGCAAGGGTTAACTAGGACGACTGGAGACCTGCTCTGCTGCACGGACCTAGTGCGCGCACATATCGCAGTGTGGGCTGGCCCATGCT
Organism: Pristiophorus japonicus; assembly: GCF_044704955.1. Classification (NCBI taxonomy): domain Eukaryota; kingdom Metazoa; phylum Chordata; class Chondrichthyes; family Pristiophoridae; genus Pristiophorus; species Pristiophorus japonicus. The sequence continues at coordinate 287,837,046 of NC_091979.1, forward strand.
GCCCCTGGGCCCTCAGCTCTTCTGGGACCCGTACCCTTATTCGCCGCACCTTCACCCACGATGTTCCAGGGCCCGACGCTCTAGCTCTATTTAAAGCCCCGACCTGCGGTGGTGTTCTCACACAGGTCGGGGCGACCCACACTGTTTCTATTACTTTCTTCTATTACTTTTCTTTCTATTACTGACCTTCTGGCACAGAGGGAAAGAAAGATAGGATTAAGAGAGAAAGAAAGACAGACTTGGACCTTTCACGACCACCAGATGTCTCAAAGTGTTTTACAGCTAATGAAGTACTTTGAATGTAGTCACTGTTGTAATGTAGGAAATACAGCAGCCAATTTGAGCACAACAAGCTCCCACAAACAGCAATGTGATAATGACCAGATAATCTGTTTTTGCTGTGTTGATTGAGGGATAAATATTGGCCAGGACACCGAGGATAACTCTCCTGCTCTTCTTCGAAATAGTGCTATGGGATTTTTTACATCCACCTGAGAGAACAGACGGGACCTCGGTTTAACGTCTCATCCGAAAGATGGCACCACCGACAGCGCAGCACTCCCTCAGCACTGCACTGGAGTGTCAGCGTAGATTTATGTGCTCAAGAGATATAGATAAAAGAGAGAGGATGAAAAAGTTTTTTTTTTAAATTATTTACATTTAAAAAAAAAATAATTGAAATCTGAAGGAATGAGACTCCACATTTATAAAAGTTAATTTTCAGTGACCGAGAGCTTGTTTGGCAATAATTTAGACTAACTGATACAATGTTTGCTGTTTTGCCCCAAGTTCTGGTTTTCAGATCCTGGACGTGGTGACAGGTCATAGTGTAAAAGAAAGTAAAAATTTGGATTTGTATAGCGCCTTTCACGACCACCGGACGTCTCAAAGCGCTTTACAGCCAATGAAGTACCTTTGGAGTGTAATCACTATTGTAATGTAGGAAACGCGGCAGCCAATTTGCATACAGCAAGCTCCCACAAACAGCAATGTGATAATGACCAGATAATCTGATTTTTTGTTATGTTGAATAAATTGATTTTATCCCAAAGGTTTCCTCCCACACAGTCCCACATGTGAATCATGCTCTGGTTCACTTCTTGTTCAAACTCCTTATCTTTCTGGGTGTGCCTTGAATAGTGCTGTGTGATTGTCTAGAGAACCATTTTTTGCACCATTGGAAAAGAGAACAACCATGGTGTCTTAAGTTATCAGAGACTGAAACCTCTTTCGTTACCTTCAATGCAGGAGGGAACTCCCATCTCAAAGAGTTGTCTCCCTTCCAGGCAAGTGGCAGAAAAGATGACGAGAGCGATTTCACCCCTGTCTGACTGGTTGGACAGTTACAATTGGGAGATTACTTACCAGCCAGAAAGCCACCCAGATCCCGGCCAACCTTTGACTTTCACTCGGGCTAAGCGCCTACCCAAAACTGGTGGGGTCATACTTTAAGTACACAGATAGTAGTCCGATGACCTCATCGGGCCCCGGCTGCAAATTTGGGCTGAGCAGGGAAGTTGACGAGGCCTTCCCACCAATTGAAGGTCAGTCAGCACCTGCCAGGAAGAAGAAGACCCCACCAAAGATAAGCTTTACATTTTGTTTCGTGGGGCCAGGAGGAGCAGGAGTGCCCAACATTACAGCAGTGACTACATTTCAAATATACTTCATTGCTTGTAAAGCGTCCTGAGGTCATGAAAGACGCCATAGAAATGCAAGTCTTTATTTTTCCTTTTGTTTTACTCTGTGCCCCACAAGGATAGCCCCCTCCCCTGCACTCTCCCCTGCCCTACCACTAGGACCATCCCCCTCCCCCCAACCTCCATCCTCACACTTACCTGAGTGGCTTAAGGCTGCCCGATTTACTAAAGGCCAGCAGCTGCTTCCAAAGAATTGGTGGGGAAAGGAGCCCGAAAATGCAGGGATGGAAGACTGTGGAAACACAATCTAATACATGGAGCAAAATGCAGCAAATGAGGCATGACTTCATCACTCAAAAAAAAATAAACAAAAATACTAAACTCTATCTTTTTTAAGAAGCCTGCTTCATTAGGCCTAGCTTTTATAGGTGGAGCTCTGGGAAAATAAAATTCTTGTGGGCCCTTTTCAGTAAGACTTTGAATATTAAAATGAGACTGTATGTGCTGGTGATAAAGTTTGTTATTTTTTACTCTCAAGTTGTGCATTGGAAAATCTAGCTCCCTGCAAAGTAGTCACATGTACAATATTCTGGTCTTTTTTCTGTAAATCCCCACAGAATCAAGGCTATATTTTATACATTTGCTTGAAATGGTGCAGAAATGCCAATGTAATCCTACGAGATACTCTCTTTTGTCTGCTCCATTATTTAACATTGTATGTTGTGTTATGCCATAGTTTACCTCACATTGCTGAAAATATACTTTTTATCAGGTGCAGAACCTCTGCCAAGGCTGTGACTCAGTCACTTTACTGGTACCTTGTTGCTCATATGCAATTGTAAATGATCTGATAACTTGATAGGTGACTGGAAAATGCATTTCTGTGTCACAGGAAAATGGAAATTCTTACGGCATTTAATTGCAGTTTTCGCGACATGAAAAACCACCAGAAAATTACATTTAACTTAAAAATGTGTAAAAGACATTGTCAGTGGAAACGTAGCTAGCCTTACTCAGATCATTAACCATTAGTGAACTTGTGCTTCTAACATTTGTCTTTAATTACATTCATCATGCAAAGGCACTTCAAATTTGAGCAAAGGCTACATTTGGTTGTTGATGAAACTGACGTATTTTAGTATTTAAAAATAAACTGTTCAGTGGATTCTCAGTATTATAAACCTTTGGATGTAGTAAAGTAATTCTCATAAGTTTCACTGTGTTGTGGGTATAACCTGTGAAGGCTGTACATTCCTCAGTTTTATGGTGTGTTTATGTCATTAAAAGGCAGGCTTGTGACACTCCTGGCATAATTGTCATATTATCAATACAAAGAGGCAAACCCCATTCCGACAGCTTCCAGGATCTGACTTTTCTTGGTTCTGAGACCTGCCATTGGAAGCAGTACAACCCCAGGCCTCTGTTCTTTTACCACGAGTCAAAGCTTCACAAAGACCAGTGGCCTCCAAGTCACAGGAAAATAAATGAAGAAGGGTTTGTAATTTGTAGCTTGGCACATCCCTTCCAACTTTAGTCAGAAGCAGGAGCATTGTTTGTAATAACAGTTTGTTGTGATGAAGCTGTGGTGTAAGTAATAGTTACACCAAGATATTCCTTAGTACTTCAAACAGCAGTGACTGGAGATATAAGATGCAGTAAAAAGTGCAATATTGGTGGCATTACTGTAGGTCTCTCATTATGTGAGATTCTGATATCTTCACAGAGCACAGCAAACACAGCTTCCTAACATGGCAGGCAGCTCTCTTGGAAGTCTCCGGAAATCTGCCTAGTTCTGTTTATTATTAACCCTGCATTTGCAGTACACAATACGCCCACATCCACAGTGTGGAACTACAAACATTACAAGCTTACAGACATTACACTTCTCCCTCCTTAATGAAGAAGCCATCATAACAAACATTATACATAACTTTCGTGTTTATACATAACACAGGATATAAACGTATTTATTTTTTCCATATTTACAAATTTAACTTTACCACTTGTTTTCTGTTTCGAAGAGGATACCATTGCTCTCGAACAGAACCTTCCAAACATGGTGTCGAATCTAAACTCATACGAGGCTCATCCTGAGGAACGTTTTCCTCCACAGAATTTCCTTGATTTTCATTTGAACTCACTCTAACTTCAGGCTCTTTGTTTTCCTGACTCGGACTCAGACTTTCATTCTAATTCTCTCCTAGATTTGTTTCCAGTACATTGGATTTAGGATTTGCTACTGGTATATCAAAACTATCTGATGAGTCAGAAATAAATGAATCATTCCCACCTTCAACTCCTTCCATGTCTGTAGGTAAAATATGATCAATAAGAACAAACCTAACCTGTCCATTATCAAACATCTTTACCAAATATGTGCGGGGACCACATATCTTCACCACTCTTCCTGGAAACCACTTTAACTATTTATGTGATGGTTCTTCACTCTCACCTTCTGGTTTAATTTCACACTTCTCTCTTTTACTCTATCTTTATCATGATTCTCTTTCTGTCTTAATTGTGTCTCTTCTATGGACTGTGCCAAATTTGGCTTTAACAACGAGAATCTGGTTCATGGCTGTCGTTTGAGAAACAACTCTGCTGGTGTTCTACCAGTAGTTGTATGAGGAGTATTTCGATATGTAATCAAAAAATTTGTGATCCAATGACAACTGTCCTTTCCTTGAATTTGGATCTAACATTTGTTTTATGAGGGCACGTTTTACAATTTGTACAGTGCGCTCTGCTGCACCATTCGAAGCAGGATGGTATGGTAGAACCTTGGTATGCTTCACACCATTTTTGCTCGTGAATTGTGCAAATTTTTCTGAACAAAATTGTGGTCCATTATCCGAAACAATTTCTTCAGGGAGGCCAAATGAAGAAAATAATTTTTGTAAAATGTCCAATGTTTTACTTGTTATTTTCCACATTGGAAACACCTCAACCCACTTCGAATGGCTATCAATCACAATGAACAATTGTTGTCCTTCTAACTCAGCAAAATCAATATGTAGTCTTTGCCACACCCTGGGAGGCCATTTCCATGGCTGTAATGGCACTGATGGTGGTTGTTTGCTTACCGATTGACATGTCGTACACTGACTCACGATGTACTCTATATCTTTATCAAGACCTGGCCATCATAAATAACTGTGTGCAAAACTCTTGGCCAAGCACATTCCCAGGTGCTGGTCACGGAGGTCTCCTAATAATTTGGACATATATTTATTTGGTATAACCACTCTTGCACCCACATGATACAATCTTTATCGACTGATAATTCATTCCTACGAATGAAGAATGGATGTGTATCTTTGTCTGTTACGTGGTTTGGCCATCCATTTGCAATATACTCATGCACCTTTGACATCACTGGGTCACGATTGGTTGCTCTACCAATCTCTTCAGCTGTGACTGGCAGTTCATCAATGTATGAAAAATAAAACACTTCTTCCCTATCGGGTGTAACTTGTGATGGGGAAGGCAATCTGGACATTGCATCAGCATTACTGTGATCAGCTGATTGTCTGTATTCAATATCATATGTATATGCTGACAAAATCAAAGCCCATCTCTGCATTCGGGCTGCAGCTAATGTTGGAACTAGGGATTTTGGATCAAGTATTGCTGTTAGGGGCTTATGGTCTGTAACAATGGTAAACTTATGACCATACAAGTATTTGTGAAACTTCTTACCCCAAAAATTAATGCCAAAGCTTCCCTTTCAATTTGCGCATAATTACTCTCACTGGCACTGAGAGTGCGTGAAGCAAAAGCAATTGGTCTCTCCTCCCCACTAAACACATGAGAGATCACTGCCCCAACTCCATAAAGAGAGGCATCACATGCTAGCTTAATCTCCTTAGATATGACATAGTGAACTAACATGGTGCTCTCTACCAATTTGCTTTTACACTCCTTGAATGCTGGATCACATTCTTTTGACCACTTCCAATGGACCTGTTTTTTTCAAAAGTTTATTCAGTGGATGTAATACTGTAGCCAAATTTGGTAGGAACTTCCAATAATAGTTCAAAAGACCCAAGAATGAACGAAATTCAGTGACATTCCTAGGAGTGGGTGCATTTCTAATTGCATCCAATTTTTCCATGGTTGGATGTAAACCATCTTTGTGTACTCTGTACCCGAAGTACTCCACTAAGTTTTTAAATAACTCACACTGCCGAGCAGACACTCGTACTCTGTGCTTCTCTAGCCGTTTGAGGACTTCATTCAATATGTTATTATGAATTTGCCTGTTTGGTGCTGAAATTAGTATGTCATCCAAATAACATACTACCCCTTCAATACCTTGTAAAATCTGGTTCATCACCCCTTGCAATATGGCAGGGGCGGCAGACACTCCAAACGGTAACCTATTAAAGTGATATAGGCCTAGATGAGTATTTATAGTGAAACATGACTTGGACTCCTCATCTAGTTCAAGCTGTAAGTAGGCATTCGTAAGATCCAGTTATGAGAAGATCTGACCACCTGTCAGTGTTGTGAACAAATCTTCTATATTCGGCAATGTATTGGGGACATTACCCTTTTGGTTTACGGTTACTTTATAATCACCACACAATCTTACCTACCATTGGACTTAGGTACAACAACAATGGGTGTAGCCCAATTACATCGATCTGTCTTACAAATAATGTTCTCAGACTCAAGTCTTTAGAGTTCTTGCTCAACTTTCTCCTTGAGTGCATATGGTATGGAACGTGGCTTGTAGTAAACCAATCTAGCGTCCTTCTGTACCCTGCCACTCACCTTGAAGCCTTGGATCGGACTGCCCATTTCGCAGAACACCTTCGGATACTTCTTGATAACCTCATCCATTGATGAAAATCTCGCTTCCACACAGAAAATCTTACTCCAATCCAGTCTGTAGGCTTGTAATGTTGTCGCTCCACAATGTGGATGTGGACGTATTGTGTACTGCAAGTGCAGGGTTAATAATAAACAGAACTAGGCAGATTTCCGTAGACTTCTGAGAGAGCTACCTGCCACGTTAGGAAGCTGTGTGTGCTATGCTATATGAATATATCCCAGAGATGATGAGCATCATTCACTATGCTATGTTGAGCATATTTTTTTCATTGAGAACTATATGTCATTTCACTAATACAGATGTCGGATTGGACAACCTTGGATCTGGCCTGGAGGCGGTGTAGGTTGAACAGATTCCCATCTGTTCTATAATTTAGCTCCGCTCCAGCGGGGAGCTTGCTAAGGGTGAGATAGATATAGCATTGCAGCAAGGAAGATCAAAAAGAGCATTGGTGCAGCCTTGCTTGATCCCAGTCCGGACGTGGATTGGGTCTGTGGTGGTTCCATTGGTTAGGATCACGGCTTGCATGTCATCATGGAGCAGTTGGAGGATGCATAAAGTAGAGAAAGAGCATCCGGGAGGGCGCTGAGCACCTCGAATCCCATCGCTGAGAGCAAGCAGAAACTGAGCATAGACAGCGGAAGGAGCGTGCGTCAACCCAGGCTTCCCAACCACTCTTTCCTTCGAACCTGTCTGTCCCACCTGTGACATGGACTGTAGGTCCTGCATTGGAATCATCAGTCACCTGAGAACTCACTTTTAGAGTGAAAGCAAGTCATCCTCGACTCCGAGGGACTGGCTATGATGATGATGACAGATGTAGGATATGGAGCAACAAAGGGATTCCATTTTGTATAGCGTCTTTCAAGACCTAAGGATGTTCCAATGCATTTCACAGCCAATGATGTACTTTTGAAGTTGTAATATAGAGAAATGTGGCAGAAAATTTGCTCACAGCGAGGTAGCGCACACAGCAATGGAATAGATGATCAGATAATCTGTTTTATGATGTTGGTTGTGGGATAAATATTGGCCGGACATAAGGGAAAACTCCCTTGCTCTTCAATTAGTGCCATGGGATCTGTTACATCTACTTGAGAGGGCAGACAGGATCTCGGTTTAACATTTCATCTGAAAGAAGTATCAGGCTGGTTTGTGTCTCTGGAGTGGAGTGGGATTGAAGCCACAACCTCTGACTCCGAGGCAAGAGTGTTACCACTGAGCCAAGTTTGTCAATTAATGAATGAATAGTTCATTAGTACAGAAAGATTTGTGGTAATCCAGTTAACATAATATAAGGACTGGCCAAGTCTTTGTATTAAGAGCTAAACATTTGTCAGGTACAGAAATGAATACATGAATATGTTGCCCATTAAGACTGCGAGTCTGTGACGACATGCAATCTGTTTCTCGGAGTGAAAGTTTGCAATGGATAACGAGTTGTTTATGGTGTACATTTGGAGCCTCAGAAGCTGTAACTGTTACATACATATACCTGACATGTTCTATGGCTTGCATGTTTTAGAAGGTCATAAAGCTAGCTGTCACACAGTCACACCTGCAGCTCATTCTTCTACCACTAGATGGAGGTTCATAAGCTCCAGAAGCTGCAGATCCTCAAATCTATACCTACATAAAGGACTCAATTTTCCCCAGTGATTTGTGGTGTTTTTTTGGCGCACGCCTAAGTTTTTTAAAAATACAAGTTTCCCTAATCAATGTGTGCCAGTGTAACTCAGTTAGTTACAATTTTTTTAGGTTAGTTTTTTTTTGAGTCATAGGGAGCACAACCTGCCACCTGCGCCAATTCTGGCCATTTAGGCAAGTTTGGCCAGCACCAATTTACTCCAATTCTTCTTCGGCCTCTGTAGAAAAATCTTCTGGTGAGTTAAGAAAATTGGCGCAGGTAAGTAAATCAGTGCAGCAGATGCCCGGACAGCAGCAGCAGGAGAGGTAAGAGAGAGTGTGAGAGACGGGTGGTGGGAGGGTGGATGCCTTTCGGGCATAGTTAGGAGCGGGGACCAGGAGGGAGGAGGCTGTTCGGCCTGGGATAGGTGCGGGGACCACAACCAGAAGGCCATTCAGCCAGGGATAGGAGCGGGGACCGGGAGGGTGGAGGCCATTCAGCTAGGGATAAGTTCGTGGACCGGGACTGGGAGGCTATTTGGCCAGGGATAGGTACAGGAAACGGCATAGGGAGGGGAGTGGGGGGTGGTGGGGTGTACTTTAATAATTTAATGGTGGTAAGTTGCTGCAATGTTTAATGTGCTTGTGCAGGTTGCTGAGAGCTGGCTGTATGTGTCACTTTCCAACCTCAGCCCGCATTGTGTCCCTGGTTACCGTGGCAACCCGATCTTTTTGGCGCAGATCTTGAGCTCCACCCCCAAAACTACAGACTAGGCGGTGCCAAAATGAATTGAAACGGGGAAACTTGGATATTTTTTTTTTGTACTTGGGGCCCCAGAAAAACGGGCGTAACTCTTCAATTACGCCAAAAAACAGCTTTGGGGAAAATTGAGCCCATTGACTGTAAGTGGTTCCTCTTTTGACTTGCTCCAACATTTCCAGCAATAACTCCTCCTCTGTCCCCTACACAGCCACTTATGTTTTATTCCAAGGCTCCATCCTTCACTCTGTTCTCTTCCTCATCTACATGCATTGGTAGGTATAGGGGTCAGCTTCCGTATGCATACTGATGACACCTTGCTCTGCCTCTTCACCATTTCCCTCGACCCCACAACCAGCTTTGTGCTATCCTATTGCCTGCCTGACATTGTGGATGAGCCAGAATTTCCTCTGATTGAATAACAGGAAGAACAAAGCATCATTCTCAACCCCTGGCAAAAAAATCCACCCCATTGCCAGCTACTCCATCTTCTTGCTTGGCTGCTTGTTCTAGCTGTATGCAACCCTGGCATTCTATCTGACCCAGAGATGGGCTTCCAACTCTATATTCCATCCATTATTAAGACACCTCTGCAAGATGAAAATAAGCTGGATTGGATACTCTATAATAACAGCAGCCACCGCATTCTAAACATAATTCATTATGCAAAGTGCTTTGAGATGTTGCGATGTGATAAGGGGCTATATAAATGTGAATGTTTGGCGTTTAAAATGGTAGACTTTGGACTGACGATTCAGGATGTCTGTGCATGTTTTTTGAGAAAAATGTCTGTAAAGCTATTTTGGATAAAGCAAACATATGCACATTCTACGCCTTGGAATTGACATAAATATTTATTGAGACTCGGGTCCCAGGTCAGTTATAATGGGAAAAAAATGAAAAAAAGATTGCTAGGATAGCAAGGTTCAGGTGAACCAGGTTTATTACAATCTGATGGAAAGTGATGCTTGAAAATCTAATGAGGAGTGAATCACGTGCCTTACACAACAGCCGTTTCCATGGTTTTGGAAGCAGCTACAAGATCACATAGATTACAGCATTTGGATAAGACTATGACTGCGTGAAAGTTAGTATTTTTAATTAGTGAATACTATGGTTGAATGCGGAACGTGTCTCCAAACTGCTAAAGTGCAGAAGGACATTTTGTCCCTCAACGCTTACTGTTTGGAGGATGCAAATAGAAACTGTGTTTAATGTGCTAATAGAGGGAACATGCCCCAGCATAAGTGCTTTCACGTGAATTGTCTTTGTGTACTGTGCATCTGATCTAAGAGCCATCATTATTGGACCATCTGGAGTTCTCAAACCTGGAACACATTTTGCCAAGCAACCCTCTGGTTTTCAGCACGACATGTGTGAAAGATTTATTTGCAAATATGTTTTAAATATAAATAAGTTAAACAAAGTGATCTCTGTACTGGACGAAGTCTCCCTAAACCAACAGGAGCTTTCACTTAGCAAGTGATATTTTTGGCTAATAACTGGAAGTATTTGTCCTGATAGTTTCGGTCAGTGGATTATTTTTCTTTGTTTCGTTCATCAATTTTCTGTGTCTTTTTTTTCCACAACAATTTTCCACTTTACTTTTGCTTCCCTAATATCACACACCTTCCCCAGCCACGAAGTCAGGCAGGCAACCTCCTCCCAGGCCTCAAATAATGCTCTTGTGTAGTCTTCTGCTGTGAATTTAATTTTCCTGACCCTTGCTTTATGCCATACACATGAAGCCATGCTGAAATCAGTCACACTGTGCAGTGTATCACAGAAGCAGAGCTACACCCTGCAACTCCATGACACACATCATTGAGCTCCAACATTATGTACCATTCTCGTCATTATTGCTTGTTTGGGCTACACTGTCTGGGCTACAGAAGTCCACCAGCCAGCTAACACTCAGTAACTCTGAACTTCACAGTGCTGCATATTAACTCAGACTAGAAAATCTCATCCACTGGGGAAAGTAAATTGTATGCTGGACAAGGCTTGCATTTAAGCAGGCTTTTTGAAAATTAAAAGGTCAGTGCTCTATCACTACTGAGCTATCATGTGTCCATGGGGACAAAACATTTTCAAACAAAGAATAGAAAAATAACTATTGTATCCTTGATGAGGGAGCTACTTGTGCCAGCTGAGCGTCAGTGGTAGCACTTTCGTCTCTGAGTCAGAAGGTTGTGGGTTCAAGCCCCACTCCAAAGACTCGAGCACATTATCTAGGCTGACATTTCAGTGCTGCACTGTCGGAGATGCCCTCTTTCGATGAGATGTTAAACCGAGTACATCTGCCCTTTCAGGTGGACGTAAGAGCCCATAGCCCTATTTCGAAGAAGAGCAAGGGAGTTACCCCGATGTCCTGGCCAATATTTATCCCTCAATCAACATAACAAAAACAGATTATTTGGTCATTATCAGCTTGCTGTGCGCAAGTTGGCTGTTGCCTTTTCAATATTACAACAGCGACTACACTTAAAAAGTACTTCATTGGCTGTAACATGCTTTGAGACGTCTGGTAGTCTTGAAAGGTGCTACATAAATGTAAGTCTTTCTTTGTTTGTTCCTTTCTTTGCCCTTTCTTTCTTTGCTTCTTTCTTTCTATTCTTTTTCTTTCTGTTCTTTCTTTCCTTTCCTTTCTTTTTTCCTTTCCATCCTTTCTTTTCTTTTCTCTTCATTCAACATCACTAAGTAAGATTATCTTGGTGGGGTGGGGGGGAGAAATTCATTATAGTCCAGGAATGGGCAGTAACTTTATAAAAGTTTGAGATTTAGCGCCAGGCGCTAATGAACCAGGCTGCATGTAAAATTAAGTCTCATTGTTCAAAGAAAGGATTGGAGCGCTAATGGCCTAGCTCAGTGGCGTTACACTCAAAGTGCTAAGCAATATCGGGTGCAGTCGAATCTCAAGTCATCATTGCCATAGGCTCTTTCCGGTTCTTAAAGGAGGGGTTCGTTGATGCTGCAGAACCTCATTCTAGCGTAGCATGTTGAGAATAAAAATGCCACTAATTTTTAGAAGCCACAACACTCAGGAGATTAACAACCTTTAAATGATTGAATTCAACAGCTGAATTCAATGTTAAACTGACAATGAAGCAGTGAAACAGCACTAACCTGACAACTGTGACTCATTACTCATGATCCCTTTAAGTAGCACCCCTGGAGCCGGCATCCACCTGCTTAATGACTCCTCTCCCTGTCACTGTTGGGGCAAGGCGCTAAGGCAGGGTGCGACACTGAACTTGCAGATCGCGCACCCAATAAGTGTTGCATGCTAACTGACATCCAGATCTGCCTGCCACTGAAGTCCCCAGCGCTAACTCGTAGCAGCGGCACTACGGGGAGGCCGAATTTGGCATGCACCGCTGGATTCGCCTCGCTGCGGCGCTACCACCTCTGCCAGGAGCTAACTGGAGGCGCTATGGTATCGAATTTCCCCCCTCCCCCCCGCCCAGTCTTTATCACATTGCTGTTAACCTGTGTGAAAATTGGCTACCACATTTGACACTACAACAGTGACTACACTTCAAAAGTACTTCATTGGCTGTGAAGAGCTTTGGAACATCCTGAAAAATGTAATATAAATATAAAAGTTTTTTTCTTTGTTTTTATTAGTTGCCTATTAAGTAAACAAAATCATAATGAACTTTGAAATGAGTTTCCAGTATCCACAGATTAGTGGTTTGATGCAATTTCTGAGTACCTCTTGTTACTGCCTGAAGCCTAAAGAGGGTTGTCCATTGTATCAGTCAGTCGGTCATAGGCAGTCCCTCGAAACGAGGATGATTTGCTTCCACGCCAAAAAAGTATGAGTTCACAGGTGTTTCAATGAAGGACCCTCAAAGGTGGAAGATGCCTGTGCGTGGATTGCTTTAACGTGTGGTGGCCGTTGCACACCAGCCATTACACGGGTTTGACAGAGCTAGGTCTTAATCCAGTGGCAAGGATTACACAAGATGACTGGAGACCAGCTCTGCTGCACGGACTTAGTGCGCACACATATCGCAGTGTGGATTGGCCCGTGCTGCCCCTGGGCCCCTGGCCCTGAACACTCGCCTCCCCTGGGCCCCGATCACATCCCTCCACAGTCTCTCGCCGCTCCTGCTGTAACTGCCCACGTGATACACCTGGTGGCTGATTGAGAGTCATTGTACGGTTACTTTGCAGCAGTCCTGGGGTGGCGAAGGGGAGTCAGCAGTCAAGTGCAGAGTGAGTAGCCCTTGTCTCCAAGGAGCCAGCCGCAATCATGGTTTGGGGCAGCAAACATGCCTGGCACATCAGTTTGCCGCAGGATGAAAGCATCGTGGCTGCTGCCAGGGTACCGAGCATCAACTGCCATGATTTTGCAGTTGTGTTCGCACACCAGCTGGATATTGAGGGAGTGGAATCCCTTGCAGTTACGGAACACTCAGGATTGTTCTGTGGCGCCCTCAATGCGATGTGGGTGCAGTCTATGGCGACCTGAACCTTGGGGAGACTTGCAATCCTCACTAATCTGGTCTGGGCTCTAACTGCTTTTCCCTGCTCATAGGAAATAATATGTAGTCCCTCCTCCTCTTATACAGAGAATCTGTCATCTGACGGATGGAGCTATGCGTGGCAAACTGTGAAATATTCGCAATGTCTGCTGTTGCATTTTGATAGGATCCAGTCACGTAGAAATTCAGGGCGATGGTGACCTTTGATACCACCGACAGAGCTGTCCTCAACCTTGTTTGAGGCTGCAGGAGATTGCAAAGCTCCGTGACGACATCTTTGCGGAATCACAGTCTCCGAAGACACTGGTCATCAGTGAGGTCCATGTAGGAGAACTGCTGTCTGTAGACCCTTTGACGATAGGGCCTTCTGCCACCACGTTTATGTAGGCGTCTTCCTCTGACAACTGCCTCATTGCCTTCTCCCTCCTGCTCCTGTTGGTCCTCATCCTCTGCAGCCTGGTGCTGGCAAGCATCTGCCTCCTGTTCATGCTGCCTACTCTCCATCTGCCCCACAATGTGGTGCAGGGGGTCTGCATACCTGACCCTCGTCCTGACGGCAGGCCCTTCCTGGGGCACCTCTCTGGGTTGTGCTCTGTCACATCTCCATGGCCTCCTGCATGTTCCTCGCCCATGTGATCTGCATCCCTTACACACCTAATTGTTTTATTTTAGCGTCACTATAATTTTCTCCGGTGTACATTAGTTATACCTCCCTTACTATTAGTTTCTGTATCACTGGGAGTATTTTGATCACCACTTTTGATATTAACCCCCTTCCTGTGAAATGATGCACTCCTCACGCTGGAGGATTTTGATGTACAGAATAACAGATAGTGGGAGTAGTGTACTTATTTTGGTGGGGGGGGTGGCTATAACCTCATCTTTAGAATCTGATCAAGGTATAAACCACCTGTGCTTCATTCTTCATTTATAACATCATCTGAAAATGTGTTAGTTTTGTAGCTATTAAGACGTGTTTACCCTCCAACTGTAATGCCATGGTGAAATTCGAGTGTAAATGTGGATTCACAGCAGCGGCCTTATTTCCAAGCATATTCACAGCCTAAAACTGAAATATCCAGCAGTTGTCATAATGTCATGACAAATTGATGCTTAAGTCTGACCAAGTCCACCAAATTCTGCAACTTTTTCCTTCTTGTTCTGTACAAGTCACCTGACTGGAGTAGAGTTTTCCAGTCTGTGTGGAATGGGCCATCTGCAGAGCAAAAATACATCAATCCTCAGTGTCTTTTTTCTGCTGGGGCCTTCCTCGCTAGCTATCTCAGCGCTGTCCAAATGCTCCGAATTCATTTGCTGTTGGGCTCTCTAATAGAGTGGTAATCAGCTCTTCAGAGCCACATCAATCTTCTCATTTCATGTTTTATATGAAAAACAACTGCCAGCTATTTTATAATTAAAAAGGGGCTCATTATTTTTGAACAGAAGCAAGTTTGTTATGACTGTCGTCTGAGATATAATGGAAACTTTTAGACTCATTTATGGGGGTAAAGAGAATTAAGCTTTTATATTGTTTTCAGTATATTTCTTTGATGCCTACTGAGTATACGTAGACAATATGGGTTATGCTGGGAGTGTTGGCTGTCTTAGTGGATGCTGGGAATGTGCACGCTCCTGGGATACTGGGAATATGCACACTCTCGGGATGCTGGTAGTGCTCACACTAGAGCTTTAGACCTGTGAAATAAAATGACTACAGCAGGCAATTGTTTAAGCAGAGTCCAGAGAGCATGAAGTTAGGTTACACACCGTTCAATTTATGTACCATGCTTTAAGCTGTCTTACTGTCGAGTCATTAAAAATTCTCTATCCCAGGATTCCTTGCTGTGTTTTACTAGTGATTCATTTTCTGTTAGACAGTGAGCAAAGGATTATGTTTTCTTAGGAAAGAGACGAAAGAAGTCCAGACAAACTTTACAAGCTGACGCTAGTTATCCACAACAACAACAACTTGTATTTATATAGCACCTTAAGCATAGTAAAGCACCCCATGGTGCTGCACAGGTGTGTTTATAAAACAAAATTTGACACCAAGCTACATAAGGAGCAATTAGGGCAAATGACCGAAAGCTTGGTGAAAGAGGTAGATTTTAAGGAGCGTCTTAAAGGAAGAAAGAGGGGTGGAGAGGTTTAGCAAGGGAATTCCAGAGCTCAGGACCTTGGCTTCTGAAGGCACGGCCACCAATGGTTGAGCAATTAAAATCAGGAAAAAACAAGAGGACAGAATTAGAGGAGCACAGCTATCTCGGGGGTGGGGGGGTGGGGCGGGTTGGGGGGTGGTGGTTGTTATGGGGCTGATAATATTGA
Source organism: Pristiophorus japonicus (assembly GCF_044704955.1). NCBI lineage: Eukaryota > Metazoa > Chordata > Chondrichthyes > Pristiophoridae > Pristiophorus > Pristiophorus japonicus. The sequence continues at coordinate 287,852,724 of NC_091979.1, forward strand.
GTGGTACTTATGCCCTATTCAGCACCAGCTTGCAGGTACAAATAATATGCTGATTGGGTTTAGATGAAGTAGGTGGGACAGAACTCGTGTGGAGCATAAACACTGGCACAGATCAGTTGGGCGGACTGTTTCTGTGCTGTGAATTGTATGTAATGTAATTTTATTAATACAGTATAATTTTATGAATGCAATCTATAGATGGAAGATCAATCTTACTTCCTCGAGCAATGGCCCACAGACCAAAACTGAAAGGAAAAACATTATTTAAATGAAAATGTTATGTTTTTTTCAATAACAAAGATTGTTTCTCCCTTAAGTTTGTTTCACAGAATTACTGTTTATTTTTTGAGGCCTTTTATCAACCGTGGTCTAATTTGGAGTAAATTTTGCTTTTTACCTCACAATAAAGATCTCCATAATTGCAGAATTGTATTATAACAGCTATCTCTCTTGGTCCCAGTTAATGTAGGGCAAATAATTCATGTTGTAATGGGATCGATGGTCATGTAGTACAGTTTTCTTTTGTCTCCATTCTTTATACCTGATCTGCAGCTTACACTTGATGCTGATACTGGGAAAAAAAGTGTGGAGAATGTTATTTCTCTTAGTACTGATAGTCTTCTTCTCCATCAGCACAAAAAATCACCAAAAGCTTTAAAACAGAAAACTGGAAAAGAATTGTACTGCCAGTCACAAAACTCTGGAGATCCTTGGTGCACTTCAGTTTTATCCAATCATACTGATAGAATACAAATCCACCTTTAGTCAAACAGTGGGCGATCCCATTCATATCTAGATCCAATTGCAAATAACAATGGTGAGAGATGAGCTAGTCATTCTTATTTATGATTACTCAGATTGAATTGCAAAATTCTTAATCAGGAAACCAGTTGGAAATAGCACTGACCTAAAGCCTTGCCATTTCTTTTTGTGTGATTCCACAAAGCCGACATGTAGCTACCTGACTCCTGCAGAGAGAAAGATATTTCACAATCTCTGAAGAATCATTTGATAATGTTGCAATTGTTTTGGAGCCTGACACAAGTCAGAATGTCTTTTCTATTGAGGAACGGTTACTAAAGACTCTTGTGAGCCGAACCACCATTATCACTCGGAGATAAATCAGACCCCAGTTGAAGGTTCAGTGTCGTTATACTGTTGCTAGCCCTGGTTAATCGGATCTTGTGTAGTGATCCAGGATCTGATGTTCCCATAAGAATAACAGCAGTTGCTCTGAGCACAGTAGCTGTAAAAAGAAAGACTTGAATTTATATAGTGCTTTTCACGACCACCGGACGTCTCAAAGCGCTTTACAGCCAATGAAGTACTTTTAGAGTGTAGTCACTGAAACGTGGCAGCCAATTTACACACAAGCAAGCTCCCACAAATGACAATGTGATAATGGTCAGATAATCTGGGTTTTTTTTGTTATGTTGATTGAGGGATAAATATTGGCCAGGACTAGTATTAGATATATTTGAATCCACATAAACTCATTAGTCCAGTGTTGTCCATATGTTAGCCACGAGCCACCTGTTGCTAATTAGGAATCCAAATAGGGCTAATTGCATTTTTGATCAGTGAATAAAAAACAGGTAATAAGCACTGTTGGTACGCATGTGATTTCAATATTCATTCGCGTGAAAAAGGAAAAGCAGAATATGTAAGTGTTTTTTGATTGTTGCGTGAGCTTTACTTCGTTGGTTACTGCTTATTGATTATCTGCTAAAATTGTGTGTAACATGAGTGAAAACACCAGACTTCAGCACCATGGAAACACCAACAACATTGTTTGGAGGGGAGAGCTACATTGTGATCAGCTCAACCAATAACCACTCCAGACCAGCTGAAGAAAGCAAACCCAATCAGTAACGAGCAGTTCCAATAGGGTACATCATGTCAAAGGGCAAGTAGCATCCGACTGCATTGTGGATGGAGAGCAGGGTCAGGTCTGTCGCATCTCATTGTACAAGTCAAGATTCTCAGCATTCACTCTAATAGAAAACATAGAAACATAGAAAATAGGTGCAGGAGCAGGCCATTCAGCCCTTCTAGCCTGCACCGCCATTCAATGAGTTCATGGCTGAACATGAAACTTCAGTACCCCCTTCCTGCTTTCTCGCCATAACCCTTGATCCCCCGAGTAGTAAGGACTTCATCTAACTCCCTTTTGAATATATTTAGTGAATTGGCCTCAACTACTTTCTGTGGTAGAGAATTCCACAGGTTCACCACTCTCTGGGTGAAGAAGTTTCTCCTCATCTCGGTCCTAAATGGCTTACCCCTTATCCTCAGACTGTGACCCCTGGTTATGGACTTCCCCAACATTGGGAACATTCTTTCTGCATCTAACCTGTCTAAACCCGTCAGAATTTTAAACGTTTCTATGAGGTCCCCTCTCATTCTTCTGAACTCCAGTGAATACAAGCCCAATTGATCCAATCTTTCTTGATAGGTCAGTCCCGCCATCCCGGGAATCAGTCTGGTGAACCTTCGCTGCACTCCCTCAATAGCAAGAATGTCCTTCCTCAAGTTAGGAGACCAAAACTGTACACAATACTCCAGGTGTGGCCTCACCAAGGCCCTGTACAACTGTAGCAACACCTCCCTGCCCCTGTATTCAAATCCCCTCGCTATGAAGGCCAACATGCCATTTGCTTTCTTAACCGCCTGCTGTACCTGCATGCCAACCTTCAATGACTAAGAACATAAGAACTAGGAACAGGAGTAGGCCATGTGGCCCCTTGAGCCTGCTCAGCCATTCAATAAAATCATGGCTGCACTTCTACATCAACACCACTTTCCCCCCATATCCCTTGATTTCCTTAGCGCCCAAGAATCTATCGATCTAAGTCTTGAATATACTAATCGACTGAGCACCCTCAATGCTCTGAAGTAGAGAATTCCAAAGATTCACAACCCTCTGAGTGAATAAATGTCTCTTCTCAGTCCTTAATCGCCCACCACTTATTCTGAGACTATGAGCCCTGGTTCTAGACTCTCTACCCATGGGAAACAACCTCTCAGTATCTACCCTGTCAAGCCCTCCTAAGAATTTGACATGTTTCAATGAGATCACCTCTCATTCTTCTAAACTCCAGATAATATAGGCCCATTCTATTCAATCTCTCCTCATAGATCAGTCCTCACATCCCAGAAATCAATCCAGTCAACCTTCATTGCACCCCCTCCAATGCAAGTACATCCTTCCTTAGGAAAGGAAACCAAAATTGTACATAGTACTCTACATGTGGTCTCATCAAAACCATCTAGCATTTTCCCTGCGACTGATATCAAGCTAATTGGCCCATTCTCTTTCCCTCCTTTCTTAAACAGCAGAATTGCATTTGCTAACTTCCAATTCATGGGGACTTTTCTAGAATCTAGGGAATTCTGGAAGATCAAAACCAATGCATCCACTATCTCTGCAGTCACCTCTTTTAAAATCCTAGGCCATTAGATCCAGGGGATTTATCGGCTTATAGTCCTATTAATAGCTCTAGTACTTTTTCTTTACCAATATTAATTACTTTAAGATTGTCATTCCCATTCTTATTAGACCCTTGGTTCCCCACAATTTCCGATATTTCTTTGTGACTTCTACTGTGAAGAGAGACACACAATATTTGTTTAACGTCTTTGCCTTATTCCCCATTATAATTTCTCCTGTCTCTGCCTCGAAGGGACCCACATTTACATTCACGAATCTCTTCCTTTTTGCATGTTAAAGCTCTTACAATCTGTTTTTATATTTCTTGCTAGATTACTCTCATTCTATTTTCTACCTTTTTATCAATTTCTTCGTCATCCTTTGCTGATTTTTAAAACCCTCTCAATCCGCAGGCTTACTATTCTTTTTGGCAACATTGTAAGCCTCTTTTAATCGAATACTATCCTTAAATTCTCCAGTTAGCCATGGGTGTGCCATGTTTCCAGTGGAGTTTTTATTCCTCACGGGAATGTATATTAGTTGGGAATTATGATTTAAAAAAAAATGTTTGCCATTGCTTATCTACTGTCATATCTTTTAATCTAATTTCCTAATCTACCTAAGCCAACTCGCCCCTCATACCTCTGCAATTGGCTCTGTTTAAATTTAAGACCCTAGTTTTGGATTTAAACAAGTTACTTTCAAACTTAATATGAAATTCTAACATATTATAATTATTGTTCCCCACAGGATCCTTTACTGTAAGATTACTAATTAACCCTGTCTCATTATATAATACAAGATCTAAAATAGCCTGTTCTATAGTTGGTTCCCCGACATTTTGTTCTAGAAAACTGTCTTGAATGCATCCAGTGAACTTGTTCTCCAAGCTTCTTTTGCCAATTTGATGAAACAAAGTTCCGCACGCAACTGCTGGACAAAAACCTAGAAGCTGCCCTAAGATGTGCTGTGTCTGTTAAATCCATGCCAGATTTCTGATTGAAAACATTTTGCACTAAAAGGTGGCAGATGTTTTTAAGTAAATATACACAAGAAGTGTATTTCTTGCAGTGTGTGCAAGGCGTTTTCTACTAAAATTAGTGCATGTGGCTCAAATGATGTCACTGTCGCCACGCCCATTGCAGTAGCCCATTGGAACGATAACAAATGAAATAGACACATAATAGCAGTGACTCTGTGCAGGTCTTCATTAGTTGAGTGGAAAGTAGTTATGCAATTTAATTTCAAAATAGTCTTATAACCACAATTATATGCATCTGAATAGGTATTGTCATAACAAGTCGAATCTCTTGAATGGAAATTAGCCTAAGGGTGATTGTATTTTGGCACTCTCCTTCATCTGAATTCGATGCTGTATTCTCCTATATGTATTGGGGGAATTTTTTTCAGAATTACAAAGCTTACATTTTTTCCATGCTCAGTAACTTTTAATCATGCTTAAACCACAGAATAGCAATGTTGTACGATCATTTTTACGTGGATCAATATAGTTTCACAGAAGGATATGCTTTGTTACTTTTTTAATTAAACAATTATGGCAATTTTCCAAGGGTTTACTGCAGCGCATCACCAAACTGAATAAAAGAAAAGCAGATGTCATGATTAGGTGGTGTTAACCGCAGGTTTTAAAAGTTTAACGGTTGTAGGAGGAGGTAACGACTGAAGTAAGTACAAATGTCCACAGTTTTGAGGTCCTGGAAAATAATGAATTAGTGCAGGAGACCTGCAATGATAACACAGTGAAGGTTTAGGGAGGAGTTTATAGGACAGTATATTTAGGGCTTGCATTTATATAGTGCCTTTAATGGATCAAATATCGCAAAGCATTTCATAGAGGTGTGAGGAAAACAGATGCCATACTAGAAAAGGAGAAATTAGAAGGGATGACTAAAAGCTTGCTCAAGCATGTGTTCGTGAGCATGCGAATTGCTCACTATATGTGATGGCCAGTATAACATAGCAAGGTTAATAAAATTAAAAATTATTTTTTATATAATTTTTATAAAACATTTGCCCAGTATATTCCCTTTGAAGTAATATTATTTGTGAGAGTTGCATTCTCATACTGCCTTGGACCTGCAGATGATGATCCACAAGAAAGTTAATTGGTATTTTCAAGGACTTCAGTGCTGAAGTTTCTGTAGTTGGTACTTCGACATCACTTCATTTAACTGAACCTTGGTGACCCCGTGTACCTTGGTGACCCCGTGTACCTTGGTGACCCTCTGTACCCGATACATGCTCCGTGTCCCATCCCAGACTATTACATCTTGTACCCTGCACCCACTCAGTGCCACAGGATCACCAAGAATAATTCAGCCTTTTGTAAAATAAACTCACGTTGATTTTGGTACGAGTGGAGCAGATGTAGAATTCTGTCCAAATTTCAGTTCCTTTCAATTAGCTGGAATCATGTGCTACCTCACTGCTGTGGGATCTTTTACATCCACCTGAGAGGGCAGACAGTGCATCGGTTCAACGTCTCATCCAAAAGACGGCACCTCCAACAGTGCAACACCCCCTCAGCACTGCACCAGAAGAGCCGAGGGCCAGGGGCAGCACAGGTCAGCCCACACTGCAATATGTGTGCGCACTAGATCCGTGCAGCAGAGCTGGTCTCCAATCGTCCTGGTTAACCCTTACCACTGGATAAAAGCCTAGCTCTGTCAAGCCCGTGTGGTGGCTGATGTGCAACGGTCACCACATGTTAATAAAATCCACACACAGGCATCTTCCACCCTCGAGTTCAGGACTGGAATATCTGGTCCTTCATTGAAACATCTGCAAACTCATTCCTTTTGGTGTGGAAGCAAGTCATCCTTGTTCGAGGGACCGCCTATGGTGATGATTTAAACTGAATTTTAGTTTTTGCTTAAATACATCTCAAGAAAGAAGAACCGTACTTGCATTTATATAGCCCCTTATCATATTACTGGAACGTCCCAGTGAATTTGCTTAATTATGAGCTCATATCCAAACCATTTGAGAAGAAATGGAAGCCTAAGGGAAGTGAAGCCTGCCTCAATAAGTCTCTTTTATTACATTCAGTGCACCATAATGAGGTGCGAACCAATGAGTAAACACAGCTGTTTCTGCCTGAAATAAATGGAGCTTTTAAGACGCTATAACCGACGACTTTAAAATTGGTGTTAATGGTTTTTGGCCGATATAAGTAACTGCCTGTTTTAAACATGGATGCTTTTTCCTGTAATAAAAAGAGAAAATGTCGAAAGTACTCAGCAGGTCAGGCAGCATTAATGGAGAGAGGAACAGAGTTAACCTTTCAGGTCGATGACCTTTCGTCAGAACAGACTTTTTTCTCCACAGATGCTGCCTGAGCTGCTGAGTATTTCCAGCATTTTCTGTTTTTATTTCAGATTTCCAGCATCCGCAGTATTTTGCTCAGCTTTAGCCTGTACCCTGTTGAGGAGTGCGAGAGAGGTGCTGCAAGACCTCTTGTTAACAGTCATGACACTTGTTTATAGCTCCAATCTTTCTGCCACTACATTAATTCTCTGCAGAGTAGGCAGAGCATCTACTCTAATTTAACATTTAAAATATTCCATATGAAGATTTGAAACTTCAGAGGAGGTCTGGGCATGTTTCTAAATCTGCTTCAAGCTGGGCTAGAGTTCAAATGTAGCCAGTGTGAGCTCTAACTGGGCTAAGGTGCCCCCTTGAGGTGTCGCACATTGCTCGTCTTTAGTGTGTTCGAGCAGCAGTTCCGAATTTAACACCTGACTTTGATATAACTATGTTTCACACCCGGAACAGCTTCGTACTGACAAGAAAGCAATATAAATGCATCCAAAACATACTGCGAATATTAACCTGGAACTGAGGAGCCATTAAGAGTGTAACTCCCTAGATCTCTCTCATCTAAATGAATTTGAGTATTCTGCTATTTTTAGACAAACAGGACATGGTTCTTCACATGGCTAGTCTCAGCCTGTTCGTGCACTGCCTAATTAAACCATGTGGCTTTGTTACTATAGCAGTAACCTAAACACGACCTTTTATGTAAGTGCATTTGGTCACAATAGCTGCCTGGCTTAATATTATTTGATTACCATTGACAACAAAACCAGAACATACAGATCGTGTATTTTACACAAAATAAGATGAAAATAAGTTGTTTTAATCTAAAATAAAATAAACTGCAATATTATTTAGATTTTGCACAAATATAAATGAAATAATCTTGTGTGCTTCATGCCATTGTAACTATCCAGTTGGAAGGTAAAATACTGCAGTGAAACCTTAATGACTGGCTTTTTCCGTGTATGCAAGGATTAATGTGGCCAGCCAGTGAACCCACTAGGTAAGGATTGAGCATGATTGACGTGAAAATTGTCACATCTCATATCCCATTTGTACAGCTGGCAAAGGTTTTAATATGCTTCCAGCTAACCAGAATTGAAACCTTCTGCTAACTACATCAAGCTGGCAATTGTAATTCACAGCTGAGGATATTCATTCTGAGGCTTGTGTGTGTGCACAGCGGGAATATGATGGCAAGTATTTTTATAACATTAGCAATGGAAAACAATAATGGCCTGGCTTGTCATAGAACATTATGGATAGGGCAGCAATAAAAGTATTTGATTGTTTGGAGCTTTGTCAGTTTGACATAGCCTTGATGCAAGTATTCCAGGTGTAAAATGTTGTAATTGGCTACAACTCCCCTCTACACTTTTACCCCTACCAACCAACAACAACTTGCACTTATATACATAGGAACATAGAAATTTACAGCGCAGAAGGAGGCCATTTCGACCCATAGCGCCTTTAATGTAGTAAAACATCCCAAGGCGCTTTACAGGAGTGTTATCAAACAAAATTTCAGTGGCCACATAAGGAGTTATTGGGACAGGTGAACAAACATTTAGTCAGAGGTAAGTTTTAAGGGGTGTATGAAAGGAGGAGAGAGAGGTTTAGAGGGGGAATTCCAGAGCTTGGGGCCAGGACTGCTGAAGGCACGTCCGCCAATGATGGAGTGATGATAAATCAGGGATGCACAAGAGATCCGAATTGGAGGTGTGCAAATATCTCGGAGGGTTGTAAGGCTGGTGGAGATTAGAGATAGGGAGGGGTGAAGCTAAGGAGGGATTGGTGAATGAGACGGTGCGAGTTAGGATACTAGCAGTACAGTTTTGGATGAGCTCAAGTTTGCAGAGGGTACAACATTGGAGGTCGGCCAGGAGAGCATTGGAATAGCCTAGTTTAGAGGTAGCCAAGGTATGGATGAGGATTTCAGCAGCAGATGGGCTGAGGCATGGGCAGAGACAGGCGATGTTATGGAGGTAAAGGTAAGTGATCTTGGTGATGGAGCCGATATGGGGTTAGAAGCTAATTTCTATCAAATAGGACGCCAAGATTACAAACAGTCTGGTTCAACCTCAGACAGTGACCAGGGAGAGGGACGGAGGGAGAAGACCAAAGACAATGGCACCTATTGTAGAAGTGCACATACGTGGACATCTGGTAAATCCAGTGTTGGGCTTATCTGTAGTGCCACCTCTCCGCACCCCCCGCCCCCCCCCAGCTCCCGCACCCACCCACCTTACCGGCATTTTGTGCACCATTACTCCCAGTCTGGATTTGTGCTTGAAGAAGAATCACTTGATTAGGTACCATAAAGAAAGAAAGACTTTCATTCATATAGCAACTTTCATAACCTCAGGATGTCCCAAATCGCTTTACAGCAAATAAAGTATTTGTGAAGTGTAGTTATTGTTGTAATATAGAGAAACACGGCAGCCAATTTGCGCACAGCAAGGTCCCACAAACAGCAATGTGATAATGACTGGATAATCTGTTTTAGTGATCTTGGTTGAGGGATTATTATTAGCCTGGAAATCAGGGAGAACCCCCCTGCTCTTCTTCGAAATAGTGGCCATGTGATCTTTTACGTCCACTTGCGGGAGCAGATGGGGTTTTGGTTTAACGTTTCATCCAAACAATGGCACCTCTAACACTGCAGCACTCCCTCAGTACTACACTGGAGAGACAACCCAGATTTTTGTGTTTGGGTTTCTGGAGTGGGACTTGAAACCACAACTGGAAACCACTTAGCCACAATTAGATCGCATACCCTATCATAAGCTATCACCTTCAGGAAAGGATTTGTAAGGTTGTAAATAGGGGGGTAGAGGTGGGAGTTCAGGCTAGTGCTGGGGGAGGTGGGATGCTGTCAGTAAAGATCAATTATTTGTTTCACTTTTCTGATTTACCTCAGAATCCTGGGATAGATGTTACACAAAGTCAAAATGTACTTCAAGCTAGCATTGAAAAACAGCTTTGGAAATAATACTACATTGTAAATGCAACATTTCAAATGTGATCCATTTAAAGGTTATTATTGTACTGGAGAATCAGATTCTGGTTGTAAGGAAAAAAGAGGTCAGTGCTGTGTGTATAGAACTGAACAATTCATCACCGTCAGTATAGAAAAGAAAACCCTGTCACACGAGATTACATCAGACAGGTATTTTTGTGGGTAAATTAAAACATTTCCACTGAAAATAGTTGAAATTTGGGATATTCCAGCTTTTTAATACTTGTTTTTGTGTGGTTTTTTGGGCTTATTTGATGTCGGCGTTAGTGAATATCTAGTTGTATTTCTGTGGCTGATTCTTGCACTGATATTAAAACAAACATTGCTTCAGAGTTATATTGTTATCCGAGACACTTAGTACAACGATTTGTGTCGATAACACTGAAACATGCCCTTTACTTTTTTCTCTTCTAGTAATGGCACAGGATTCTTATGATGTGTGACTGCGGAGGTGGACATGTGGAGACCTTGTTAATGTTATGACAGAAGTGCTGTCGGTTCCATTTTATTCTCAGGAGCCATGCTAGACTTAGCTGACACTGTCACTCTAGAACCACAATTACAGAATTAGCAACACATTTAGTTACAATGAAAGCCCACATGCACAAATGCACACGCACATATGCCCACACGTGCGCACACATACACGTGGTTGTCATAAAAAGGCGAGCAATTGTTCCCATAAATGTTCTGATTGATCGATCTACATTCTTCCCCTCCTCCCCACACTCTGAGACAATTCTGCCAAGATAGTGCGAAAACATGCCGAAAAAGTAGGAATCTATGCACATGCCAAATAAAAAGTTTGCGTTCTTGTCACTCAAACCAAATGCTATAAATGGAGCTTAGCCGTAAGTGTATGGGAGTTCCCGTTCGGAAATGCGGCATTATCTTACCATGCTACTTATTATCCTTTCATCATACACATACAGTATCTCCGTCTTGTTTAATGCTGTTCATAAATGTCAGCTGATTACCGCCTGGAAACTTTATTTGAATGTGACTGGAAGACTGGTGCCTTTAGGATCGATTGATTGGTCACCACTGGAACCGTGTTACATATAGCAGTCAGGTTGCCAGAAGTATAGAGCACCCTCTGTGCAAGGGATTAGGACGATGCAGGATACAATCACTTTCTAAAATTTGCTGGTGCATTGAGAACAAGCAGAGAAAGTTCACACACTCTACAGGGCTGTTGGGTGGACATCATTAGCAAGTGATGAGGCTTGAACCGAGAACAAGAGCGCTCCCAAGTGAAATCGCTCAACTGTTTGATGGCAATCACTATTTAGAATTACCTAATTACATCTGTAATGGTCTTGTAGTGGATTAACTACACGTTCACAATCTCACAAGCCATGTTCTTTCCAGGTTACATGACTGCCTATTTATATGTTAACTCTTAAAACTGTGACATTGATGTTACTCTACATGTTCTGGAGTTTCTACTTTGCACAGTATAAGTTGATACGTATGCTAAAGATTACCAGTCAGTGATGATAGCAATAAAAGCAAGGAGTTAATGATAGTTAAAGAGCTGGCTGCCAAAGAGCGATAATGCTGGCATTAAATTGCACATCAATCAGCAGATTATGACATCTTGGGTGGGTATCCTCAAAGGTAGACATCCAGAGCGTCTTAACCTGCCATTTCACTTACGAATTCTGACTGACAGTCTGTATATTGCCTGCGTTTTCTGGTTTCCCTTCAGATTTCCAGCACCTTCCAGCACAGTGTTCCCTGTTATTTTCCTGACTCCAGAGGCAATGGTGCAGTGCTCCAGTTAATCCTATTATGCGGCCAGTACAATAGTACCTCTGCAGCACATCTAACATTTTGAAGATGATGCTTTGGGCTGGATTTTCAACTTTGCTCATTTCAGGGCGGTAATGGCGGTGCGGCGGTAAAGTTTGCGCCTCAGTCAGCAAAATTGGGCAGCTGGGCCTCGAGTGTGGGGCGGAGCGCTAAGGGAGGCACTAGGCCGGCTGAGCATGTGAAAATCCTGAGCTAAAGAGCTGGCCTGTGAGTGCTCTGAGAGAGACCTGGGGGAGAAAAACACCTGAATAAACCCCACCAAAAACATTCCCAATACATAGCCCATGCTTCCACAACATAAATTGCAAAAATCACACTTACCTGAGGTGGACATTATTTAGCTCGCTGTAGCCGGTATAGATCAGACCGCCCGTTTTCACAGGCGGTCCGAGCAGGACGCGTAATGCAGCGCTACGGGTCGGGCGGGACTCAAAAATTGAGCCGCTGTCACAACCAGGGGCGTTGCACACCGGCTCGCCTCTTCCGGGCGGTAATGCTCAGCGTCCTGCCGAAACCGGCCCCGAAAACCCCGGTGGGGCACTGGAAGCTGACCGCCCGCCTAGAAGAGCTTACCGTCACCATTGCTGCCCCGCCGGGGCGAAAATAGAGGTGGACAGGACCAGAAAATTCAGCCAATAATGTTTCTTTAGTTTCGGGAATGTTGGTTAAAGCAATAATTTGGAAACGTTTTTGTGAAGTGAATGTAATAGCTCTACCCCTCCCCCCACCACCTCGACTCTGCTATATAGTGCGACATTGAGCTATACAGGGGACACTCAGAATCCATGTAAAAAAAATGGATCCGTTCTGTAATATCTGTGGAGTCATACCTCTGCTTGAGTCATCTTCAGCAGAAAAGAAGTAGGGATGGAAAAGTGAATAAAAACAGAAAATTCCTGAAGTACACAACAGGACCATAGAATCTGAAGAGAGAACAGAGAAGAATGTTTCAGGCAAACAAATATCTTCTGATTAAAGGTCTAAACCTGAAACGTTATCTTGTCTTTCTTCTTTTCAGGTATCGTTGGGCCTGCTGCCCATTTCTAGCATTTTCTGTTTTTAAATCAGTTTTCCAACATTTGGGAACATAGGAATTGTTAGAGGGAAAAAGCCCAAGCTCCATCTAGTTCACCGTCTACCATCTTGGTAATCACATGATACAATGATAATGAAGTTTTTAATAATCATGGCAATCAATTAGTCTACAATAGACCTAGATGTCGGTTTTATTTTCAATCTCTAAAGAAAAATTAGAGGTCAGAGAAAAAATTAAATGATTTCAATCACGTACTCTCGTCCTTGACTTAGCTTCACCTTCTTGCATGCTGTCTCCGGACCGGAGACTATAATGAGCAGAGTAAAGACCCTATTACATCTTTCGCATTAAGATGTGTTAACCAGGACATTTGGTGACATTGCAGTGTTCTCAGGGCAGATCGGAGATGCTGGGTCTGGCCATCCGAAATAGTCTATTTTTAAAAAAGCAGCAGTAGGAACTTTCAACATTTGATATGTTTCAGATGGCTTAATTAGTTGTTGATGTAATCACCATCATAACAGTCTAGCAATCCTGCCATCAACATGCAATATTAAGGGTACAGCTATGTGATAAATCATTTTCCATTCAACACTGTAATTGTGTGCAGCACTATAGAGTGATTTTTACACACCTTGTATGACAGATAATATTACCATTGTGATTAACCTTTCCAGCTGAGGTGAGTGTTCGTCCTGCATACACCTAATCTTGGGTGTAATCTTCTTTTGAAGTAAAACCCAGAAACTGCTGCATTGCCCACTCAATTCCAAATATTCTCCTTCAGGACTGAAGTATTGGATAATTCTCGTGGAAATGACAAAGGAGGCATTATCTGGGTTTTTTTCAGAGATAGATTGAAGTGAAATGTTCTTTTAAACAGCTTTTAGTACCAGCCTAATGACTTATAGTTCCATTTGGGTTAAATAATCACCATTTTTATTTTAGTTATTGCGCACAAAAAATAAATGAAAGGTTTAAAATGAAACATCCTTTTTGTAACCCCTCAGAGGGCTAAATATAACATAGTCATACTAATGTGTATTTTATGAGCAGTTTATTTACTTTTTGTTACCTTTTTGTGTATTGCAGCCTGAAAATCTACAAAAGAACTGGCTTCGAGAGTTTTATCAGGTAGGAATGTTTTCAAAGGGTATTGAAAACTTCCCCCTCCTGTACAGTAACGTAGCATTCACCGAAAACAAGAACGAAGGGAATTGAATTATTGAATTCACAGCTGAAAAATGTTAGACAGATTATTGGTGTGAAGATAGTATTGTTGCCATTGGCAACGTAGTTGAATGAGATATGTTGTGAGTTTATTAGTGTAGTTTAATTGGTAACGCAATGTATTATTATCCTGTAATCTGCTATTATTTTCTTTTGACCTCCTGAGAGTTAGAGCCCATGATTAGAACTGATCAATAATACTGTCCTCTTGCAGCAGGCTCCTAAAGTGGAGAGTGTTGTCACTCAGGCTGGAAATGTTGCTCTGAAGTTGACCTCTTCCAAATTAAACTTTTTCCATTCTTTCTATAAATCTGCACCGACTCAGCAAAACGTACTCTGTGTCGCTACTGTGCAGCACTATTGAAGTGCTTATAGGAGATTTTACTGGTGAGAACTGACGTGCTTAAAAAGACCTTCCCATTGTTATCGAGGCCTATGTAAGGTTTGATTTGAAAAAGCTTACTTCACTGTGCATTAACCAGTGTCCGTATTTGTTCTCTTGTCATCTGTGGCATGTACTGAATGTAACATTTCTTGCTACCCCACAGTTATGATGCCAAGTCATGGGCTAGAAATTCGGCAGGTTTGATTTTGTAACTTTTTATGGCACTAAATGAGTCACACAAAATTTAGCGCCCAGGCGGAAACTTTGGCAGCGGTTCTGCGTCGGCGCTAAAAATTATTGCCGGTCCATTTTTTTTAGCCGGTTTTATGACGTCAATCGGTGTGCATCGCTGTGCTATCGCCGGGGGATGGAAAATTTGCCAATATCGCCTTTTTTATCGCCGGCCCAAAAACACGCCTGAACAAATCAAGTCTTACCAGGTCAGATCCAGGGAACACTCGGCGCTAACAGTGCCATCTTGAAAAATGGAGCAGAAGTTCAATGCATAAAAGGATTTGGAGGAAAGGCTGTGTTTTACACAATGAGCTTAATGTGAGTTCATAGTTTGCTTTTACGGATATTTAAGGACATTTAAAAGAATGTGGGCTATAATATCTTTGCCATTATTCCTGGCTGCTTTTTCTATGCAGCATCGAATCATGGTAGAAGACTTATTCAAGAGCATTTTGTGTGTAATTGAAGAACTCACAAACGTATGGGGAGGAGGCCTTACCCCCCACGTGTTTACAGGGAACAGCGCTCATACCTGCACCTGTCTGAGGCACAGTGCGTTCAAAGGCTGCACTTCCGAAAAGAGGTTGTCACAGAGATATGCCAGCTGATAAAGGCAGACCTACAGCCTACCAGCAGCATCAGGACTGTACTGCCCGTCACTAAAGGTGACTGCGGCACTTACCTTCTATGCCTCCGGCTCCTTTCAGGCATCAGCAGGGGACATATGCTCCATCTCACAGCACGCTACACATTGCTGCATTCGCCAGGTGACTACTGCACTGTATGCAGACAGGATGGACTTCATAAACTTCCCACTGATCAAAGAGGCACAGAATGAGAGGGCTGTAGGTTTTGCACAAATTGCTGGCTTCCGCAAGGTGCAGGCTGCCATTAACTGTATGCACATCGTCCTGCGAGCACCTTTAGACGATCCAGAGATTTACTGAAACCAAAAGGGATTCCACTCCCTGAAAGTACAGATCATCTGCAACCATACTCAGTGCATCATGGCAGTAAATGTCCAATTTCCAGGGAGCATCCATGATGCTTTCATCTTGCGTGAAAGCACTGTCCCATACCTGCTCGAGCGTCAGCCACAAGGCCATAGCTGGATGCTCAGGGACAAAGGTTACGGCCTTGCCACTTGGCTCATGACCCCTTCCGGAACCCTAAGACACAAGCCGAGCATCGCTATAACGACAGCCATATAGCCACACGCAACATCGTCGAAAAGACAATTGGAGTGCACAAGCAGCATTTCCAATGCCTGGACCACTCTGGAGGCTGCCTGCAATACTCCCCTCAGCAGGTCTCTGAGTTCATTGTGGTGTGCTGCATGCTACACAACTTAGCCATCATGAGGGTATAAGAATTGCCAATGGGGTTTGCAGGACCACCTCAGGAGAGAGGGGTGGAGGAGGAGGACCACAAGGAGGACGAGGAGCTGGGCAATGAACCATCCCACCACCATCTTCTTGGGCGGTCCCTCAAATCGAGGATGACTTCCATGCCAAAAAACAATGAGTTCACTGAGTTCACAGGTGTTTCAATGAAGGGCCTAATATTCCAGGTCCAGAACTGCATTTTGAAGGGTGGAAGATGTCTGTGCATGGATTTTTTTAATGTGTGGTGGCCGTTGCACACCAGCCACCACATGAGTTTGACAGAGCTAGGTCTTGGTCTAGTGGCAAGGGTTAACCAAGACGAATGGAGACTAGCTCTGCTGCACGGGCCTAGTACGCACACATGTCGCAGTGTGGGCTGGCCCGTGCTACACCTGGGCCCATGCATCTTCCAGGCCCCGAATGATGTGGCCCCGTCCTGCGTGGGAACATCAGCGGCAGGTCGGGGCCATAAAAGGAGCGGTCAACGGCGGCCAGGGAGCAGCATGGTCCTTTTTAGATACATGGTCAATACCCGATTTATATATCCATGGAATTAGAATTGGCCCTTACGGCCAAAGGGATCAAGGGGTATGGAGAGAAAGCAGGAAAGGGGTACTGAGGTTGAATGATCAGCCATGATCTTATTGAATGGCGGTGCAGGCTCGAGGGTCCGAATGGCTTGGTCCTGCGCCTAATTTCTATGTTTCTATGAAAGAAAATGTTTTACTTTATGCATGTAACAACCTCAGGCCACCTTAGAATTGGTAATGATTAATTTAAACATGTATGGCTTGAGATTTTCCATTCTCCATGGAGGGGAGGTGGGAGAAGGAATAACACAGTTGATCAGTATTTCAGAACATTTCTACTGTTTGAAATACCCGATCCCAGTACTGCTCGGCTGATTACAGTGCAGGGGAATGTAGCACAGTGAGTACAATACATTCTCTTTGAGACATCCGGTGGTAGTGAAAAGCATTATATATCTTATCTGAATCTGTACATGTTCATATCCCATATCACTGTTCACGTGATGTGATATCTTTTTTTTTACTTATGTCACACTCCCTCTGCTGAACAAATACACCTTGGTGATAGGAAAAGAATAATTAAAACCTGTACCATGCATACTGCGTTGACTAACCAATACCCTCCAGTTCGACGATAGGGGATGGGACGGTCTTGGATCTGGCCTGGAGATGACAAAGGTTGAACAGGTTCCCACTGGTTCTATAGTTTAGTTCTACTCCAGCGGGGAGCTTGTTGAGCGTGAGATGGAGCATTGCAGCGAGGAAGATCGAGAAGAAGATTGGCGCAATGACGTAGCCTTGCTAGACCTCGGTCCGGACGTGGATTGGGTCTGTGGTGGATCCATTGGTCAGGATCATTGTATATCATTGTGGAGCAGGGGGAGGTTGGTGACAAACTTTTGGGGGCAGCCGAAACGGAGGAGGATGCTGTATAATTCCTCGCGGTTAACAGTGTCAAAGGCCTTTGTGAGGGTTGGTGCTGTTCCCTGCATTTCTCTTGCAGTTGTCGCACCATAAAGATCATGTCCGTTGCACCTCGTAGCAGACGGAATCCGCACTGTGAGTCCGGGAGGAGCCCCTCAGCCACAGGGAAAAGACGGTTGAGGAGGATTTTAGCGCTGACTTTCTCAGTGGCCGACAACAGGAAGATTCCTCTGTAGTTGCTGCAGTTAGACTTGTCCCCTTTTTGAAAGATGGTCACGATTATGGCATCTCTTAAGATCTCCAGGCATGCTCACCTCCTTCCAGATGTCATCGAACTACAGTACGCAACGACCCTTGCATCTGTGCACATTCAGAGGCTAAAATCCAAGCCATCGTCAACATCTTCACCGAGGTGTACGAAAGCATGGGCCTTACACTAAACATCCATAAGCCAAAGGTCCTCCACCAACCTGACCCCACCACACAGCATTGCCCTCCAGTCATCAAAATCCCCGGCATGGCCTTGGACAACGTGGACCACTTTCCATACCTCGGGAAGGGTATTATCGGCAAGGGTAGACGTCGATGACTAGGTCCAACACCACCTCCAGTGCACCAGTGCAGCCTTCGGTCGCCTGAGGAAGAGTGTGTTTGAGGATCAGGCCCTCAAATCTGGCACCAAGCTTATGGTCTACAGGGCTGTAGTGATACCCGCCCTCTTGTATGGCTCAGAGATGTGGCCCATATACAGCAGACACCTCAAATCATTGGAGAAATACCATCAATGATGTCTCCGCAAGATCCTGCAAATCCCCTGGGAGGATAGATGCACCAACGTCCGTGTTCTCGATCAGGCCAACATCCCCAGCATCGAAGCATTGACCACACTCAACCAGCTCCGTTGGGCGGGCCACATTGTTCGCATGCCCGACACAAGACTCTCAAAGGAAGCGCTCTGCTCGGAAATCCTTCACGGCAAGCGAGCCCCAGGTGGGCAGAGGAAACGTTTCAAGGACACCCTCAAAGCCACCCACCCCTTCCCTCCAACGATTGTCTGTCCCAGAGACTGTAATTCCCGTATTGGACTGTTCAGTCAGCTAAGAACTCACTTTTAGAGTGGAAGCAAGTCTTCCTCGATCTCGAGGGACTACCTATGATGATGACCCTCCAGTGACTTTACACCTGTTGATGCTGATAAGCTTTCCGTCATTTGTCTGGAACTGTTGAGTTGAATGTGAGCCATTAGCACACTGCTAGCTATTATTTTATATCAAATCAATAGATTATACAGTGTCAAATAACCTGGTCTTTTTTATAAAAGTATTATATTACCCAAGGATTTAGTGGGTGGGTACACAACATGATATCTCAGTGAGTCACACTGACTGGACCTCAAACATGCCAACCTTAACCTCTGCAGGCTCAACTGATCTCAATCAAGGAAGCAAAGGGAAAAGAATAAATGGCTTTTGTGTCCCTGGAGATGGGGAAGGGGAATGAAAATTTGGGCTTAAAAAAGCAAAACCAGATGGCTCCCTGTCACAAGCCAACAAGTTCTGGTGGAAAACTGATAATGCTGGAAATCTTAGCGGGTCAGGCAGCATGTGGAGAGAAGCAGAGTTAATGTTTCACCTGGTTCCATTCATGGCATCTCCCAGGACCAGATGTGGGCTCCACCTCTGACACTGCAAACAGCGGTGGCCCCCAGCTACTTCCATCAGTTCCCACCTTGAGCATTTGCGTCCGGCTCCTCTGTGTAGTGCAGAGAGCACGGACTGTCTCGCCCATCCCCTGAAAGACTTGCACACTGCTGCAAGGATACCCTTCAGTGCTAATGAGGATTAACCCTGCTTTCTCTCACTTCCTGCAGCGCCAGTGTCAACATAGCATCATTAAATCTGGCAGTGTCTGTATGCGGATGAAATCGTCCCTGCCTTCTGTTCATCTTTTAAACAAAATTTATGTCTGCCTTCCCAGTGACGCCAAAATCCCACCATCAGAGGGGAGGCCTCGTGGAGCTTTCGCCACTGCAAAAGCCTTACATCAGCAGCTCATAATTCATCACTTTGCTTGAACAGTGAACAGCATGTTTCACCGTTGCCTGCCCACTCTAACCCACCATGTTGACTAGTCCCCCTCTTATTCTGCAAATGAGACACTACATAGGAATGGTTAAGGTGAACAAAAGAATTTATTTAACATACAGTAACTTGAATAAGATTTATTAAAAATTGCAAATGTAATTTGGAAATGGAATAAAATTTATTAAGTCATTAAAAGGTCATAATAATGTTTAACAGAATTGGGAAACTTTTAAAACTTTTATAAAATAGCAACAACAACAAAACAGCAACAAAACAATGAAAGAACAACCCCTGCGCCGAACGTCTTTTACCTGCAGCCCCTCCTCCCCCCTCACCCTAAGCCCCCTCCCTCACGCCATGACCGTACCCAAGGTGGCACCAACACGTCGTGCAGCAAAGCACCCAGAGTCCTGGTTTAAAAGGGGGATAGACAATGTCATGTGTCGATCTCCTGGAGAAGCTCGGGGTATGGAAGACCCGGCTTCTGAGTGGCGAACCTCTTGCTCGACCTTGCCACTCACGGGTGATGTGGGTGCCAAAGTTCGAGACCATCAACTAGGCATGGTCATTGACAGCCGCTACAAACTGAGACATGCCCTTCCACGTGTCCGCCGATAGTGCCACCGCAATGCTTGCAGGAAATGCAACCAAGACCTCCAGGAGCTGTCGGGTAAGCTGGATGCTCTCCGTGGACAGTACCACCATGTCCAGGTATGTGTCTGCCTGTCTGTCAGCAAACCGGCATTGCCGATTCTCCCTCTGGAGAGACTGCATACGGGATTTAACCCTAGGAGTGCGTGGCTGCATGCCACTTAGACACGGGGCCTCGGATTGGGCAAAGCCCGAGAATGTGTCTTCCTGGTCAGAGCTACTGGCTGCCGCAGGCAAAAGAATCGTCTATTGCATCGGCTCCCCCTACACCGCCGCCGAATAGCTCCCTGAGTTTCCTCCTCCCGTGGAGGTCTCTCATCCGCGGTGTCTTCGTGGTCCCCCTCCTGCACCCCCACGTGATGGGCCGAGGTGGAGGCTTCCATTGGCGAATCAGACGCCTCCTCATCTGGAAATAGAAAACAACAAATGAGTGGTTAGCAGCAGGGGAGGGCACAGGGTGACATGGGGCTCATTGAAGGACCGTCGCTACTGCATTATATGTAGTTCACAGACACTGCATCACATTGCCCCAACCCTAGCCCACAGACACTGCATCACATTGCCCTAACCCTAGTCCACAGACATTACATCACATTGCCCCAACCCTAGCCCACAGACACTGCATCACATTGCCCCAACCCTAGTCCACAGACAATACATCACATTGCCCCAACCCTAGCCCACAGACACTGCATCACATTGCCCTAACCCTAGTCCACAGACATTACATCACATTGCCCCAACCCTAGCCCACAGACACTGCATCACATTGCCCCAACCCTAGTCCACAGACAATACATCACATTACCCCAACCCTAGCCCACAGACACTGCATCACATTACCCCAACCCTAGTCCACAGACATTACATCACATTGCCCCAACCCTAGCCCACAGACACTGCATCACATTACCCCAACCCTAGTCCACAGACAATACATCACATTACCCCAACCCTAGTCCACAGACAATACATCACATTGCCCCAACCCTAGCCCACAGACACTGCATCACATTACCCCAACCCTAGTCCACAGACATTACATCACATTGCCCCAACCCTAGCCCACAGACAATACATCACATTACCCCAACCCTAGCCCACAGACACTGCATCACATTGCCCCAACCCTAGCCCACAGACAATACATCACATTACCCCAACCCTAGCCCACAGACAATACATTACATTGCCCCAACCCTAGCCCACAGACACTGCATCACATTACCCCAACCCTAGCCCACAGACAATACATTACATTGCCCCAACCCTAGCCCACAGACACTGCATCACATTACCCCAACCCTAGCCCACAGACAATACATCACATTACCCCAACCCTAGCCCACAGACAATACATCACATTACCCCCAACCCTAGCCCACAGACACTGCATCACATTACCCCAACCCTAGCCCACAGACAATACATCACATTACCCCAACCCTAGCCCACAGACAATACATCACATTACCCCAACCCTAGCCCACAGACAATACATCACATTACCCCAACCCTAGCCCACAGACAATACATTACATTGCCCCACCCTAGCCCACAGACAATACATCACATTGCCCCAACCCAGCCCAGGGATTTTGCAGGATTTACCCTCAGTTTCAAACAGGGGATCAGCACCCCCATGGGCCGTTGACCTCACCAAAGCACCGATGATAGCTGTCACGCATTCTTCCAGGTCCGTTAACGGCAGTGCCCAGGGTGGACCACGGCCTGTCCGTCGCTGCTCCCGGGGGTTGTGGAACATCTTTCCCTGCAAAGATGACAATTGGAATGGTTACCAGAGGGTCTTTCTGCTCTTGTGGCACACACAGATAGCCATCAAAGCACTTATACCATACTGTGTGCACTTAATACTGTTTAATGGCCCTGGTATTTGTACATGGTTCATGAAGAAGACATCGAAGTGCAGAAACATGTTTTAAGATGTCAAAAGCAGTCTTACTAATGTGTGATGATCATTCATGGCAAATAAGGTGCAACACTAAGCCTACCTGTACCAACATGTATCAGATTTACAATTTAAGTAATGAATGAGTGCATGAATAAAAATATTACTTACTCTCACGACCCTGCAATGGTTGTTGAACTTTTTACGACATTGTTGATGGTCACTCTTGGTATTATCGACTGAGCCACGCTGGTCCACAGATGCCTTCGCACAGCTGGGAGGGTTTAACCAGCACCCCTCCTGTTAAATTCCCCCCATTTGCTTTGCACAGCTGCAATCAGGGCCTTGTTTGCTCCATAGCTAAAGTTTTGGGCTCTCTGCCTGCTGGAGTCCCCTTCCATCATGGCTGCTTGGTCTGAAAAGTACCTGATTCAGCCCTGGATGTACTGCACATCCCTGATAGCTGACCAGAATCGTGGGAAGAAGAAAAAAATCGGAGAAAAAAAAGTCGGGGGAAAAAAAATTCACTCATACGCAGAACGTCTGTTTTTTTTTTCCAATTGCAAATTTTGGCTCCGGCGCACAAATTCACTCGTGCAAGGCCAGACTTAGCGCTATCGCTGGTCGCCGTTTGCTGAATTTTCTGACGTCCAGTGATAACGCTACCCCGGGGCTAAAAAAAAATAACTCCATGATTATCGCCCAAAAACAGGCAAAATTGCTAATACCCGAATTTTTTAGCCCAATGTATTATTATGGTAGTGAGCGGATGTGTTGTTGGCCACTGCACTGTCTGTGCAGGAAATGTCCAAAATTTGATTGGAACATCTGCACAAAACTGAAATAGTAATACATTTTAAAGCCTGAATTAATCTGAGCAGTCAGACGATATTTACAAACTCTTTGTGTTTTATACATGGATTAGGATACTGCTTGAACCACTCAGACAGCGCTTCTGTATAAGAGATCCACTGTCTTCCTTTTATTCCTCTTGCTCTCCTATTATATTTTAGTCCGTTCTATGAGGTTGAGTGCCAGGAGTGGTGTGAACCTCAGTGACTGATCTCTCCCACTTCTATCACTGACAGCGCTGTACTTAGCTGTAGTGGTGTTACTTTCAGTAGAAGACTGAATGTAATTTGAATTAACATTTTATTGTTTGAGCTTGACAATTTGAAGTGTAAGAGGGAGCATGTGATTGTAATCGGGAGCTGCAGATTATGTAAATAGATTAAACATATTAAACAACTGCCTTGTACATGATGTATCTACCAGGCAAACCTGACATATCACACGGCTATTAAGTACAGACAGAAAATATTTCAGGTCTCATTTACACCTCAAAAGGTAGAATATGCTAAATATGACAAACTTGCTAATGAAATAGTGCAAATGTATTGTGGCATCATGGAGGACAGGACATCATTTAGAATGTAGCTAGAAAATTCCTCTGTGGTTGTGGGGCTGTCTGGGTTTTCCTTAGTTGTGCTTGATTTTCCCCACTCTTGGCAGCAATATCATTACTAGATGGAGTTCATATCATGAGCAATTCTATCATGTCCATATCTGGTTTTAAATTTAGCCTCTGCATAATGTTGTATGATGAATGTTATCTCATGGACTGGATAATGTGTCCAGCAGTATAAAGAAGCCTCTGTTATACCACACAGCTGATGGACTAACTGGCAGATTCGGCCTGAGACTGGCCAAATGATAAATGGATTATCCTATATATTTTAAATCATTTGCCTTTAAAAGAGCGTTGGGTGCAAATGGATGGTTTACTTTTAAAGTTGAATGTGTTAAAGAAAAAAAAAGGAACAGTCAGAACAGGACGTTCTCTGACTCGCTGTTGACATTAAATTCAGCATATCCCCCAGCAAAATCTCTCAACTCCAGGCTATATGCTGGCATTTCAAAAGTTAACGCAATTAACCGTACTAACTGATTGGAGCAGTCTACGGGTTTGGTCATGTTGCAAAACATTATGAAGAGTGGCGTGCTGAGGTAGAGAACCTTGGTGGCAAGAAGGTATTGAAAGGTTGGCCACTGATTCCAGTCAAAGGCTCAGAGACACTGTGTGTGACCATGGGAGGTTATTGAAGGCAGCATGGTCAGGAGCTTGCAGGTTCAACAGGTAAAGTAGCAACAAGATAAAACTGGTACTGGGATAGATACATAGATGTGCAGTAAAACAGCACAGTCAAATCATTGTATTAACACCTCACAGGAACACAGGCTTAGGTTATGCAAAATGACAGGCAAGTACTGGTGATTCATGCCACAGTGCCAGCAGTGCTGGGAGGACTGAATAGCAAGTGTTACTGTTATCCATTAAAATAGACCCAGGTATTATGTCTAGATTTACATTTTAATCATGATCTTACAAAATGCTGCAAAACATTGCGTTCAGAAAGATTTGGATATCCTTGTACAAGAAACACAGCAAGTTAACATGCAGGTACAGCAAGCAATTAGGAAGGCAAATGGCATGTTGGCCTTTATTGCAAGGGGGTTGGGGTACAAGAGTAAGGAACTCTTGCTTCAATTGTACAGGGTTTTGGTGAAACCACAGTTGGAGTACTGTGCACAGTTTTGGTCACCTTATTTAAGGAAGGATATACTTGCCTTGGAGGCGGTACAACAGAGGTTCACTAGATTGATTCTTGGGATGAGAGGGTTGTCCTATGGTTAGAGGTGATCTCGTTGAAACATATAAGATTCTAAGGGGGCTTGACAGGATAGATGTTGAGAGGTTGTTTCCCCTGGTTGGAGAGTATAGAACTAGGGGACATAGTCTCAGGATAAGAGGGCAGCCATTTAAGACTGAGATGAGGAGGAACCTTTTCACTTAGAGGATTGTGAATCTTTTGAATTCTTTACCCCAGAGAGCTGTGGATGCTAACTTGTTGAATATATTCAAGGCTGAGATTTATAGATTTTTGGACTCTTGAGGGAATCAAGGGATATGGGGATCGGGCAGGAAAGTGGAGTTGTTATCAAAGATCAGCCATGATCTTAATTGAATGGCAGAGCATGTTCGAGGGGCCGTATGGCCTACTCCTGCTCCTATTTCTTATGTTCTTTTGTTCTTATGTTCTTAAAAGCATGCTAAAACTGTGACAATAAGGAATAGGTGTGACAAGCTGGAAGTTCCAAGAATGTTGATATGTATGTTTGTGTGTGTGTGTTACAAGAACATGATTTTCCAAACCGGTGTCATTACAGAACAACTTTCACTGGGGTGGGGCAGGGACAAATTTCAACAATGTTTTTGAATAAATATAAGCATGTTTCAGCTTGTGGTAGCTTGGTTCAGTTGGTAGTACTCTCATCTCTGAATGAAAAGGTTATTGTGTTTTGAATCCTTCTCCATGGGTAACTAACTCTGGTTGGACCTATTCCTGGAGGTTTCATCACATGACCTCCCACCTCTAATTGCCCCGACCTGTCTCATAGTCTTTTTCCCCATCTCCGATATTTTTATTACATAGAATTACATAGAAGCACAGGCCATTCGGTCCAACCAACCCACGGCGGCATTTATGCTCCACTCAAGCCTCCTTTCAAGCTACCTCATCTAACTCTTATCAACATAACCCTTTATTGCCTTCTCTCTCATTTGCTTATCTAGCTTCCCCTTAAATGCATCTACACTATTCGCCTCAACTACTCCCTGTGGTAGCAAGTTCTACATTCTCACCACTCTCTGGGTGAAGAATGTTCTTCTGAATTTCCTGTTTTATTTCTTGCTGACTATCATATTGATAGCTATCTTATATTGATGGCCTCCAGTTTTGCTCTTCCCCACAAGTGGAAACTAATAAACAAAAGTGTTTAAAGATAGTGGGGAAAAAACCCCCACATTTTTTGTTAATGTTCTTATGATTTAATCCTGGGTTGCTCGCAGCAGTGTCCAGGAGAGTAACCTTAAATTCCTGGAGACTGCAGTGCGACAATGGACAGGTGGCAACCCTACCCAGTCAGCCCACTCATTGATCCACTTCACATGCCACAATCCTGCCAATTGCAGCATTCTCGTTCCACACAACTTCTCTCTTTTTTGATGATGCTGTAGATTTTTTAAAATACAAAGCAAAAGCTTGCAATAAACCAGGAGCTGCTTGTTGCCAACCACTGCTGTAGGCCTTTAAGTCAAAAGACAACATATTAGATCAATCTGAGCTGTGTAATCTTGAGGGCTTTGATCTGATTC
The DNA here is from genome assembly GCF_044704955.1 of Pristiophorus japonicus. Taxonomy (NCBI): domain Eukaryota; kingdom Metazoa; phylum Chordata; class Chondrichthyes; family Pristiophoridae; genus Pristiophorus; species Pristiophorus japonicus. Next base: position 287,878,911 of record NC_091979.1, read on the forward strand.
CCCTGAACCCATCCACCATGCGGGAGTGGGAAGCAACTCTTCCTTTAATGGTATTGTGTTGAATCTTGTAAAAGTAGACCCAACACAAATTGTAGAGTATTGTGAAGGAGCACAGTAAGTTCTCAAAGACTGGCACCTGCTTCAATGTGTGGCCTGGGCATTAGCACAGCAGTGCATTTCTCAAAATGACAGGTTTGCGTTGAATCAGAACTTGAACATGATGTGAAATGAGCTTCGTTTTCTTCATTATTTTAATGAAATCAATCTACATTTAATTAATTGCCGTGGTAGCACCATGGAAACTGTGATCAATAAGAGAAGTAACTTGGTTATTGCTGACACCTGCAGAATGAGTTTTCTTTGTTAAACTTAGCTGCGAACCTCAAACCTTTGATTTTGTGGTCATTTCTGTATTTGGTGGTTTTGACATTTTACTAGTCTCCCATTGTGTAATGGGAGAGTTTAAAGAATTAATGGAAAATATTCCCATATAGAGTCACTCAAACCATTTCATTGACAGTGATGCAAGTTATTTCAGTTAAAATTCATTGCCTCTCTCCCTGTCCCTAAATTTCCCTGGTCAAATTGGTGCTATAATGCAGAATGGGGACAAGAATAGCTCTGAATTTGACCACAATCCAGTTCCCAATATGGACTATAACCGCAATGAACTCGCTATGACTGCACCCAGCATATAACATCAATGTTTGGGCCAGAAATGCCAATGAAGTACTGAATATGAACGAGCTAGTAGGCCTGCAGGAATACTAGCTCTTTCGCATTCAGTGGGAAATCATCATATCCCATATACTTGTTTCAGATTACACAATGTTGATTGTTTCTCATGTTTCTGTCACTTACTCTTGCTCTTTTATGAAGGAGGTACTATCCCAATGTTCATAACTGTGAAAGCCATCTACTAAAACTATAGAAATAAAATTTAATGCCTAACACATCCTCAGGACGTCCAATGGCACTTTACAGTCAACTAAGTACTTTTGAAGTTTCGTCCTGTTGTAATGTTGGGAAACACGGCATCCAATTTACATGCAGAAAGGTCCCACAAGCAGCAATGAGACAAATGACCAGATATTCTGTTTTAAATGGTGCTGTTTGAGGGATAAATGTTGGACAGGACACTGGGAGAACTCCTCTGCTCTTCTTCAAATAGTGCACAGTGCTATTTTATCTTTTACATCCACCTGAGAGGGCAGACAGGGCCTCAATTGACCATCTAACTTTGTCCCTAAGGCTTGACTAGTGAACATATGAAGAATGGCCACTCGGTTGAGGTAGAGCAAGATGCCCAACTGGGTGGAGTCATACCCAGCAGGAATGAAGCCTTCAAAACAAGGAGAAGAAAAAAAAATCCATAGACTATATAATTTTACTAGTGGGCTTTCACCACTGTTGTAGACACTGGAATGCTCTTGCCTCCATAGCTATGAGAGAGAAAAACTCCCAAAGCCCACAGCCAAACAGCTGTAAGTGAGGAAGAAGGGAAAAGAGGATAGAAGAGGAGCATATATTAAAGCCTCCGGGCTGTTCTCTGCAGCCCTTATGGACACAACCTGCTGCTTTTAACCATGTTTATATTTTTGGTGTAAGATCCTGCATCATGTATATGGATTATGACTGAAAACCTCACAGCTAGGATTATTCTGGTGTTTAAGTAGAGCTACCAACCCCTTGTTATCACTAAACTATTTAAGTTTGATGAATGGAGTTGTAGGGGGGAAGCGACTGTTGGAGCATATTTTGTGGAGCAGAAGCAGTCTTTTATACATTGTAAGTTTGGAGCTTTTCTGAATGCTGAGGTTTGTGACAGATTTGTAGGTTGAGAATGCAGCCGTACAGAAGAAGGCATTATTACAAATGGGGCCGGATGCAGAATAAAGCTTTAGCTCTATCAATAGAAATGGCTGATGGAAATGTATATGAATTGAAAGAGTTACAAACTCTTAGTCCATCTTGCACAAAATGGTGGTTAGGCATAATCTCAGCCATCCAAATCCAATATTTCTATACCAATTAAAGGAAAGCGCTGATACAAAATGTGCTCTGATTGTCGATTTCCACCTCACCCCCGCTAACACCCCCATCCAATTCCAAACCAGGTCATTCAAACATATTATTGTAGTAAGGGAGGCCACTCACCTGCTTGTTGTCATTTTAATTGATACAGAAATTCTACTGATCAGAAAATTAGATATTTGACATCTGTTTGCAAGAATAGACTCCTCAACCACAGAATGTGTGACTGTCGGAAAACTATGCCTCAGGTCACTGATCCTGATGATAAGAAAACACCTGTAAACATCTGTTTACACAGCATTATCATTGACCAACTCCTATGTGTGAGGTTTTCAGGTCTGAGCTATATACCGCCGAGGCATCGACCTTTGCCAGAAACAAACATGGTTAAAAGCACTAAAATGTTTCTGTCACATGGACAGCAGGAAGCGGCCAAATGCCATCAATGTCTTTTTCTCGCTCATCTTCTCTTAGTTTTTCTCTTTCTTTGCCTTTTTTCTTCTTTCCTTTTTACATAGGCCACCTCTGTAGGTTTCATTGACTTTCTCTAATTGGAACATGAGAGGATGAAAGAGATGGTTTTTGAGGTGGAGCTATAGGGAAAGGTCTTTATTAAAGCTGTAGTCCTTCTATCAATGGTGCTATGAATATCACTGGAGCTATGGATTCTGGAATAATAACATGTTCTTGCCTTTTCTCATTCCACAAATATGAAAATGCCAGAATCTGGCACAGTGTGTACAAGCATGATATTGGGCGGGCGTGCGTTGCAAGTTTGTGACCTCATGCTGGTTTTGAACTAAAAGTGGAACAGTTGGAAGACTTAGATTAGAGTTCATCGGGCATAAATAAGTGATCCAATTAAAATAACTAATATTTCAGATCAATTTCTTATGATGGAAGTGTAGAAAGGTGTCTCATTGCTGTGTACTAGGAGAAATAGTCACAATTGGCTGCATTGCAGTTCAATCATCTGTTTCCTATGTAGACTGGCAAGAAGTTTCCCCTACTTGGCCAGGCCAGTCTAGGAGGTTAACTAAGGACATGCAGCAAAAATGCCCATGATTGTTACAGTGTTGGGTCAGATTTGGTGTCAGATGACTCATTAGCTTCAAAGGATACAGTATGGATTGAATACTGAGCAAACGGCAGCCGCATTTCCGGAAAGACTTGGGGACAATGAGGTATTAAAAGGCCAAGACTAAACAAACATCAAACACCCACATCCAAATTACATTCTATATATTTGTGATTTCAGTTTTAATTCCCCCCCCCACTCCCCCAAAATACACAAATATCTCAGTCTATTTAGTCACATTAAACAGCTAACGCTGATTCTAATGAATATTGCACTGTATTTCACTGAAATAAGGAGCTGAAAATTGATTTAAAGTATGAGAAGCAGCAAGTACTTTAATTAGTTGAGACATAAAACACACTCCTTCGAATTGTTGGTAATGTAGCTTCAGCACTTGGTTGCTGAGACTATCTGCTGTAATAATCTTTCTTGCCTGTGAAGAGTTTTAAAGCAATAGTAAGTGAAGTGTATGTGAGAAAATGTTGGTACTAATCTACTCAGAGATGTTGGAGGAGGTGATATCAGCCATGCACAGTAGCTGACCCGAGCCTCACCTATACCAGGGTTAGCACATCAACCTGAGGGAAGTCAAGGGTTATGGGGAACAAGCAGGAAAGTAGAGTTGAGGCCAAGATCAGATCAGACATGATCTTATTGAATGACGGAGCAGGCTTGAGGGGCCGGATGCCCTATTCCTGTTCCTATTTCTTATGTTCTTATGTTCTTACTCCTGACTGCTATGCAGCAGTGGGAAGTGCCCATGTAAATGTCACTTGAGGGCAGGATTAGGCTAGCCTATGATGCCCTCCATAGCCTGCCAACACTGGATGTTTGAATCACATGGGTGTAGGACAAGAATGTTCAGCAGCACCTGTAAAATTTTACCTTGGCAACTGACAGCACCTTTAAGGAAAAAGGGGAGAAAGATGTACATTTTTTTTTAAAGTAGATTCACTATTTGCTGAAGATTTACGTCAAAAGTTAGCAGTGGCTTCAGAGGGATGAACGAATTATTTTGATATTTTTTGCGGTCCATTGCTAGTTTTAAATAGGAATAGTACAGTAGGGTGGTTGCAAGCAAAGACATGCTCCATAAGGGTAAATAGGTCATAAACCTCCAGGGCATTGCAACATGGGGTGAAGCAAGAGCCAACATGGAATTGGTACAATAGGAATTGCAGAACCACTTGATTTTGAGGAAAGGATTAACTCTGTATTCTAAACATTTAAATGATGTTTTAACTAGCTGACACCTTTACAGCTTTACCTTCTCTCCAGGCCAGCTGCAGCGAACTAGGTTTGTAAGTGCACCTGAAAGATCCATAGCTACAGAAAAGAAACCCTGACCAAACCTTTCAATTAGTTTTTACCGTCTATGTTGCATAATCATGAGAGTTTTTAGAAATTAGATGTACAAGATAGCACTTCTGACATTTACGTGCCACTTTCCACTGAAGGAAATGCCTGCAAACCTTCAATTAATTGTATGATGTACATGCTTGCACAGAGTGAAAGAAAACTCGAATCCTGGAAGGAAATTGATTCCTTCAAAGTTTAATTTTGGTATTATGCACACGGGTTCATAGCTTTATGGTCTCAATTTCTGTATCTTTACTGTGCTTTAAATGCAAGTACAGCAGTGGGCTGACTTGCCTGAAAGGTCTGGGCTGCAGTCTGACTACATGAAAGCAGCTGTATTATCTCAAACAGGCAGGCAGCCAGCTCTAAGGCTTTTCTCGTGACGTCATGGAAAGTTGTGGCATTCTGCTTGTTTTATTATGTGTTCTGACAAAATCTCTTGCCCACAAATATGGTTAAGGCTTCTAAAATGTAGTACAGCCATGGAGACGAGCAGTGGATTAAAATCCAGGTGCTATTAACAAAGACACCCGCACACAAGTTGTGAGAATGTATAACTGACGGGGATAAAATGTTTGCTTGTTAGAACTGTGATCTGCATTTGATTTATTATACGTTTATTTAAAGTAATATAGCCTTCTATTGGACAACAGCTTTGCTCTCCCTTCAGCCACATATACAGAGTGGCACTCACCACTAATTTTTTTAACAATGTTTTGTTACAAAGCAAATTTGAAGTTTTATTTTTTATTTGGTGATTTCAAAACATCTACATAGACTGTGCTCCTTACAATAAATTGGCTGTTCTGTCCCTTATAAGTAATTGTCTAGTTTATCCCTCGAGGTAGTTTGCTCATCCTGCTAAGTGGGCAAAGTAGCAAATTGCGGAGCAGGTTAAAAATTGTGTTTTGTTAAAATACGGAATATTATAGTGCATTAGAAAGCAGTGTAAAAGTTTTTAAAACTGTTTTAAATTTATAAGTTTCCTTACTGGAAAAAATCATGGATGGTGAACAAAACACTTTTGGCTTTTGTGTCGACATGAAATCCCTTTTCAGCCCGTGATGTTCTAGTCCAGTCCAATTGGACATCAATGTACTTTCATGGCTGCTTGCAAACTTGGAAGCACTGTCTGCACTGGTGACTGATTTCAATGTTGCTGCAACAGTTTGATTGGAATCATCGTCAGGATCATAATCTGCTTTCATTAGGCTGTGCAATGTCGCCACTCCATTCTTCTTTTTCCTCTGGTTTATTCTCAGCATTGCTCAACAGGCTACTTCTTTGGTCAGTCCAAAAGAAAAGCTACAAAGTCATCCTGTATTAGCTCTGTTTCATGTCCACCTCCTTCATTCTAGACATTTTCCAAACAGGTCACCTTTTCTAAAGTGGCAGAGGATTTTTGTTTTCCTTACACTCATGCATTCTTTTCTCATCAGTTGTACAGCATGAAGTAAAGTGATGGTCTATACAGGTATTTACAGTGGTGTTCTTTAATCTGTCCAACAAGTCAAACACCTGTGGTTTCATTGCATGGGGACAGGGCAATGTTGCTTGAAATTGTGGTCGCCATATTATAAAAAGGATATAGAGGCACTGGAGAGGATGCAGAGAAGATTTACAAGGATGATACCAGAAATGCGAGGGTGTACCTATCGGGAAAGGATGAACAGGCTGTGGGCCTCTTTTCTCTTGAAGTAAGAAGGCTGAGGGGTGACCTAATAGAGGTCTTTAAAATAATGAAAGATTTTGATAGGGTAGATACAGAGCGAGAGTTTCCACTTGTGGGGAAGAGAAAAACTAGCGGTCATCAATATAAGATAGTCACCAAGAAATCTAATAAGGAATTCAGAAGAAACTTCTTTATCCAAAGAGTAGTGAAAATGTGGAAGTCGCTAGTGCAGGGTGTAGTTGAAGTATAGATGCAATTAAGGGAAGACTAGACAAGCATATGAAGGAGAAGGGAATAGAGGGTTATACTGATGAGAGTTAGATGAGGAAAGATGGGAGGAGGCTCGAGTGGAGCATAAACCCCGGCATGGACTGGTTGGGCTGAATGGCCTGTTTCTGTTCTGCATATCCTATGTAAAAACCTTGACCCAGTAGGTAATTGCTGTGGTGATGGTATCAAAATTGCTCAGTGCTGGCAAATAACCTGAGTCAGGAGGTTTGCGTTCAAGTCCCATTCCAGTACAGTATTAGAGGAGTTGTCGTTCATCCTTGAAAGAGTACTGCATTAAAGGAAGTGCTGTCATTTGGATAAAATGTTAAACTGAGGGCTCTGCCTTTTAAGGTGAATGTAAAAGATACAAAGTGTCCTGACCAACATTCATCCCTCAATGAACACCACTAAATCAGATTAATTTGTCCCTAACCTCCTTTCTGCTTGTGGGGCCATGCTGTGTGCAAATTGGATGCTGTTTTTTTTAATGTAATCACAGCAAATACACTTTAAAAGGCATTAATTGGTTGTGAAGAACCTTGGGGTGTTCTTTCTTTCCTTCCTGCCTCGATGCCATCCTTCATGGTAGGAGGTAGCAACATATGCTGTAGGTTGAAACCCCATCATTTCTGGATAATTAGAAGAATGTTCAAGAAGCACAGCAATTATTCTCCCCTGTCTTTTTGTAACCAATCAGTAAAGATATTCTCAATCATCCAAACAGATCCATGGTTGTTATAGGTGACAGGCAAGTGTACAACTCCATGTAAACACAATGGTTTGGGCTGCTCTTTTGCACAGCATGTTTCGTTTAGTTCTACTTTGCACATTACAGCAGCATAACGCCGATAAGTGTTCTGCTTTTTTCTTGCTATTCAGCTGTTCTGATCTTCATGTCAGACTCCCACCTACAATGGAACAGAAAAACAGCTCATTTTCATTACATTTAAATTCAACGGGAGAACAGCGTGGGCCCGAGTTTGGTGAATGCTAAGTTCCGCCCATTACCATCCAAAGGACGCTACGATCCTGACTGTACTTTGGGCGGAAGTTTCATGAAAAAATGTGGGAAAGACCGCCCAGCAGCAAAAATGGGCCTTGCATGCTGATTCTGGGCGGTAGCAGGCGGTAGCTCCCATTCTGGGCAGCAAATGCGATCCTCGGCAAAGTACCGCTGAGGATTGAGTCGAGCCCAGAGAGGGGGGAACTGATAAAATAAAAAGTTTTCAAACCATAAAAAACCATCAGAAATCCTTCAGGGGATCCCATCCACCTAAATCCCTGAAAAAGAAATAAAGAAAAGTGCACTAACCTTTTTTTGCAGGTCTTCATACTTAGCGTTCAGATAGGCCTTCCTCCACGCGACGGTTTCTTCCCCTGCTGGAGCAGAGGAACACCCAAACAAACTGGGGACGCAGCAGGCGGGAGGACTCTTGCGGGTGTTGTATGCCGGCGCACGCCAGTGGATGGTACCCAGCGGTCTTCTCTCCCCGCCGGCGTGAGGACATGACCAAACTCGCTCGGAGGGGAGAGCGCCCAATAAATCATCGAGATCGCCGAGAATACTCAGCGGCAACCGACGGTAAGTCGACCAAACTCGGGCCCCATGTTACTAAGAATCTGTGCTGTCGAGTGTGTTTTAGATTAGATGGTGATTGGTGAAGGCTTCAACTGGATGTGAGTTGGGAGAGTTGTTGAGTGCAGTCATGTGAGGGAGCTGAATGACATGATGGCAAAAGTGTCCTGGGTTAATGAGTATATCTTTACTGATGCTAATTCAGCTCTGAAGCTTACCTCACTGAGTCAGATAGTTCACTTGCTGGTGAGGCTGTCCTTACTGTGTGAACAAAAATACTTGTATAAAATCAATAGAAATATTTAAAGAGGACTTTACAGAGTATCATCCTTTTTAATGGTTTGACTTTTAAAAGAGGTTGATAGTGAGAATCTTGTTGATTCTGGCTTGTTCTTGTTGAGCTATAATGACAAACACATGCACATTGATTAGTTGTACTATTGGTTTAATTTGAATTGATAATACAGGTTGAACCTCTCTTATCCGGGACTCCCTTATCCGGCACCAACCCTCGTCCAGCACCATTCCCATTTAACTGAACATTTAATGACAATTTGACAGCAGTTGAAATATTTACTTCTTCTTGGACACACCAACTGTGTGCCCCCTCCTGCCTGAGATCTTTATGTGGTGACTATGCACATGGAGACCCCAGAGGTGTTGCAGACCCCTATGTGTAGGAATCTTTTTCAATCACTCAAGATCCTTGCGCAGTCTATTGTCCCGACTGTTGGCCAAGTCCTGGCTATATTTACCATCCTTACTGTCCTTCTATCTGGTTCAGAAACCAGTCGGGGAATTTTGTACTGATGAAGGTTCCGCAGGATTGTTATAATGAACCGTGCTCATCTTCACAAATCTCTGTGATAATCTGTTTTTGTTATGTTTGTTATGACCGTACGTTCCTCAGCACCACACCGGCACAACACCTTCCAACGCTGGTGATAGTGGAAGCTATCTTCCTTCATCCATCAATATTGGTGTTGCAGACTTGAAGAAGGTGCCGGAACTTTTCAGGAATAACCAAAGACATTATGACACTCTGTCTGAAAGTTTACCTTCAAAGCAGCAATTTTCATTTTCAATTATTTTCTTGTCGCAGTGATTTTTGAGGTCGTGTCATACATTTAACAATCTACTAACCTCAGAGTAGTGCCCGGGCCTAATTTAGAACATACCAATAAAAAGCCTGCAGGTACATGCAAAAACTATTTAAGAGAAAGAAAATGATATAATTATTATAGAGGCTATTATCTGGGGAACTGTACTTTGAAATAAATGGTTTTATATGATTTTAGATTTCAAACAATATTTCTCAACAACAAAAACAAGATACTGCGGATGCTGGAACTCTGAAAAACAAACAGGAAATGCTGGAAATACTCAGTAGATCAGGCAGCACCTGTGGAGAGAACCAGAGTTAATGTTTCAGGCCCATGACCTTTCATCACAACCAAATATTTCTCAGCTGTTGTTCCAGTTTGACCTTTTTTAAGCTTCAAGACTTTCTGAAACGTAGGTGGCCAGACAAATTTAAGTGTAGTTCAGTTGTTTTTGGCACAGGTGCAATTGAACAGAATGCTGTCTGTGCAGTTTTACCCTGTACATCGTTTTACATATCAGTCATATAACACAGCAGTGCCAAATATCTATTGTATGCGCAACCGAGTGAGCAGAAGCTGTCCACCTACAGTCCTTGACACTGCCAATTCAATTCAGTACTGAAATCGGTGTTGTTTTTAAAGGTTCTTAATCGTGTTTGTTTTTTGATTATTGAATTGACTGTCTTGTGGCTGATGAGCTGTAACCATGTAATGGCTAGACTACAGACTGACTGCTGATCTGAGCCCCTATATGTCCAAAGTCAGAAACTCCTGGCCACAGAACTGTCCGCCAAAGGGACTACAATGGATCATTAGCCCTGCCTGTCTCTCAGGCCTGACTCACATCTTCACACCAGACGTAGCTATCAATCAAAACCAGTACTGCAAGATGCCAACCACCGAGCAACTTTGGTATTGACTCAATGTTCTGTGCCAAGAGCTCTTAATTACCTGCTGGATGGGTCCCCATCCAGATGCAGTGCAATGAGATCTGTCAGCCTATCTATCCTGACCAGGATTTCAAACTAACCAAATTGAAGAGGAGGATATCTGAACAGAACCTTGCCAGAAAATGCTTCTAAAGAATATCGCAGCAGAAGTGATCTGTCAGCTGTCAGTTTGCTGAACTGCTCCCTCACCTCTTCCTTGGATTCACTTGATCCCAGCAAAACCTTTAGTCTCTCCTGCCCCAGTTGTTCCCTCGGTATGGCCCTCATCGTTACTTCCTCAAGTTCCAAGATGCAGACTTGAGGGTGTCTGGCGCACAACTTGTTTGGCCATTTGGTTGAACATGTTGTTGCTTTCCCACTCTGTGCCCATCTTTCCTGTAGCTCTCTGTTTGAATCTCTCAGGTTTCTGCCCCTACCGCAGCACCAAAATGGCCCTAACCAAAGTTGCACATGACTGTAACCATGGTGCATTGTCCCTCTTGATCCTAGACCTCTCTGCAGCCATTGACAGTCAACCACACCATCCTCCTTCAACGCCTCCTCCATTTCTAGCTCACCTGGTTCCACTCTTAACTATTCTGTTCCCTCTCCCTTCACCCTGCCATCTCCTTAAAAGTACCTTCAACCATCTGGAGCCCACAGTGAGGCAGTCCTTGTGTAAACCTCTTTGCCTCTCTCTCTAAGACCCAGCTGTTCACCTTTCCTGACATCTCGGCATTGACTGTGAAGTGCTTTATGAAATATTTTCTAAGTTAAAGGCACTATATAGGTGCAAGCTGTTGTTTAAGATGCAGAGTGGCAGTGCATGCTTGTATTCATCAGTATTTTATACAGTTTTTTGTCCTGGCCTATATCGAACTTGGGACAAACTCATTGACAAAATGAAGCACTTTTATCTGTGTTATATTATATATTTGTTTCTGTTGTGTTCTTAGATGCTTTAACAATGACTCTATGAAGCAGAGTGTTGGACTTGAACTGCAGTGACCTTAGTCCTTTACTAGTTAACTCCAGAGGATCACACCTGGTGGCCTGCCTTTTATACTAGGCCAGGCACACCTGTACAGGTAACCTACGAGTCTCCCACTGCTGTGTCCTCGAGTGGCACACCTTGTGATAGTACCAACAATAGCCATGTAGAATATATGACATCACTCCCCCCTGAACCCTCAGTGCAAATCGCCTCTGCATTGACTGTGCTCTGGGCTTAGCTCTATGTGGGTTTTGCCTGGTTGACCTCTGGCAGGCCAGCTTGGGTGGGTAGTTGGTGCAGTAGCGTGCTGGTGGTTGCTGTTTGTGTGTGTGTGTTCCTAACCACTCCATTCTACCTCCCCTCCCACACTGATGTGGCGGGGGCTCCTGACATTCATGTACATTCAAGTTCAGGTAAGTGGTTTTGCGGGGTTTTTTGTGTTTCCGTGATGCGACAAGTATGTTAGATGCCTTATCGATGCGGTGACCGGTGCATGAGGACAAGCTAGTTCCGGAGCTGCTGGGTTGTGTTCCTGCAGTCTGGTGGTGGCTCAGTGCCCGGTGCTGGCAGTGGGAATCCAGTTGGCTCGTGTAGCCTGCTCTCGGGGCTGTCCGTGGTCGCTAGCGCTGGGCAGGTTCTCCCTGTCCTTTCTTTACACCCTGGGTCACAGCTGCTCCCTGAGGAGCTGTCGTCTCGCAGTGCACAGGGAACTGCCAACTCACTGACCTGAGCGTCGTTTGGTTTGGAGTCCTGGCTGGTGCTTGTTTCCTCTGGGAGAACAGTGGTGGGTGACCCGACATCAAGGGATATGGCCTTGGTGCAGTCTGCACCTTCAGGCTCATGGCAGTTGGTGCCATCGGTTGCCTGAGAGATGGAGCCGACCCAGGGCATGGTACCGATACCGTTGCCGTTGCCGTTGCCCTGCTGAGGTCGCTTGCCTCGCAGCTCGTGTGTGTTGGCTGCTTGTGGCCACATTTCATAGTGCATGACTCTGGTCCCCGGGACGCAGGCTACAGCATTGGATAGCTCGCTGGACCTCTGCGCACCCGATGGGTGTCTGCCCACTACATTGGCTGCGTGCAGTGAGAATCTTGCATCGCACAGATTTTCCTTGATGTGCACTGTAGGATTTCGACCATGATCGCGCGACTTTTCCTCGCTGGTTGCATATGCACAGTTCAGATCATCAATCACACATTGTACATAATCGCGTGACTTTTCCTCGCTGGTTGCATGTATACAATTCCGATTATCAGTTGCACACTTTACATAATCCGTTACACCTTTTGTCTCGAGCTTACAATTACTGTTACATTGCTTACATGTGTGGAACTGTCCCTTTTAATTGTAGTGGGTTGCAGGCCTCCATAAAGAGAGCCTTGCTTGCTTTACCCCAATCCGCTTCTCCATTTCGTGCCACGTGTTGCTCCATCAGCACTGCACCTCGTGGTCTGACCGCGGCCATCTTTGTCTTCAGCGCATCACCTCGTGGTTCGGGCGCCATCTTTCCTTCGTCCACAATGTCGACTGCGGTGATCCTCTTCTCCCCGGGTTCTGCCTCCGCAGTTGGTAAGTCGCTTCTGGATCCGATTTTCTTCCTCAGGAGTCCTGCCACTGGAGCCTGGATGGTGCGTTCGGGTCATCTCAGCTGGATCATCTCCACACAGTCGTGCTGAGCGGTCTGTGTCTCGGGTGCTGTGCTGGTCAGCTCACCGGTGCTGGGTCCACTCTCGGGTGAGAACTTGCTTTGCCTCTGAGCGCAGAGGGCTTCGATCGCTAGAGGGGTGAAGTCTTCCCACTTCCAATGGATCTTCTTCATCCACCTTCTGCCGAGCAGCGTTGGTCCATCACTTGCAACAATCCACAGAGGAAACTTGTGCACCGCGCCATCATGGAGTACCTTTACATTCACACTACCAACGACTGGTGTAATTGGTGTAGGTGCGCCACTTTGGCTTAACCGGGGCCAATGCGGGTTGTTCAGCTAGATTGTCCCATAGCCTCTCAAAAGCTCCTTGATTCATCACTGACTGGCTCGCCCCCGAGTCCACTTCCATGAAGACTGGACTTCCCTCTATCTCGACTTCCATCTTCAGCGGGGAGCACTCGGTGCTGCAGGTAAAGATGCTATGTACCTCCCGTGGGACTGGGCTGCCTCTTTGTCTAACAATTCATAATCCACGCTGGATTCATGGCCATCTGCGGACTCCTCATTGACACAGTGAGTCCTATTTCTCTTACACATTCGCTGGAGGTAGCCCTTTGTGCTGCAACCTTTGCAAACATACTCTTTTTAAAACGGCACTGGTGAGCCCTATGATTCCCTCCGCAATGCAGCATAGAAACATAGAAAATAGGTGCAGGAATAGGCCATTGAGCCTGCACCACCATTCAATAAGATCATGGCTGATCATTCACCTCAGTACCCCTTTCCTGCTTTCTCTCCATATCCCTTAATCCCTTGAACCGTAAGGGCCATATCTAACTCCTTCTTGAATATATTCAATGAACTGGCATCAACAACTCTCTGCGGTAGGGAATTCCACAGGTTAACAACTCTGAGTGAAAAAGTTTCTCGTCATCTCAGTCCTAAATGGCTTACCCCTTATCCTTAGACTGTGACCCCTGGCTCTGGACTTCCCCAACATCGGGAACATGCTTCCTGCATCTAATCTGTCCAGCTCATCAGAATTTTATATGTTTCTATGAGATCCCCTCTCATCTTTCTAAACTCCAATGAATAAAGGCCCAGTCGATCCAGTCTCTCCTCATATGTCAGTCCAGCCATCCTGGGAATCAGTCTGGTGAACCTTCGCTACACTCCCTTAATAACAAGAATGTCTTTCCTCAGATTAGGAGACCAAAGCTGAACACAATATTCCAGGTGAGGCCTCACCAAGGCCCTGTACAGCTGCAGTAAGATCTCCCTGCTCCTCTACTTGCATCGCCTAGCTATGAAGGCCAATATACCATTTGTCTTCTTCACCTCCTGCTGTACCTGCATGCCAACTTTCAATGACTGATGTACCATGAAATCCAGGTCTCGTTGCATCTCCCCTTTTCCTAATCTGCCGCCATTCAGATAATCTGCCTTTGTGTTTTTGCCCCCAAAGTGGATAACCTCACATTTATCCACATTATACTGTATCTGCCATGCATTTGCCCACTCACCTAACCTGTCCAAGTCACCCTGCAGCCTCAGCATCCTCCTCACAGCTCACACCGCCACCCAGTTTAGTGTCATCTGCAAACTTGGAGATATTACACTCAATTCCTTCATCCAAATCATTAATATATATTGTAAATAGCTGGGGTCCCAGCACTGAGCCCTGCGGCACCCCACTAGTCACTGCCTGCCATTCTGAAAAGGACCCGTTTATCCCGACTCTCTGCTTCCTGTCTGCCAACCAGTTCTCTATCCGCGTCAGTACATTACCCCCAATACCGTATGCTTTAATTTTGCACACCAGTCTCTTGTGTGGGACCTTGTCAAAAGCCTTTTGAAAGTCCAAATACACCACATCCACTGGTTCTCCCTTGTCCACTCTACTAGTTACATCCTCAAAAAATTCCAGAAGATTTGTCAAGCATGATTTCCCTTTCATAAATCCATACTGATTTGGACCGATACTGTCACTGCTTTCCAAATGCACTGCTATTTCATCTTTAATAATTGATTCCAACTTTTTCCCCACTACTGATGTCAGGCTAATTACCTGTTTTCTCTCTCCCTCCTTTCTTAAAAAGTGGTGTTACATTAGCTACCCTCCAGTCCATAGGAACTGATCCAGAGTCGATAGACTGTTGGAAAATGATCACCAATGCATCCACTATTTCTAGGGCCACTTCCCTAAGTAATCTGTGATGCAGACTATCAGGCCATGGGGATTTATCGGCCTTCAATCCCATCAATTTCCCTAACACAATTTCTTGCCTAATTAGGATATCCTTCAGTTCCTCCTTTTCATTAGACCTTGGTCCCCTAGTACTTCCGGAAGGTTATTTGTGTCTTCCTTCGTGAAGACAGAACCAAAGTATTGTTCAAATTGGTCTGCCATTTCTTTGTTCCCCATTATAAATTTACCTAAATCTGACTGCAAGGGACCTACGTTTGTCTTCACTATTCTTTTTCTCTTCACATATCGATAGAAGCTTTTGCAGTCAGTTTTTATGTTCCCGGCAAGCTTCCTCTCATACTCTATTCTCCCTCCTAATTAAACCCATTGTCCTCCTCTGCTGAATTCTAAATTTCTTGGGCTTGAGTTGCTCCTGGATCAGAGTCACAAGATCCTTGTACGACTTGGTCGTTGTCTTTGCTGGTGCCAGCAAGTCCCTGACGAGGTCATAGATGTTGGGCCCAAACTGGTTAACAGGATAGCGCGGCGTTTATCAGCCAGTGCGGCCGGGTCGTCTCCTGCCAGGTCATTTGCTGTGAAGAAGTGTTCTAGCCTCTCCACAAAGGCGTCCCAATCATCATCATTGGTGAACTGTTGCAACATACCAAGGGTAGACATTTCCACGTGAAAGTTTGTAATCTCGTCGCCAGTTGTGTCCTTAGATCCTCTAACAGTGACTCCATGAGGCAGTGTGTTGTACTTGAACTGTAGTGACCTTAGTCCTTTATTAGTTAATTCTAGAGTGAGGATCACACCTACTGGCCTGCCTTTTATACTAGGTCAGGCACCCCTGTACAGGTAACCTGCGAGTCTCCCACTGCTGTGCCCTCTGGTGGCACACCTTGAGATAGTACCAACAGTAGCCAGGTAGAATACATGACAGTTTCTTTGGGCCCAAGTTTGCTCCCTCTGCTAGAACGGCGCACCTCCATGAGGTGCGCGGACTTTGTAGTACAGAAACGGCACCGATTTCTTACCTCTGTATTCTCCCCATTGGTTCCAGGCCTGTGGCCTGTGGCGCAGTGCATTGGAACACGTGGTGGGCCTGCGCCGAAAAGAGTGCCGGCAGCTGCACGTGTGCATGCGCAGTAGCTCCTGACCCTCTCAGCATGTCCTGTCTCCGGGCGACCCTATCCCTGGCCGAAAGGATGACACGATGTTCGCAGTCCCTATCCCGGGCCGAGTGGCCTGCCGGACAGGCCGGCCGCTGCCTTCCCGTGCTCCCTGAACAGTTCCCATGGCAACACGGCAGTATGGAGCGTGTACGCAGGGAGATTTAGGCCACTTTGTTTGCAGTGCTGAGGAAAAAATGTTGGCATTCTATATAATATACTCCAGTACATAAACTTAATTGCTTTGAGCATGCATATATGACATATTTACCGAGCACTCTTTTCAGGAGGCAGCACCCTTTGTTCTTGGATTAGCAGCCCTGCCAGAACTTACCCCTTTGATGTCTTTGTATCTCAAATAGTATCAGCATTTTACACGATGATTAAGTAGGCTGCAGTAGGTGAGGTAGGAACTTTAAATTTTTTATTTATTGATTTTTTTATTGATTTATTAATTTATTGATTTATTTATCATTTATTATTGATGATGGTTCTTTATTTTTAAAAGTGAAGTGTTTAATGCTTTGGAAAATCTTCTAACTTCCCTTTAACTTCCCTTCCCCACACCCCATCTCTGGCTACCTGCGCCTGATTTCTAAAGTGTCCGCAAGGTTTTTCAGAATGTGCAAACGCGGACACTTACTCTGGCCTAAGTTAGTTTAGAGCAATTATTTGCTGGCAAAACTCGTTTAAATGGCCAAACTAGGCTGGGAACGCCCCCTTTTTGAAAAAAAAAACTAAACTTAAAAAAAACCTAACTAACTCACTTACACTGGCACAAATTAAATGGCCAGATTTGCAACTAAAAAGATACTCCAGAAAAATCAAGTTGCTCCAAAAAAAAACAGACCAACTCCTGGGGAAATTTGGGCCCATTGGGCTCAAGTTTTGGCCTGAGTTGCTCCTATTTTTTTGGAGCAATAAGTTTAGCATGGAGCATCTTAGAAATTGCAATTCTCGGCATTTAGTTTGCTCCAGTTCTAGTGAGTTAGAATAGTTTCATTTTAGAACAGATTTTTTTTTTCAAAAGGGGTTGTGTCCAGCCACTTACCCCTGTTTTGCAAGTTTAGGCAGCGAAAACTTACTCCAAACTAACTTAGAGTGGAGTAAGTGTAGATTTTTGTACGCTCAGAAAAACTTGCCTACAATTATAAATCAGGCATAGGGAATGAGAGATTTGGTGGGCGGAGAGAAGTTTACAAATATTAAACACTTCACTTTTACAAATAAAGAGCCATCATCAATAATAAATGATAAATCAATAAATCAACCAATAAATTAATTAAAAAAAATTTAAAAATAAAAAATAAAAATAATAAAAAATCAATCAATAAATAAAAAATTAAGTTTCTATTCACCTATTGCAGCACCAGGAGCCCTCCAACAGCAGGCTGGGATGGGGCCCCCCTCAATCTGTCTCTCTCTGTCTCTGTCAGTGTAAAGAGGGGAGGGGGGGGCAGAGAGGTGGGGAGGGGGGGGAGAGAGGTGGGGAGGGGGGAGAGAGGGAGGAGGAGGGAGGGGGGGAGAGAACAGGAAGGGGGGAGGCTGAATGGGGTGGGGTGGAGAGGAGGGAGGCTGAACGGGGTGGGGGGAGGAGGGAGGCTGAACGGGGGGGAGGGGAGGGGCCGAGGAGGCTGAATGGGAGGGGATGGGGGGAGGCTGAATGGGCCCCTATGATGACGACGAAGAGGAGGCCGGACCGCCCACGACGATACTTTGGGCAGGGCCCGCCCCCAGTGAGATGCCGGGCGGGCAGGCCCCACCGACGACGTGGGGGAGAGGAGGGGGAAAGGCTGAACGGGAGGGAGGGAAGGAGGAGGAGGCTGAACGGGAGGGAGGGAGGGAGGCTGAACTGGAGCGGGGTGGGGGAGCTGAACGGGAGGGAAGCCCGAGTCCCGATCTTCAATGCCCAGTGAGCCCATTCAGCCAGGGCTAGGGGCGGCGTCCCTCAGGCCTCTCCCACGCAGCCTGCACAGATTCGGGCTGCGAGGAGCTACTGCACATGTGTGCACACTCTAGCGCGCATATGCAGAGGTCCCGGCACTGTTTTCAGCGCCGGGACCTGGCTCCGCCCTCCACACATTCTGCTGCGCTGCGCCAAGGGCCTGGATCGACCGGATGGAGGGGAGAATACCAAGGTAAATAATAGGCTCCGTTTCTGTCCTAAAAAGTCGCTGCACCATACGGCGGTCCGCCATTCTAACCCTGGGGGCAAACTTGGGCCCATTATTGCTGGCTCAGTACACATACATGCTTAATTTGGGTTTCTGTTGACTGTTCTGCAAGTTACAGAAATGTATGTTGCAGTCTTAGGATGCAACACAGATCACTTTTGCTGCGATATTTTTTGGAAGCATTTTCTGGCAAGGTTCTGTTCAGATATCCTCCTCTTCAATTTGGTTAGTTTGAGATCCTGGTCAGGATAGATAGGCTGACAGATCTCATTGCACTGTATCTCGATGGGGACCCATCTAGCAGGTAATTAAGAGCTCTTGGCACAGAACATTGAGTCAATACCAAAGTTGCTCGGTGGTTGGCATCTTGCAGTACTGGTTTTGATTGATAGCTACGTCTGGTGTGAAGATGTGAGTCAGGCCTGAGAGACAGGCAGGGCTAATGATCCATTGTAGTCCCTTTGGCGGACAGTTCTGTGGCCAGGAGTTTCTGACTTTGGACATTTCGGGGCTCAGATCTGTCGTCTAGCAGAGAGACTGAGCTGAATCAATGACCACCTGTTTCACCGAGTAAGGAGTGAGTGATCCTGTTTTTTGATGAATAATATTATCTTGACAAATAATGCAGAAGAAGCAATTTTGTTGTAGGAAAGGTTGGTACTATTATAATTGTACTGTTTGTACTGAATGCAGTTTATTTACCTGTCTAATGTTAAAAAAATGTATCTGCTGAGCCAGGTATATTGGTATATTCATCTACCTATCAAAGATGTGGAGGTTACACAGCGGCACGTAATCTAATCCAGTCAACTGGAGTACAGTGGCAAGGGTTCAGGGTGTTATTAAATTTACCTCGGCATTGGGCAGATAAACACACACTATGGTTTGTAGAGGTTTTCTTAAGGGCTGTGGATCTTCATGAAAAGTAGAATATTTTGCATTTAAAAAAAATTATGGCTGCAATAGATTGATTTTGGGTCTCTAAGGGAATCAACGGATATGGGAATCAGACGGGAAAGTGGAGTTCAAGTCAAAAATCAGCCATGATCTTATTGAATGGCAGAGCAGGATCGAGGGCCGTATAGCCGACTTCTGCTAATTTTTATGTTCTTATGCTCTGTAAACTCAGCAAGTTGAGTTTAAACTGTGTCTAAAGAGGCTCATCGGTGGAATACTATTTCACCAAAATTAAATCTTTAGTCGTGCCAAGTGTCTGCTGTATGTGCAACTTGATGAGCATTAACCCATTGTATGTGGAAGTCCGTGCTGATTCTCAGTTCACTATTGAGATCTGTATTGATTTTAAAGGCTTTTATTAGATTTGATTAAATAGTGATTTTAAATGTTAATCGGCAGTGTTCTGTGTCAGGAAAGGATGATAATTCGTACCATGAGCTGTTTGTAGCAATATGGCAAGTTGATGCTAATTGTAACATCCCTCCTATTGCCTTATCTAACTCAACACACTAAAAGGATGAACCTGCACCTTGGAGGTTTCTTTTGTCTACAGACAGAACATTTACCTTTGAGCCATTTAAATGGTCCATATTGTTTACTTTTTGTAAATGTGGATGACGCAAAGTAATAGAACCAAGGAAAGAAAAAAAATTGTACTCGTAAAACTTTTCACCCCACAACACTTCACGGCCAGTGAAGTACTTTCGAAGTGTAGTCCCCGTGTATATAGTATAGACAAACATGGCAACTAATTTGCACATAGCAAGGTCACACAAACAGCAAGGCGATAAATGACTAAAAGATCTGTTTGGTGGTGTTGCTTGAGGAATAAATATTGGCCAGACCTCTCCTGCTCTTCTTCGAAATAGTGCTATTGGATCTTTTAAGTCCACTTGAGAGGGCAGACTAGAAGACCTTGGTTTAATGTCTCATTTGAAAGATGGCACCTCCGGTAGTGCAGCACACCCTCAGCACTGCACTAGTAGAAGTGTCAGATGAGTTTATGTGCTCAAGTGTCCAGAGTGGGGCTATGAACCCACAACTTACTGACTCAGGTGAAAGTGCTGCCACTGAGCCAGGCTGATGTTTAGAAGCGGTAAAAGGATGCAGCACTGTCTCCATCACTCCACACTTTCAGAAAGTTCCGGATATTTTCAACTATAGTTGGGAAAAAAATTTTCTTTGCAATCATTCTGCAAGCTACATAAAAATAAATCTTTGAGGACTTGGAAAAACCTAGGCCTGATCTTGATGTTTTTTCTGTCTGACCATGCTCTGCAATATTAAAATCTTTCAGCGTAGCCAGATGAGTTCTGAATTGAACGGAAAATTCTCATCTAAATAGTCTTTGTTTTGTCTTCATTGCTACAAACAGCTCAGATCAGGATGACATTATACGTGAGCCATTTTTATCTTCTTGAGCTAGTTGCAGTACTTGTTCCATGTTCTTGCATTTATGGGGCTCAATTTTCCCTAATTATCTGCGCAGTTTTTTTGGCGTGCACTTTTTTGGGGGGGGTAAATGTAAATCTTCAAATTTCCTCAAAAGTTTCTGTGCTAGAATAATTCACTTAGGTAGGATTTTTTTAGGCTATGATTTTTTTTACCTCATTGGGTGCGTAACCTGTCACCCACAGCAATTCTGGCTATTTAAGCAAGTTTGGCCAACTCTGATTTACTCCAATTTTTCTTAGGATGGCGTATGTGATCACTCTAGAAAAACCTTCTGGCAGTTAACAAAATCGGCGCAGGTAAGAGAATCTGTGCATCAGATGCAGTTCCATGGCCCGGACAGGGGAGAGAGAGGGAGCGAGGGAGAGAGGGAGGGAGAGAGAGGGACTCTTTAAAAGGTGCTTGTGCAGGTTGCAGTGAGCTGGCCAGAATGTGTTGTATGTTTCACTTTCCAGCTTTAGCCTGCAGTGTGTCCCTCGTAACCCTGGCAACCCGATCTTTTTGGTGCAGGTCTTAGGCTCCACCCCCCCAAAGCTAAAGGACAGGCTATGTGACGCCAAAATCAACAATTCAAACGGGGAAAATTGGATGATTTTTTTGGAGTAGTTGGGTCCCCAAAAAAGCGGGCGTAACTCTTCAAGTATGCCAAAAAACGGCATTGGGGAAAATTGAGCTCATGGCAGTGATGTGTTGGACAGTTTTTCTGAGGCCATATTCAGATCGTTATTCTGTTTGTTTTTTTACTTCAAGAAAAATGTAAACATTCTGAATGGTTCAATAAAATGTTTTTTGTGGTTGGAAAACATTTGAGACAAGAACAGCATCAAAGACTGAAACTTCACATCATTTTCAAGCATATTATTAGTGCTAATATTTGACTGGATTGATTTAAAGCAATTTTTAGAACACCAAAAAAATGTTTTAAAGAAAACAAGAAAGATCCAAATCTGACTAAAAATAGATACTGAAAATGATTAAAATAGAAACTGCCAATCTGAGTTACATGGGAGATCCTAAAATCATCATCTTACAAAAAGAACTTTTAAAAAAAGTCATGAAATTAATATAAAAAAACAAGTAAAAACAATTCTACTCAGTGCATTTTAAACATGTTTTGTTTTTATGACACTACATGCGACAAAATACAAATATTTAAATTAAACTGAAGTGCCTTGTAAAACAATTAACATATATACTGCTTGCACTTGGATCTGAAGTGCTTTTCCTATCTTTGTACAGTCAGTCTAGGAAAATACAGTGAGCAGCACATTAAGTAAGAAGCTACTTGTTGACAGTACAACTGTCGGTGCATCTTTTTAAGCCAAAGTAATTGATATAAAGCAGCAGATGAGTACTCGGGTAGTTGGAAGGTGTTGCAAGTGAATTTGAGACCAAGGGGCCAAAATTCACCCCCCGCCGGAAACAGGTCGCACCTATCGTTTTTCTAGTGTTTTGGCCGCCGCAATGGATGTGGCGGCCCATCTTGCGAAATTCAACTCTTTGCCGTTTTTTTTCGAGCAGGGCGAACGTCAGTCATACTGGGGTGGAAGTGGGGGCGGGAATGGGGTGACCGTCATATTGGGGGGCAGTGGAGATGGGACAGATTCTCCGCCGCTGTCAGTCATCAGCAATGGGCTGGTGACGTCATCGCGCTGGCGCGTCACAACATCTCTCCCCTTCAGTTAAAGCTGAGGGCCGCTGCGAGCTCTGCATCTTTTTAAATTCGGCCCACTGGACCACCAGGGAGGGTTTTGGCAGGGTCAGCAGCCTGGCACCCAAGAGGGGGATGCCAGGCTGCCTGTTGACTGCCTGGCTGAACCGGGGGCATAATTGTTGAACCGACCTGGCAGTTCGGCCCACAAAATAAATAAGATGGCGGCCGCGGCAGTGTGCCCTCCCCTTGGAAAAGCAAAATTCGGTCAGGCAGAGTCAGCATGGATTTATGAAGGGGAAGTCATGTTTGACAAATTTGCTGGAGTTCTTTGAGGATGTAATGAACAGGGTGGATAAAGGGGATGTGGTGTATTTGGACTTCGAGAAGGCATTTGACAAAGTGCCACATAAAAGGTTACTGCACAAGATACAAGTTCACAGGGCTGGGGGTAATATATTAGCATGGATAGAGGATTGGCTAACTAACAGAGAACAGAGAGTCGGGATAAATGTTTCATTCTCTGGTTGGCAATCAGTAACTAGTGGGGTGCCGCAGGGATCAGTGCTGGGACCCCAACTATTTACAGTCTATATTAACGACTTGGGAGAAGGGACTGAGTGTAATATAGCTAAGCTTGTTGATGATGCAAAGATGGGAGGAAAAGCAATGTGTGAGGAGGACACAAAAAATCTGCAAAAGGACATAGACAGGCTAAGTGAGTGGGCAAAAATTTGGCAGATGGAGTATAATGTCGGTAAGTGTGAAGTCATGCACTTTGGCAGAAAAAAATCAAAGAGCAAGTTATAATTTAAATGGAGAAAGATTGCAAAGTGCCGCAGTACAGCAGGACCTGGAGGTACTTGTGCATAAAACACAAAAGGATAGTATGCAGGTACAGCAAGTGATCAGGAAGGCCAATGGTAGCTTGGCCTTTATTGCAAAGGGGATGGAGTATAAAAACAGGGAAGTCTCGCTACAGCTATGTAAGGTATTGGTGAGGCCACACCTGGAATACTGCGTGCAGTTTTAGTTTCCATATTTACGAAAGGATATACTTGCTTTGGAGGCAGTTCAGAGAAGGTTCACTAGGTTGATTCCGGGGATGAGGGGGTTGACTTATGAGGAAAGGTTGAGTAGGTTGGGCCTTTACTCATTGGAATTCAGAAGAATGAGAGGCGATCTTATCGAAACGTATAAGATTATGAGAGGGCTTGACAAGGTGGATGCAGAGAGGATGTTTCCACTGATGGGGGAGACTAGAACTAGAGGGCATGATCTTAGAATAAGGGGCCGTCCATTTAAAACTGAGATGAGGAGAAATTTCTTCTCGGAGGGTTGTAAATCTGTAGAATTCGCTGCCTCAGAGAGCTGTGGAAGCTGGGACATTGAATAAATTTAAGACAGAAATAGACAGTTTTTTAAACAATAAGGGGATAAGGCATTATGGGAAGTGGGTGGGGAAGTGGAGCTGAGTGCATGATCAGATCAGCCATGATATTATTAAATGACGGAGCAGGCTCGAGGGGCCGTATGGCCTACTCCTGTTCCTAGTTCTTATGTTCGTATGTTCTTATGTTAATGGTGGCCGCAATGCCATTTCAAACACAGTGCACGTTGGTTCCTGCCCGCAATATTCCGCTGAACCGAGCTACTGAGACCACCTCATCTGTGCCTCCTGCTCTCAATCTTCTGAATCTTTGGAATTCTCTACCCCAAAGGGCTGTGGATGCCGAGTCATTGAATATATTCAAGGCCGAGATAGATACATTTTTGGACTCTACGGTAATCAATGGATATGGGGAATGGGAGGGAAAGTGGAGTTATGGTCAAAGATCAGCCATGATCTTATTGAATGGCGGAGTAGGCTCGAAGGGCCGGGAGACCTACTCCTGCTCCTATTTCTTATGTTCACTCATGCTACCTGTTAGCTGCACACGCTCTTACCAGCTGCTGGTGTTCGGAGGGAGAAGACATCCCCAGCCATTTTCGGTATCTCTCCCGCTGTCGTGGACAAAAAAAACAAACAGAATGGGCTACGAATTATATTAAATGATCAACGTGAATTTAAAGCTAAAATCGCAATGAGCGAACAGTAGTCCAGCCAATCCTCTCTAACCACAAAACCGCTGATAACCTTGTCGTGCCCTCAGGAAGGTGTGCCCCCCACCTTCTTGGAAACCTCTGCCTTAGAATACCACTGGCTGAATCAATTTTTTTATAATTTTCCTATTTTATCTAAAGTTATACAAATATATAATACAAAAATTCCCTTATTTTGGCTCATTGTGCTGCCCAGATGTCATCAGAGCATTCAGGATTGTTTCCTCTCCTCCAGGGAATTCTATAGGAGGAGGTCTGTCGAAGTCTCCCAAGTCCAATGGAACCGCTCCATTAAAACACGCTGCAGTTTTATTGGAACGACACGGTCCTTTATTTTTTCAAATAAAAAAACGGAAAATGCTGGAAACAGCCAGCTCAGTATCTATCTGTGGAGAGACAAACAGAGTCAACATTTCAATTCAATGACCTTTCAATAGAATATATCTGATCAACTTGAAAAGTTAGCTCTGGGCCAGATTTTGCTTTCATATTCATGGTGAGGCTAATGGCGCTCACCGTCATGTATGTATAAATGGTACAGCAACTTCCGGTGAGACGCAGATGCACGGTTAGCGCGAATATCCAAAAGTTGCTGTCGGATTTGCACCACTCCGCGGTTAGCTTTGTGAAAACGGCCTCGCGCTGTCTGCTTCACTATTGAAATACATTGAACATCGTGGAGATGCTGTATTTGCATGATAGATATGAAATAAACTCGCCACAGAAAGTTAATCTCGTCATTTCAAGCGTGAGTACCCTTTTAACAATGTGATGCATGCTAATTACTGCCAATCAACCTCTCTGATACTGAAAATCAACCATTACAAATGTGGAGTCTCCTTCCTTCAGATTTTAATTGTTGGAGATTTAAAAAATTACTTTTTAAAATAATTATGCTTTTCGTCTATTTTTCACTCCCTATTAATCCAATTTTTCTTTCCCTCTCTTTTTATTTTTCTTTCTGCACCTGATATGACATTGAATTCACCCGCTCGAATTTACTTCCTTCTCGGACCTTGCTGGTAATTTCTGAATCCTTCACTCTGATTGGTGAAGGAGATACACAGATACTTGCTCAGTTCAGTCTGGTCCCAGATGCCCAGTTTCCGGTTTCCCGCGCTGCGATGTTATCAGCTCGCATTTTCAGCAACTTTCAATGCAAAAAATTCTAACTAAGGCAAATGCCATTAGATGCCCTGCTACAGCAAAATTTGGCCCATTGTTTCTCTCTCCGCAGAGGCTGCCTGGCCTGCTGAGTATTTCCAGCATTTTCTGTTTTTATTTCAGATTTCCAGCATCTGCAGTATTGTGCTTTAGCTTTTTTGTTTGTTTTGCTGTGGTGAAATCGCTGGTCCTCCATCAGGCAGCTTCCCATGGTGACATGATTGAAATCTGAAGCCCACCATAGGATGAATCATGACTGCAAATTCCATTCCCTAGCCACTAACTCCATCCCTTTCCCTGGCCACTGTCTGAGGCTGAACCAGAGTGTTCACAACCTTGGTATCCTATTTGACCCTGACATGAGTTTCCAATCCCATATCTTCTCGATCACCAAGACCGCCTACTTCCACCCCGATAACATCGGCCATCTTCACCCCTGCTTTATCTTATCTTTTGCTGAACCTTTCATCCATGACTTTGTTACCTCTAGACTTGATTATTTCAATGCACTCCTGGTCAGCCTCCCACCTGGAACCCTCTGTAAAAAACTTGAGCTCTGCTGTCTGTATCTCAAACCCTCAACAAGCACCGCTCACCCGTCACCCCTGTGCTCACCGACCTGCAATGACTCCTGGCCAGGCAATGCCTTGATTTCAAAATTATTATTCTCGTTTTCAAATCCCTCCATGGCCTCACCCCTCCTTATCTCTGTAACCTCCTCCTGCCCTACAACTATCCAAGATCTCTGCACTCCTCCAATTAGGACCTCTTGCGCATCCCCAATTTTAATTGCTCCGCCATTGGCTGCCATACCTTCAGCTGCCTAGCGCCTAAGTTCTGAAATTCCCTCCCTAAAACTCTCCACCTCTCTACCTCTCTCTCCTCCTATAAGATGCTTCTTAAAACCTACCTCTTTGTCAAGCTTTTGGTCACCTTTCCTAATATCATCTTAAGCGGCTTGGTGTCAAAGTTTGTTTAATTACGTTTCTGTGAAGTGCCTTGGGATGTTTTATTACATTAGAGGCGCTATAGAAATGCAAGTTGTTTTTGTTGCAGACTCTGGTACCCTCACAACACTGGGCCATCTGTTTGGATCAGCTCTTCAGTAAGGCTCTACTTTGAGCTGTGGCCCTTGACAAAGCTTAGTGAATAATAGATGTTGGCGCTCGAATTTTAGTTTCAGTTTTACATGTTAAAACATTAACTAAGATTATTTTTCTGTGAATAAAATCTTGAATTATAAAGCAGACAGAAAGCATGATTTGTCTGAATAACAGTGGCTCTATTTTTGACAAAAAAAACATATGGAGGAGGCAGTAAGTCAAAGTCTTGTCAGTAATGACCAAATCCCTGCTTTGATGCCTATTGTAGGTTTATGGATGATCAGATTTAGAAATTACATTTAAAATGTGAGCTATTCATATCACTGAGTATTTACTTTATCAACTTTGACTGCAGCTTTGGTAAGTCTCAGTTTTATAGCATTATTGCAACAAAAATAATTTGCTGAAGCCTTTGTTGAACTTGACCTGTCTCATGTCTGCTTCATCCACGCAAAGCCTGACAGATGTGACATTTTAATTACACATGAAAGAAAGGTAACAGTGCAGGTTCATGACACAGAGTTTTGCCATCATGGAAGTGCTTTGTTCCAACCTCTCTTTTTTCCAGTTTACGGATTCATTTACTGGAACCTTCTATTTCATTTTATTCTGTGACCGAGTTCCTATTTCCCTGATTTTCTTCGCCCTATTGTACTTTTGCTTCACCACAATTCTCCATCCCCCCCCCCCCCCCCCCCCCCCGCTATTTTTCCATCCTTAAAAACAGATTTATTTACTAACCATATTTCAGCGGTTGCCGGTCCCATTCTCGGGCGAGCTGGGGAGGCTGGTCGCCGATCCGGGGGGGTTCCGATTGCAGAGGGTGGACTGATCCCCGATCATGGGAAGGGCTTTAATGGCAAGCAGAGAAGCAAGTAAGCTTGGGAAGCCCGCAAGCAGTGCTGTTAAGGCACTTACCTGCTCCATGCAACAGTCTTCGCCTCCCTTTAGATGTCGTGTTTCCCGAGACCTGGGAAACCCGTCCGGTCAGGGTTAAACCTGGAAGATAGGTTAATTATGAGGCACACCGCCTCAATATAATATGTAAATGACCAACGCACCTCCTGGGAGTGGATTGGTTGCCCGGCCTCGCTCCTGCTTCCGCTCAAACCGGAAGTAGGCGGGTTGAAGGCGAGTTTGCGATTTTTAAAATATTAATATCCCACCCAACCCCAACCCACCTGTTTTTGGGGGTTAAAATTACCCGCAGTGTTTCAGGTCTATTCTGACTGAGTATTTTCAGCATTTTCTGTTCAGAAGTTAAATAATATCCTGTTTATATCATCAAATGTTCACTGGAGTGTTAAGTATACACTGCATTTTGTAATGAAATTGTCAATATGTAAATCTACTCTCTCCTCCAAAGTGTGATTACATCCCCCAGTGATATGTGTTTGGTACAGGCATAAGTGATGAGTCGACAGGAACCTGGCCTTGGTTGGATGGAGGTCTTTAATTTTACTGCCTTGTAATTCTGGCAGACAAGTGATGCTATTGTGGAGACTTGCAGTCGATGTGCCATTGTTCCCCAAACGTGTGACAATGTTGGGTTTTCTTTTAGGTATTTAATTTTGTACCAATCATTTTGTACACCTGGAATGAAGCTACCAGAGTTGTTCTGGGTACCAATATAAACAGATGTATATTGATGTTGGGAATGTGCTCATCAGTCTGATCGCCAGATGCAGTGGCAGCTGGGATCCAGTTTTTGTGTATTATTTACAGATGTCACAGATTAGCTGCAGCTGTGCAAATGATACAAAAGTGACCTTACCGCAACCTGCTAGAACAACAATAGTTGTGAGTGCCACCTTGGCTCAGTTGTAATTGTCTCAGCTCTGAGTCAGAAGGTTGTGGGTTCAAGCCGCACTCCAGGACTGCAGCACATAATTCCAGTCACTTCCACTTCAGTGCAATACTGAAGGAGTGCTGCAATGTTGGAGATGCCTTACTTTGATTAGATGATAAACCGAGGTCCTGCCTGCCTGCTCAGGTGGATGTAAAAGATGTCAGGATGCTATTGAGGAAGAGCAGGGGAGTTCTCCCAGTATATTGGCTAACTTTCACTCAGAGTGCTACCAACTGAGCCACAGCAACACTTGGCAGTACTGAGGGGGTGCTGCGCTGTCGGAGGTGCCATCTTTCAGGTGATACGTAAAACTGTGGCCATGTCTGCTTTCTAAGGTGGACGTAAAAGATCCCATGACACTAATTCAAAAAAGAGGGTTTATCCCTGGTGTCCTGGCCAATTATTTATCCCTCAACCAACATCACACAAACAGATTATTTGGTCATTATCACATTGCTATTTGTGGGATCTTGCTGTGTGCAAATTGGTTGCTGCGTTTCCCTCATTACAATGGTGCCTATATTTCAAAAAGTACTTCATTGGCTGTAAAGCGCTTTGCAATGTTCTTGGATCGTGAAAGGTGCTATATAAAGGAAAGTATTTTTCTTTATCTCTCAAACAACACCATTAAGAAATAAATGATCTGGTCAGGAACCTTGCTGTGCACAAATTAACCATGGCATTTGCCTACAAAGTGACAATGACGACACTGCCAAAGTAATTTGTTGATTGAACCACTTTGGAACATCCGCAGGATGTGACGGGCAATCTATAGATATATGTTCCTCCGTACTGGGTTTAGTGCAATGCTGTGGCCACTGGGTCTTCCCAGCCGTCAGGCTCAGCAATTCTGGCACGTTGACACTTGGGTTGCCGCTAGCTGCGTGAGAAGCCTTTGGTGCCAGCACCTCACCAAACCCAAAACAAAAGCAGCTAGCATGCCTCGCCAACAGGCAGCAGCCGATTTAAATTAAATCTGTAAGGAGGTGACGTACGTCAGAGCTGAACCTGCAAATGTGCGCAATGTTTAGGTGTTGTTTTCCACTATTATGCAACATCTGCTGCCTATTAATATGGTGGAGGCTTCCAAAGTTAAATAAGGAGACCGTTTACAACTCATTTTTTAAAATGCAATCCCCTGAAGGTGGATCTTCTTGCCTTGGAAAAACGTTGCTTAATTGTTGTAGCAAACTGCTACCACATTCATGTGAAATTCCTCTGTCATCTTAACAAAGGCAATAATGCATTTAAAATAAAATAAGTGGGTTGATGGGTCTTTGTTAAAATAACAGAAAATGGGATTTCAGATGTAGATTATGGACCTGAAATTGCGGTCGGAGGCTTCGCGCAGATGAATGCTCCCGAACCGTAAGTAAAATCCTGAATTCCCCGGACGTACAAAGACTCACGCTCCTGGGCCTGCAGGCAGATACTTGCATAAAGGCCCACGTATCCCGGGGTGCAGGCGGTTCACAAGCCTCCCTGGGTTACCCAAGCCGGCCTACCCAATCAAAAAGGGTGATTCCATTTCTGTACAGAATCCCCATAAGCATATTAGAAATCACACAAAAATACACACTCCTCTAACGTTTTACAAGAGGTTGCACAGAAATCCAGTCCAGCTTCTAAATAAATTGAGAGAATTGATTCAATACAATATTGCCTTGAAAAATATGACAATTCTCCTCTTGCCCTTCTGTTGAAAATACTGGGCTAAAAATGCGGGGGCTGAACACCACCCGTTACCGGGAAAAATGGTGAAAGAGCAACAGCCGCCGCACATCCGTCAATTGATGGCGGCTCCCGCAGCATCCTCTATTTTCGACATCCCAGAAATTAGTAGCGCCTGCAAAAAAAAAGGGCGGAGTGGTGCCATCATGCCGACTTATCATCAGGATGGCCAACTTCGGCCCGAGCGCTGAGTTTGGCACTGGATCATTACCATGCCAGGGAAACCCAGCGTGTAATGAGACTGACACAGGTGCTGTCGGCACCTCTTAAAGGGACACCCACATCTTTCAGGTAAGTTTGTATTTAAACTTCTGAGCTTGGCATTTTATTGAAGTAGTGGCTTGCTGCAATCGATGTTAAATGTTTTTAAGTATGTAGGAAGTGCTGCTGGATGCTTGAAAGGTCTCATATATGGTAAAGGAAAGCCTCTGAGAAGATATAAAGTGCTGCAAATATTCAACAGGCCAGGCAACATCTGTGGAGGGAGAAACAGAGTTCACTACTCAGGTCAAGATGCTGTCTGACCAGCTTATTATTTCTAGCATTTTATGTTATCATTTCAGATTTTTACAACATTCACTTGCACAGAAAAGAGGAGGAAGCAGAAGGAAGGATGCAACCCAGATAGCCCCTTTCTGGCCGGGATATCCGGGCTGGAATCACCCGCCTGCGGTTCCAGTGACCACAAACCCAATTCCCCTTTCAAAATTTGTCCCACACCTTACCTTCCCTCTGTAATTGACCATCACAGCGTCCTCATGGCCATAATGCTGAAATAAAAGCCACCACAAAGAAAACTTTCCAATCCAACTTGATACATCTATCCATCCAATATGACATCAAGAAATCAACTCTTCACATTTCTGCATTCTCTTAGTGACTGTCTTATGTGTGCCTTTGCCTATCCTACTGATGTCATACAGTGCTATCCCTGTGGCTGCAGCATGGCTGGTGGAAGGCTGCTGACTTTCAGTGGGGGACATTGCCAATGGCCGTGCTGGTCGACCATGAGGTTTTTCATTTTCTTCTTCCTCATCCTCGTCCTCCTGGGCAGGCTGCATTTTTTGGGTGTGTGAAATGAAGAAGGCGCAAGGGTCGCGTTGTGGTGCGGGGAGGGTGGGAAAGCAAGAGATGCATGCCAGAAGGAGGATAACATATGAGGATACCATCTTGTATCCATTCAACCTTGCTACTGGCCAAGGGCTCAGCCATGCCCTTCTCTTCCAAGGGGGTGAGATGAGACTAGTCATGGGAGATGTGCCTCGTGATTGATACTGAATGTTAGGGACGGGGGGGGGAAAGTCATGCATTGAACAGTGTGCGAGGCTAGTGATGGTGGGAGATGGCTTTTGAAGAAGCATTCACTGATCTTGACCAGTGGTATAGGGTCATGAAGCTTCTTTGGGCACTGCAGCCAAGTGGTGAGGGTGATACTGCTGGCAGTGACTGCCTCGGTGATGTGGTCCCACCTCATTCTCTCTGGAGGGCCACCTGGCCCCTGTGGGTAGAGGACAACTTTTGTAGTGTTGACCCAACATCCAGGGGTATTCAACATTCAGGAAGGATAGACAGAAAGGAAAAGGAGCTGGGGTAGCTTGCTGGTTAAAGAGGAAATTAACGCAATCGTAAGGAAGGACATTAGCTTGGATGATGTGGAATCTGTATGGGTAGAGCTGTGGAATACCAAAGGGAAGAAAACGCTAGTGGAAGTTGTATAAAGACCACCAAACAGTAGTAGTGAGGTTGGGGACAGCATCAAACAAGAAATTAGGGTTGCGTGCAATAAAGGTACAGTAGTTATCATGGGCGACTGTAATCTACATATAGATTGGGCTAACCAAACTGGTAGCAATACGGTGGAGGAGGATTTCCTGAAGTGTATTAGTGATGGTTTTCTGGACCAATATGTCGAGGAACCAACTAGAGGGCTGGCCATCCTAGACTGGGTGATGAGTAATGAGAAAGGACTAATTACCAATCTTGTTGTGCGAGGCCCCTTGGGGAAGAGTGACCATAATATGGTAGAATTCTTTATTAAGATGCAGAGTGACGCAGTTAATTCAGAGACTAGGGTCCTGAACTTAAGGAAAGGTAACTTTGATGGAATGAGATGTGAATTGGCTAGAATAGACTGGCGAATGATACTTAAAGGGTTGACGGTGGATAGGCAATGGCAAACATTTAAAGATCATATGGATGAACTTCAACAATTGTACATCCCTGTCTGGAGTAAAAATAAAATGGGGAAGGTGGCTCAACTGTGCTAACAAGGGAAATTAGGGATAGTGTTAAATCCAAGCAAGCGGCATATAAATTGGCCAGAAAAAGCAGCAATCCTGAGGACTGGGAGAAATTTAGAATCCAGCAGAGGAGGACAAAGGATTTAATTAGGAGGGGGAAAATAGAATATGAGAGGAAGCTTGCTGGGAACATAAAAACTGACTGCAGAAGCTTCTATAGATATGTGAAGAGAGAGAGATCAGTGAAGACAAAGGTAGGTCCCTGCAGTCAGAATCAGATGAATGTATAATGGGAAACAGAGAAATGGCAGACCAATTGAACAAATGCTTTGGTTCTGTCTTCACGAAGGAAGACACAAATAACCTTCTGGAAATACTAGGGGACCGAGGATCTAGTGAGAACGAGGAACTGAAGAAAATCCTTATTAGTCAGGAAATTGTTAGGGAAATTGATGGAATTGAAGGCCAATAAATCCCCAGGGCCTGATAGTCTGCATCCCAGAGTACTTAAGGAAGTGGCCCTAGAATTGTGGATGCATTGGTGATCATTTTCCAGCAGTCTATCGACTGTGGATCAGTTCCTATGGACTGGAGGGTAGCTAAAGTAACACCACTTTTTAAAAAAGGAGGGAGAGAGAAAACGGGGAATTATAGACTGGTTAGCCTGACATCGGTAGTGGGGAAAATGTTGGAATAAATTATTAAAGATGAAATAGCAGCGCATTTGGAAAGCAGTGATAGGATCGGTCCAAGTGAGTATGGATTTATGAAAGGGAAATCATGCTTGACAAATCTTCTGGAATTGTTTGAGGATGTAACTAGTAGAGTGGACAAGGGAGAACCAGTGGATGTGGTGTATTTGGACTTTCAAAAAGCGTTTGACAAGGTCCCACACAAGAGATTGTCGTGCAAA
Organism: Pristiophorus japonicus; assembly: GCF_044704955.1. Classification (NCBI taxonomy): domain Eukaryota; kingdom Metazoa; phylum Chordata; class Chondrichthyes; family Pristiophoridae; genus Pristiophorus; species Pristiophorus japonicus. Next base: position 287,912,271 of record NC_091979.1, read on the forward strand.
ATTAAAGCACATGGTATTGGGAGTAATTTATTGACGTGGATAGAGAACTGATTGTCAGACATGAAGTAGAGAGTTGGGATAAACGGGTCCTTTTCAGAATGGCAGGCAGTGACTAGTGGGGTGCCGCAGGGCTCAGTGCTGGGACCCCAGCTATTTACAATATACATTAATGATTTAGATGAAGGAATTGAGTGTAATATCTCCAAGTTTGCGGATGACACTAAGCTGGGTGGCAGTGTGAGCTGTGACGGGGACGCTAAGAGGCTGCAGGGTGACTTGGACAGGTTAGGTGAGTGGGAAAATGCATGGCAGATGCAGTATAATGTGGATAATTGTGAAGTTATCCATTTTGGTGGCAAAAACATGAAGGCAGAATATTATCTGAATGGTGGCAGATTAGGAAAAGGGGAGGTGCAACGAGACCTGGGTGTCATGGTACATCAGTCATTTAAAGTTGGCATGCAGGTACAGCAGGTGGTGAAGAAGGCAAATGGCATGTTGGCCTTCATAGCTAGGGGATTTGAGTATAGGAGCAGGGAGGTCTTACTGCAGTTGTAGAGGGCCTTGGTGAAGCCTCACCTGGAATATTGTGTTCAGTTTTGGTCTCCTATTCTGAGGAAGGACGTTTTTGTTATTGAGGGAATGCAGTGAAGGTTCACCAGACTGATTCCAGGGATGGATGGACTGTCATATGAGGAGAGACTGGATCGACTGCGCCTGTATTCACTGGAATTTAGAAGAATGAGAGGAGATCTCATAGAAACATATAAAATTCTGATGGGACTGGACATGTTAGATGCAGGTCGAATGTTCCCGATGTTGGAGAAGTCCAGAACCAGGGTTCACAGTCTAAGGATAAGGGGAAAGCTATTTAGGACTGAGATGAGGAGAAACTTCTTCACTCAGAGAATTGTGAACCTGTGGAATTCTCTACCGCAGAGAGTTGTTGAGGCCAGTTCATTGGATATATTCAAGAGGGAGTTAGATATTGCCCTTATGGCTAAAGGGATCAAGGGGTATGGAGAGAATGCAGGAAAGGGGTACTGAGGTGAATGATCAGCCATGATCTTATTGAATGATGGTGCAGGCTCGATTTCTATGACCCGCTTCACAAAGCTGGAGTGCTGTGTACGTGACCCTAGGTGCCATTTCCCTGGCATGCTGAGCTATTTGTGTTCATGCTGAAGCACTTTTCCCATTTTTTGAGGTTCAGAAAGCATTTCAGCTTTAAGTGCTGAAGAATGCCATTTGGGACTTTTTAATAATTTTTTTTAAATTGAAATGCATTAAGGACTGAAAGATACATATTTTTCAGTGCAGTGTAATTTTTATTAGTTGTGAATGCATTGCCCCTTCATGGGCCCACAATTCCTTGCAAACCACAGCCTCGCTCCCACTGGCTGTAAGAAGCTGCAATGCCATCTGTGGACGCGAACTTCAGGCAGAGGCCTACATTAACGCCATTAGGAGGGCGTTACATGGTAAGTTAACACTGTGCTACACATCGCCAGGCCCTGCTCCAGTTTCAGCGGCCGTTAGCTCAAGTTACCAGTGATACCGGCAATTCTCTTGACGTACACAAATTTCTCCCCCACTAACGTTTACTGCGAAGTGGTTCACCAAGTGCCATCTGGCACCTCATGCAGCTGGTTATTATTTATCTGTGACCATCAACAATAAGTGACCCCCATGCTGTTCAACTGCTTAAGGCATCACATGGATGCCCAATCTTGTCCACATCCACATACATGATCATTCCAGCAAGGGTGACTCCTCCCTTGGCACTGCCACCAGTCCTGCTACAACTGCACAGGGTATTGGTAAGGCCATACCACAGTACTGCATACAGTTTTGGTCTCCGTATTTAAGGAAGGATATACTTGCATTGGAGGCTGTTCAGAGAAGGTTCACTATGTTGATTTCGAAGATGAAGGGTTTGCCTTATGAAGATAGGTTGAGTAGATTAGGTCTATACACATTGGAGTTCAGAAGAATGAGAGATGATCTTATCGAAACATATAAGATAATGAGGGGGCTCGACAAGGTGGATGCAGGGAGGATATTTCCACTCATTGGAGAAACTAAAACTAGGTGACGTAGTCTCAGAATAAGGGGCCGCCCATTTAAAACTGAGATGAGGAGAAATTTCTTCTCTCAGAGGGTTGTAAATCTGTTGAATTCTCTGCCCCAGAGAGCTGTGGAGGCTGGGTCATTGAATATATTTAAGGCGAAGATAGACAGATTTTTGAGCAATAAGGGAGTAAAAGGGTTATGGGGAGCGGGCAGGGAAGTGGAACTGAGTCCATGATCAGCTCAGCCATGATCTTATTGAATGGCGCCAAATGGTCTAATCCTTTTCCTATTTCTTGTTCTTATGTAATGCTCAATTGCTACCCCTAGCTGAGATTAGCTCTTTCAGCAGACAGAAACTGGGACCGTTTGGTCTGGATGATTATTTATGTAGAACTGCATTAAATAGTGTCATTTTCCACCGAGTCATTTGGAGCCTTGCCATATTGCTTGCAGCCTAATTGAAGGTGTAACAAGAGAAGCAGACAATCGAATAGTGTGCCTTTAAATAAGTTCTTGCACAGATCTGTGATTATTAGCCTTAGTTTCCTAAACTATTTAAAACTTTTTTATAATGATGCCAGCTCCTTTCTGTGTAAAGATTGGAACCTAATTCCCTCTTTGATCATCATTTCCAGTAAAAAGTTTATTTTATCGAGCTATTTTCAGAGGTATCCTTTCAAAGGATATTGGTTAATTTAGGGGGGGTGGAGAAAAAAAGTACAATCCCCTATCATTTGAACATAATTGCTCTCCTACAGACAAGTGACTTGGGTATCAAGCAATTCAAACAGAGTAATTGGAGTCTGAAAATAACTGGAGTGGTTTAGTGAAGCCTGGTAGCACTGTTGTGTTCAGACAATGTTTTATTTGTTGGCAGTACACAAGTCATTTCCAGATCCTTTAATGATAACCATGGTATATCACCTCCCCTCCTATTAGTTAGTGTCTATGGCTGTTACCAGTTGCCAAGAACCTTTCCCAGATGTTACAAAATTTGCTTCATACAACAGAAATTTCAACGTGTTTTACACATAACAATGAATGCACTGCAAAAGTCATTTGTATTATGTAGGCTGACACAACAACTTGCATTTATATAGTGCCTTTAATGTCCCAAGGCACTTCATAGGAGTGTTATCTGACAAAACTTGACACAGAGCCACATAAGGAGATATTAGGACAGGTGTCCAGAATTTTTGTTAGAGGTAGGTTTTAAGGAGCGTCTGAAAGGAGGAGGGAGAGGTAGCGAGGCGGAAAGGTTTATGGAGGGAATTCCAGAGCTTAGGGCCTTGGCAGTCGAAGGCAAGGCCGCCTATGGTAGGGCAATGGAAATTAGGGATGTGCAACAGGCCAGAATTAGATGAACGAGGAGATCTTTGAGGGTTGTAGAGTTGGAGGAGGTTACAGAGATGGGGAGGGGCATGGCCATAGAGGGATTTGAACACGGATAAGAATTTTTAAATCAAGGCATTGCCGGACTGGAAGTCAATGTAGGTCACACGGCAGCCAAAATAGCACACAGCATGGTGCCACAAACAGTAAATTAGATGAATGACCAATTGATCTGTTTTAGTGGGGTTGGTTGTGGGAAGAATGGCAGTCCGGATACTGGGATAACTCCCTGTCCTTGTTTGAATTGTGCGATTGGATTGTTCATGTCCACCTGAACGGGCTAGGTTTAGCATCTCATCTGAAAGATGAAACCACCAATAATGCAGGACTTTCTTTCTTGGTATTACACTGGAGTACTGGTCTACATAATGGGCTCATGTCCTATGAATGGGGCTTGAACCATGACCTTCTAGTTCCTAGGTGACAGTGCTACCAACTGAGCCAAGTTGACGTATACAGTTGCATTATGTCCTGCAGTGAGAGGTTGTGGGTTTATGCCTGTAGTTCTATACACTTATGGACATGTGGCCCAGATTTTGCCAACAGAGGCGAGTTTGATGTGGGAGGCATTGGTGCAGCATGGGAAACCCGCTCCGAAGTGCAGTCCGCCCTCTCCCTTCAATCTTCCATGGCTGGGAGATGTTAAGCCTGTCCTGCGGGTTTCCCAGCCAAGTAATTGGAAGGGGGTCTGATGACCTCATCTAATGATGTGTCATCAGCCGGTTTCCTTAAAGGGACCATGCCCAACCATTTTTTGACCGTTCATCTGTCAGTCTTTTGCAGTATTGAACTACTGCAAACACTGACAGTTGCACAGAGGTGCACGGCTGCACCCAGGCTCTCGCATGACTTCCTCCAGATGGAGGGAGTCACAGCATGCAGGAAGGTTCTCTTCCATTCCAATGGACAGAAGAGACCTCTCCAGGAGACCAATGCAGCCAGGTTGTACATTGCATTGCATACAAGCAGAGATGTCGTCTGCAGGAGCTGGCTGCAGTGGCGCAAACCTTTCAATGGTCTCAGTAGATCATGAAACGTTACTGTAAAGCCACACTCAACCTCATCCTGCTGTGTCTCTCATCACATCCCCATCACTCTGTCTTCCCTACTCACAAGGAGGCGGGTTCAGAGCAGGATCCCAACCTGCTGTCAATCAACGCCATTTTGACAGCGGGCCTGCCTCCAAACCCGCACTCGCAGGGCTGGGAAGATTCCTGCCATGGTGTCTGTGACCCCAGCTGAGAAGAAAGTCCAGATTCTCACATCTGATTACTGTCCAGTGACCGACCTTTATTGGAAGGGGAACTTTTGATTATCAGGATAAGACCAGATCAGGCCCCCCCTCCCACCCCCACGACAAATTGTTGATGCTCACTGGCTAGATTTACCCATTTAGAATAGCCACGGGGATGAGGTTGTGGAGGCTGTTTTCACCTCTGAAACTAGCTCAGCCCTCATGTTTTCAGGAGAGAGTAGAAAAATTACAAGAATAAAGAAATATTACTGTGACTTTATTGTATCTGCCTATGTGGATCAGGATTGATACTGTAATCACCAACTCAACAATAGTAAAAAATGTCAGCCACTGTGTATGTTTCATGAAGTTGCATTATCTGGCTTTGGTTTAATCTAAACAATGGCCGTACTGTGGGGCCAAAATTGCCCTCCGCCCCAAACGGGGCGCAATTACTGTTTTGTAAGTGTTCTTTGGTGGCAAACACTAGGCCACCAGGGAGGGTTTTGGCCAATCCATCAGCCTGGTACCCAAGAGTGGGTGCCAGACTGCCTATTGGCAGTCCAGCCGAACCCATAGGCATAATTGTTGGCCCGACCTGGCTGTCCACCAAAGGAAACATTCTTTCTCTCTTCACCCCATCAAGGCCATGTATAATTTCTAAAACCTCTATTAAATCTTAGTATCCTCCGTTCCACTGAAAATAATAGTTTCTCTTCATACTGGATCATCCTGTGAATATATTCTCTATGACTTTAATATTTTTCCTTTAAAAGAATGGCCAAAACCACGCATGGCACTCTTAACTGTGGCCTAACCTCGCCTTGTACGTATTTATCATTACCAAGAATAAAGGTGGACTCGTCACTGACCTCTAACCATTCTCCAGTCTGAGCAACGCCCATTAAACCTTATGTTCTTATGTTGATATGGAGAATTATTGTAAAGTCTATAGGCTTCAAAGAGTACTTAAGAACATAAGAAGTAGAAGGAAGCATAGGCCATTTGGCCCCTTGAGCCTGCTTTGTCATTCAGTAAGATCATGGCTGATCTGATCTTGGCCTCAACTGCACTTTCCTGCCTGTTCCCCATAACCCTTGACTCCCCTATCGTCCTTCAAACAATTCTCTATTTGCGCTACTACTTTTCTTCCTGTACACGTCTTGTGCAACACCTTATCAAACACCTTCTGAAATCCACACCCAATCCATTCTCTTTATCCAGTTGGTAACTTCTTTAAAACCTTTTATTAAATTTGTCAAACACTACTTGCCTTTAACAAATCCATGTTGGCTGTCCTTGATTAATCACTGCATTTCTAAATGATCGTTATCTTTATCTTGAATTTTGGATTCTCATAGTTTGCCTACAACTGATATTTGTCTAACTGGTCAATAGTTATGTGGTTTATCCTTCTCTCCCTTCTTGAACAGCCCAAATGTTTATTTACCATGCCTCCCTCCCCCTGTCCCATAAAGATGATGTGCATAGTTCTATGCCTGAGTGGGGAGCTATTTTTAATATTTGTTTAACAAAAAATGTTACTTGTCAAATATTCATGTAGGCCAATTTAACTCTAATCTAAACAATACAAGCTTGAAGAAAGATTAAGCAGACCACTGTACTTGCAAAATAGAAAGGTTCATGAAGCACTTGAATTTTTACTTTAAAGATAATGCTATTATCATTTATGCTTATTAATCCAAAACCAAGTGTGTGGATTTAATATTTCTTATTGAGGTAGAGGACACCTTTATAACAAGATGCAGATATAGCAGCAAAAAGGCTGCACGTTTTCTGAGCTTCAATGCCAGACCACGGTCAAGGTGGGTAGAGCTCGAAATTCCTGTTATTTATTCAACTGACCTGTAAGGACCTTTAAACCTATAAAATGTATTATAAAATAAGATGTGCTGATCATACTACAGGGTGGACCTCTCTGGTCCGGAAACATCCGTGGTTCAGCATTGGTTTCCTGCACTTCCTAGCTCTCAGTGATCAGTGCGCAATTGTCGCTTTACGTGGGTGACGTCCCGGTTTTCTGTGCTTACTGGCTCTCAGTGTTCATTGCTGCGGAGACAGAGAGCGAGGCCCAAGTTTCGCAGCTGGAGCCAGAGCTTGGCAGAGGCGTTCAGGAGCCTGGGCACTGTCTACAGGTACCGGTACGCCTAGGCTCAGTGTGACCTCCCGTGGTTCGGAACATTCTCTGTTCCGGCACCGGTCAGGTCCAAGGGTGCTGGACCAGAGGGGTCCAACCTGTAATGCAAAAGTCTCGATCACAATTTTTATGGCAGCTGGTAATGTTATGATTGCCTTGGCAAAAATATTGAATTTCCACATGTACTGTTAAATAAAACCTGTGTGGAAATGTGACCTGTACAATGGATACTATCTGCCATATGGGCTCTTTTAAACAAGACTGGGGGGGGTGTGGGCTGGGGTAGACATTTAAAGCACCATTATTTCTATGAGAAAAACTATGTGGAAAGCCTAATTAAGTTTGTTTATTCAGAGCTACAACACAGAGGGAAAACCATTTTAAAACACATTGTCAACTTGCTTGTCTGTGATGTCATTGTGATGAAATTGGGGTGAAACAAATGAAACACATTTTCACAAGGATGGAGGGAGTTAAAGTCGGCCTACATACATCTGATGTCCAAGACTGTTTGTGCAACCCAGGAACTCTTTGAAGCCCATAGACCTTACAGTAATTCTCCATATCAGCAATCCTCCAGCAATGTTAGTTTGGAACATGAGTGAAAATCTAACTGTAGAAATGCATTTGGTAATCTTTCATAAGCTGATCACCTAGAAAGCTCTGGCGATAGGTTTCGTGCATAATAGAGATCACCTGAAATCTAAAGTAAAAGGAAGTTTAGCACCTCAAAGCACTAACTGAAAAATAAAACAGCAGAGTCATTATTATTTGAACTCTGTGCGTTCTGAAATGGGACAGTGTTGTTAATAATAATTGATGGGTGTGCTTCATTTGAAACTTCTTCTGAAGGCTTGAACTCATGACTGTACTGTAAATTATTTTTGCACAAACAAAAGTATCTTTATTTTAAAGATGTGCTAGCAAATTTTCTACTTTTCAGGACAATCCTAAGAAATTGAGAAAATGAAATAATGCACTACCAAAGTAAGATTTATCGCCTGCTTAAAAAAAAAAAGTGCTAAAAGCAACATACTGCAGATGGTGAAAATAAAAACAGAAAATGCTGAAGAGAGGAAGATGGGGTTAACATTTCAGGTCGCTGACCTATCATCAGAATCATCCTCCCTCCACAGATGCTGTTTGATCTGCTGAGTGTTTCCAGCATTTTCTGTTTTTATATTTTTTTAAATGCTGTTGGAGGATTGCTTCTGGTAGCTGAAATGTATTTGCTTCATGGGTTCCTTGCTTAAGAATTCATAGCAACACATTGTTATTAAGAGCTAGTTGGTTTATTAACAAAGGTTTAACAATTACACTATACATTACCAGTTCATCCACTAGGCTCACAACTGCATACTTCATCATGGATAACCTAGACTCAATTGACTAGGGTTTTATTGAGTCTTGTGCATATCATAAGACTGGCTAAGCCACTCACAATGCAACATCTCTTCAAACCTGTGAGCATATTCACAGGTGCATACATTACAGTAGCAAAAGAGATGAAAATTTGGAAGAAAAATGGGAACTCTTTGGGACCCTTACACCAGTAACTGATTCAACCAAAAATATTAAAGGACTCAAGACTCCCAATTTTACTTAAATCAACAATGTATCACATCTGGAGTACTGTGTACAGTTCTGGGCTCCTTACCTAAGGAAACACATACTTGTCTTTGAGGGGGTGCAACAAAGGTTCACTAAACTGGTTCCTGGGATGAGGGGATTGCCTATGAGGAGCGATTGAGTAGACTAGGCGAATATTTGCTGGAGTTTAAAAGAATGAGAGGTGATCTAATTGAAACATATAAAATGCTAAGGGGCTTGACAGGGTTAATGCTGAGGAGATGTTTCCCCTGGCTGGGGAATCTAGAACATGGGGTCACAGTCTCAAAATAAGGGGTCGGCCATTTAGGACTGAGAGGAGGAGAAATTTCTTCACTTAAAGGATTGTGAATCTTTGAAAATGTCTACCCCATAGAGCTATGAATGCTCAGTCGTTGAGTATATTCAAGACAGAAGTCGATAAATTTTTGGGACCGAAGGGAATTAAGGGATATAGGGATAGTGCGGGAAGGTGGAGTTGAAGCAGAAGATCAGCCATGATCTTGTTGAATGGTGGAGCAGGCTCGAAGGGCCAACTGGCCTACTCCTGCTCCTTGTTTTTATGTAAAGGGTGGACCATTAACTGTTAGTCCCACACTTTTTAAGGCTCTACACCAGTAAGCTCTGAAAGCAACTCTTAACTGTTAAGCCCCCCGATCAGCAATGACCCTGACCCTGTCACCGAGCATCCTTAAGCTTAATGTAAAGAACTGTGTAGCCATGTATGATCTTCACTGAATCTATCTGCAAGTATTGTGAAATATGTCCGAAAATATGACTATGTTCTAAGAGCGTGTATACTGCTTGCATTAAAAAATATATTAAAAAAATATTCTTGCAAAATAAATCTCAACCTCTAGAATATAAGTTTCCATTTGTTTCTCTAATGCTTGTTTCATGAATGAGATATTTCATTGTGGCAGTCCATCCTGCAGTCTCGCCTGACATGAAGGGGGGTATTGCTGGGATATTTTTTGCAGCGTGTTCTTGGGTTTGATTACAATTCTAAAAAATGGCCTTTCCATACTTTCTCTAATTACATTTATGTGACAATGTCAACATGTACTGCATTGGGCTCAATTTAATGTATATCTAAAAGGATTCCTGGAAATGAAAACAAATACCATCTACGGCTTTTTGGCTCAATCACATAAAGGGTATGATTTTTGATGGTGTTAAGTACTTGAAGTACTGCTCTTTTAGTCTCTTCTGTCCAGAATGTTCTAAATCTTTTTGCTCTTTTCTAGGAAAGCATTCAAATTAAAATATGCATTGCCAGGGCATCAGAATGGAATGTGTTCACTAGGAAGCATTGAATTCTAATGTCTTGCAACAACTGGCAGTTGTGCTTAGCTCTCCGAGTCCATATGGCAAGTTTCATCTTCTTAACTAACCAACAGGAAGACTCCGTCAGTGCATTTTGTTGCAGATAGCTCTTTCAAGTGTAGCGACTTTCTTTTATATTTGACCTCCATAATTGTCCTGAACGAAATGAACCTGAGCAGTCTCAACCTATTTCTTATAGTGTCAGCAGTAACTCTCCACACAGAAGAACTCATCTTTCAGGATAGATTGGCAGGCCAAGGATAGCTGTTGGGAATAGAGGTAATCTCATCGGCGCTGCTCTGAGAGTGGGTCTCTATCTAATACTGTAAGTTCCATTTGAAATTTTGGGTTCCACACAATATATTAGGCCTGAATTTGATGGACTCACCGCCCACTGCCGCTGACATTCCTCTTCGGGTTCTGCCCATTGCCACTTTCCATTTGGGCTGAAGCAGTCAGGAGGGGAGAGCTGCCGGGAACCACACGCTGACGTCAGCGGATGGTCGAGTGGCGTGTGGACTCACGCCCCCCAAGATGCCATATTGATGCGGGTGGTAGTCGGCGCCAGTACAGGAGTGGACTGCTGCGAGGAGGCTGGTCTGTTCCCGATGGTAGGTAGGAAGATCCTGAAAAAAATGTTAGTAAACTTTAAAAAAAAATGTTTACAGCGACTTACCTCAATGGTCTCCCCTGAAGGTCTTCTGATGATTTTAATTTGCAGCTCTTTGACCCTCCATGGGCCCGACTCCATCCTCAGTCAGATTTGGGCGGCAAGCGCCTCTGCCGCCGAGAATGAGAGCTCCCGCCGGCTGCCGCACAGATTGGCGGCATACATCGCAGATTTGCCGCCCGCCGACCTTCGAGGGACCTGGGTGATGAAAACCCTGCCCAAAGAATCATCGGGGATCTCGATGCCCATCGGCGGTCCTTTGGGCGGCACTTGGGTGGGTGGTGGCCTTCATCAAATTCGGGCCCATTATTTATCTCTGATTCTATGTTATCATATCATGCCTAACTGTGTGTTCCATTGCGCAGATCTATTTTCAAAAATGTAGTTCCTTCCTGAAGTTAAAATTAATTCACTACCTTTTTAATGTCAGTGTTTATAGTGACTTGAGAAATCTTTGGCAGATTTGCACATGTTTCGATTGGTGGGCTTATCTAGTCTTTCCATCAATTCCACTTGAAGCCGAGGTTACTCCCAAGGGGCTTAAAATGGTTGTCCGTGCACTATTGGCTTCTGGTACCACTCAATAAATTGGTAAATGTTTAATAGATTTACACAATGTAGGAAACTTAGCTCACCATTTTGCTGATTCCTTTTGGAAAAATAGGATAATTTCAGTATAATTTAGGAGGCTTCTATCAGTTTGAAGTAGTTGCTCAGTATCTTGAGGACCCTTCGATGGATTACAAATACAGCAGAATTTCTGCAATTAAAGTCTATACACTCCTAGCTATATTCACTGCACATAATCATATTTTTCGAGATAATAAATGATTTTAAAAAAGAATACATACAGAGCCAGCTAGATCCTGCATAGAGCACATGGAGCAAGAGGCTGCAGGTTTAGGCATTGTCTTGTTCCACTCAGTTTCCTGCCTCATTTGTTCTGTCCAGCGAGGTGTTGAGTGTCATCCTACAGGGGAAAGGAAAATGAAGTTCCCATGGGGCTGCTGCCAATCACCTCCAAGTGGACGGCCAAACGTGGGACTTGAGATGGTCTGGGAGCAGACTATCTGCTGTACCCTCGGTGAAGTATAGCCCTTTGAAGGACATGTGAGGTAAGAGATGGTGGGGAGGAGATACCGAATGAGTTCCCTTCTTTAATGTATTTGCTTCATGGGTTCTTTGCTTAAGAATTCATAGCAACACATTGCTGTTAAGAACTAGTTGGGTTATTAACAAAGGTTTAACAATCAGACTACACACTACCAGTTCATCCACTAGGCTCACAACTGCATACCTCAACGTGGACAATCTAGACTCAATTGACTCACGTGACTGGCTAATCCACTCACAATGCAACAGCTCTTCAAACCTGTGAGCATACTCATAGGTGCATACATTATTCCTTTGATGAAAGGCAAAGATGGGAAGTCAGAATTTTTCAGTTAGGTAGACACAATTAAATGAATCAGAACTTCAATAGAATTAGAAAAGACTATTCAGTTTAGCTGTAAGATCTTCTTTATATCTTTGCCTTCCTCACACATTGACCTGCCTGTGCATTGGCGCAATGCTGTAGTAGTGTAACCTAGTTCTAAAAGCCATTGCAGATATTGGTACATTTCAGTTTCATTTTTAATACATAGGTTTTTTAATGTGGTTACAGTCTTATGCATTAATCTCAAATCTATATATTTTTTTTCAATTGAGTTTCATTTCAATACAAAATCTATATGTCGATCTATTTATCTTACCTTGCATCTAGCACATATCCATCGCAGTTCAGTCATCACACTTCCAAGTTTCAAAAGTATCAATAACAAGTTTTTTTCTTATCTTGATTCTCTGGCTGAAAGTCAGGAGCCAGGGTTTAACAAGAAGCTGTCAATCGACAGACTCACCCCTCAACAATTATCCTCTAATTTATTTATTCTACTTCTCTACAGGAAGTAACTGAACAGTGATGGGCCAGGTTAAACATCACTCCATCTTAAGAGCTAAATATCCAGACTACCCAGGAGCAATGCCATGGGTGATCAACATCTATATAATGTTTTTGAAGGATCAGGTTACTTGCTACCATACTAAAGATGGTGACTGATGAAGTTGTACAGCTCCACAGGCACCGCTCAGCCTGCCCTACCTCAGTCAAGTACCCTTAATGTGTGACTCTTGATCAGTTAGCCAAGTCTGATTCTATCATCACCAGATGTTATAAAATAGGACAATACAGCACAGAAGGAGGCTATTCGGCCCATTGAGTCTGCGCCAGCTCTTTCGAAGAGCAATCCAGTTAGTCCGAGACCACGCTCTTCCCCATATCCCTGCACATTTTTCTCCTTCAATTATTTTTGAATTTGTATCCACCATCCTATCAGGCACCGCTTTCCAAATCCTAACCACTCGTTGCATAAAGACGATTTTCCTTATGTCGCCTCTGGTTCTTTTGCCAATCACCTTAAATCTGTGCTCTCTGGTTTTTGACCCTTCAGCCATTGGAAACAGTTCCTCTTCATCAACTCCATCCAAAGCCTTCCTGATTTTAAACACCTCTATCAAATCTCCTCTTCGCCTTCTCTGCTCTCAGGGGAACAACCTCAACTTCTCCAGTCTATCCATGTAACTGTAATCCCTCATCCCTGGAACTATTCTAGTACATCGCTTCTGCACCCTCTCCAAGGCCTTCACATCCTTCCCAAAGTATGATGCCCAGAATTGGACACAATAGTCCAACTGGGGTCAAACTAGTGTTTTATATAGGTATAGCATAGCGTAACTTGCGATTCAAATGGCAATGTCTTGCCATTCACTGCACATCAGGAAGGAATGGTGGCCCTTTGAGGACTAGCTGACACTACCTGCTGGGGAGGAGATGCTACCAGGTGATAGTTCTGGGTACAACAGTATGGCTGTTGTACTATTGGCTACGTGACTGCCTAACCAGCACCATTAATGGGGAAATCGCATCCACGGTTATTGTAAGGAAAACGGTTGACTTTTTATTAATTTTAGCTTTTAGGTGAGTTTCTATTAGCATTGCTCAGTTCGTAAAAGGAATTCCACATTATTCCCATTTGTGCACTTTGAGCAGTAGCCGGTTGCTGGATAGTGATCAGTAACCCTTTGCTGACACCAGGGTCCATTGTAGCACTTTCATTTTCTCCATGACTGAGCTCAACCTACTCAGCACAAATTAGGATCAAAAAAGGGTTCCTTTTCACAAAATGGATCTTTCTGTATTACAGTTAAAGGAACCTCAATGACTACTAAATATCAGCCCAAGGAAAGAACAGTTGAATGCGATTGAAGCTGACTTATCATGGGCCTATGTTTTTAGCAGTGAGAGTTTCGGAAGCTGTGCGCCCACACTATTCTCTTGTGATCTGACATTAAGCAAGCACTAGTGTAAAAGTATCTATACATAAAGCAGTATCCCAAATAAAAGGGGCAATGGGCTGTTCTGAGATGGGAAATAAATAAGTATTATTGCTTTGGGGAGCAATTCAGTTCCTGTCGGCTTACATTTTGTTCTTGGTGTAAATGGTGAGAAAGTTGTGCCCCATTGTCTATAATAGAACTCCTTGCATCTGCCTGCAGAGTACCGATTATACAGACCAGTTTCGCAGTATCCTTCTACTATTTAAAAACTATGGATGCAAATCGATAATATTTGAATTAAAGGAACTGTCCCTGTATTACAGACTCAACAACAACAATAACTTGCATTTATACAGCGCCTTTAAAGCAGTAAAATATCCCAAGGTGCTGCACAGGCATGTTATCAGACTCCACAAAGAACTTCATATCACCACAAATATTACCGACCGGTCTTTCAAGTTCCTGCCTTCAACTGCATTAAAGTTCAGCGTTGTCAGTCTGACATGTTTATCCGCATCTTTCCCCTTCACTTCCCTATGATGAAACATCTCCTGCTCAGCAAAATCAATGACTGCCTTCTAAAAACAAGCAACATCTGTTCATTTCAATATGGAAGTAATTTGGAGCAGAATAAATGATGCAGATAATTGATGTTTACCACTTGAAGGTGCTGGATGGTACATTTTAAGTGTCTGATATTTTATAAATCTTTCTATAAATTGATTTTTTGCTGGTAAAGGGCAGTTTGATTTGTTTTTCTAACACACATAACAGTGGTTTTGCTCTGTACCAGTACAACATGCAACAGAAGATTATTCTGAGTTGCTTTATGAGCGATATGATCATTTGGAAATGCAATCTGTGGTGCAAGAGAACTGATAGCAATAAACAGACAGATGTTGTTATGCCATGTTACCAAAGGTTACTGGCCTAATGTGTAGGAAATGACCTTGTCCCTTTCCAGCTCTCCCAGATCTGAAGAGATGAAAGGGTTCAGCTGAAGCAAGCCACTTCTATCTATTTCAATCTACATCTAGTTGACCTGTGCTATTACACGGTTCGCAGAAGCCAGCTGTTTACTGTGCAGTGCACAGGCTGTGGATTGAGTGCAAATTAGAGAGGGAGTTTGGATAGTAGAGTTGGTGGTTCAAACCAAAAAGTCAGGTGAGTCCAAACTGATATTGGGGAGGGGTGAAATGGTGTTTCAAGGGGTTGACTCACGCTGGAAGAAAGATTCATTGTGAGAGTCAGTGGGAACAGGGGGAAATAGAAGTGGATTCAGCAGACCAGAGCCTAAGTCTGAGATCAGACAGCGAGGGGTGTTGGAGGTGCAGTGAAGAGATTCAGCAGCCTGCGTAATAGAGTTTGGGGCAGCAGCTGTGACTGTCATGCTCAATTTTTAGGACCAGCTCTAAGTATGCTTGTGGCACTGAAAGTCAAACTGTGATATGGTACCAGATTTGGGGGACGTGGGGGCTGGGGAACGGAGGCTGGAGAAAGAGAAAATGAAGGAGTCAGGAAATTGGATTGGACAACAGGAGGCAGCATTTAAAGAGCCCACCAGAAGAGTGAGATCAGACCCCAAGGGAGATATTTTGATTTTGTCCAAGTTATTGATGATACTCAATGGGAAGAAAGATTACCAAGCACAGTGTAAATACAGGCTTTTTACACCGTAACCCAGATCAGTGTTATTTGTCCTCCATATTACCATCATTCACTTTAATTTATCTTAAATTCTCTTTTGTCTCTTTTAAGTTTCTATTGCACTTTAACCCATGTTTCCATGATTGAGGTTTGCTTCCAGATCTCTGCATCGCTTATGACCCTGCGGGGCTGAAACAAGTTGTGGGCGCTAATGCAAAATTGGCGACATCAGATCGGCAGCCCAGTTTACACCCTGCCCAATTTTCTTTTCAATTGACTGCAATTGAATACAAAAAGCAGGCAGATTGTAAAACGGGCTGCAGATTCGCTGCTGCCCATTTAGCACTGTCGCTGAAAAGCAATTTCACCCTGATGCACGACAGTAGCCTGAAGTGGGTGAGCCTTCAGTTGTTTGAAGGCTTCTGTATTATTGAGGTCTCCCCAAACCAAACATCATTACCCAGCTAGGACGATGGACGTAGTATCATCTTCTGTTTCCCTGCCCTGCACATCATCCATTAGCAGCAGGTTTGTGAGAGTAGTTCAGAGCAGTTTAGCCTCCAGTACTACATTTCGAACATAAGAACATAAGAAATAAGAACAGGAGTAGGCCATTTGGCCCATCGAGCCTGCTCCGCCATTTAATAAGATCATGGCTGATTCGATCATGGACTCGGCTCCACTTCCCTGCCCGCTTGCCATAACCCATTTCTGCTCCATGACAAGCTGTATAATATATATTAAAGCATATATAATAGATTACTGTAAATATATATTAATATACACGGCAAATCAGCTGGCTTCTGAGCCACAAACTCCAGATTTCCAATTGTTTCTAAATTTATTTTTGAGAGGAAATGGGCGAAAATATTAGATTTTTTTCTCCAATCTACAATTCTGATCTGGTAGCAAGACTTTCGACACTGATGTAACGTGATTTAGGGAACAATGTGAGCATTGTTAGGCCATTACGATGTGATGGCCCGAGGGATAAATCAAGGTTGCGTGCCATCACAACTTGTAGTCACTAACAGTACCAAGCAAGGTTGTGTTCCTGCCCCAGCCCTGTTCAGCTTACTGTTCACTGCGTTCACGAGGCACCAACGCCTAGCACGCAAGACAATCCATCTACCCACCTCATCGATATGTGCGTCGGGAATCGGGCTCTTCTGACAACTGAGACTCGCCCACCGAACCGACTCTATTACTATATTATATGTTAGGGGTCCTTATACATCTTTTAAATGATTATGTTCAGATTGGAAAGTATCTCTTTCACTTTTAACTTGGAATACTTCAGTTTCTAAATCTCATACACTGCAGATTGACTGAAACACAAACACGATACCAATTACAGAAAATAGAAATTCGGCCAACAATCCTCAAATTCTACAATCGCTCTTGCATATTACATAGAATTTTACAGCACAGAAACAAGCCATTCGGCCCAATTGGTCTATGCCAGTGTTTATGCTCCACATGAGCCTCTTCCCACCTTACTACTTCTCAGCCTATCAACATATCCTTCTATTCCTTTCTCTGTCGTGTATTTATCTCACTTCCCCTTAAATGCTTGTATGGTAATCGCCTCATGTTCCACATTCTCACCACCCTCTGAGTAAAGAAGTTTCTCCTGAATTCCTTATTGGATTATGCAGTACTCAGTTTATACAGGCTCAGTAAATTCTCATGGAACGATTCTTGTTCATGCTGTATTAGTTCTATGAATTTTGGTATTGTTATACTTTAGATTATAATAGGGCAGGTTAAGGTAGTTTATGGAAATATTCAACAAAATGAGGAGTTGAATAATATAAAGCGCTGATGAATGTTCCAGTGGAAACATTGCTTGTTTGAGGTATGTGTTCAACAGAATGAATGGGTGTTTGAAATGACTATTCTGTTGACACTTGATTTATTAGTAATGAAATACGGTAGTAAACACATTTCACCTGTCAGCAGTTGCTGCAAAGGAAGCTGGGATTGCTTTCTGCAATTCAGTTCTTTATTGAATGATGGTTCAATAGACCAGCAAAAATATCTGTTTTCAGACGTAGATCTGTGTTTAAAGATACTAAATGTGTGTAACTTCCTCATAATGAGGAGAGACATATAACCCAAAATATTGAGCCCATCTTGGTTGTGGTTCATTTCTCTTGCGGTTCAAGCTGCAATTGTGGCTTCTCTCTCATGAAGGGCTGCAATGTAAATTGGACTGTTAATCTGAGTATTGTGGAAGCTGTTTGTAGTGGTTGATTGGGCCGGTGGCCAAAGGATTACTCGGACTGGATGATAGTAAATCCAAATGTAGCAATCCTACAATGGCCCGCAGGGCAGCTGTCGAATGAAAAGCCCACACTTCGAGCAGAAAACTGCTCAGCTTCACCTTCCTTCAGTTATATCTCGAGTATATGGGAACTTTACCAGAAACTCTGCAGCATGCTGAAGGGAGGGAGAGGTTCACTAGGGCACCAGAGTTTAGGCAATTTGTCAATCATCTCTTTAAATTCCAACCTTGTTTATATCAAAAACGGTACCACTGCATTTAATGCAGTGAGTGTGGATCTATTGGCAAATACAAATGGAGAAATGATGTCCTCTTGGGTGCTGATGGCACATCAAGACACTAAAAATTAATTGACACTTGAACATGAGTGACTACTCACCGGCAAATGAAACAGCTGAGCAGTGCTCTGATCAAAGTGACAGCTGTCTCACAAGGGCACCTTAAAACTATTCCTGGCAGCTTCTAAATTAGATTTCTATAGGTTGTACTAATCCGTGCATGACAGCTGTACTGAATAGCACAACCAATGGAAAAAGTGTTGCCTTAATTTAAATGGGCAGGACCACGACAAGCGGAATGCACTGTATTACAGTGTTCAAAATATTTGGTTTGGTGACAGCTGCACAGTACTGTAGCGCTAGAGGAGACAATCATACTGGAGCTTCTCAGCAGTAAGTCACTGTAACTGTGCTCAGTACCTTTCTTATTTGAAGGGAAAGCCTCTGCCGTCTCGGCCATTTAAATATTGCTGGCAATGCATGATTGATCGTATTTTGTTTTCGCCTCCAATTTTCTCCTTTTTTCTCACAAGGCACTGTCTCGTGTTGATGTGTGGTTGCACAGTCACTAGCCATCCTCCAGTGCATCATATAAGAGACCATCTACTGTCTTGGATATTCTGACATGATATGTAAAAGTTTGGAACTACTGTAATTATAGTGATTGGACTGGGTACTTCTAATGTTACCCGCCTTGCATTCAACAAATTTGTCGAGTGGTTTGTAGCCTGAGATGCAGTCTTGATAGAATGTTATTTTTCTGCCTCCTGAAGTCAAGGACATTGGGCCTGAAAATGCGGTCTCCCTGATGCCGTACTCTAAGCACGTCATCGTAATCCATTCGAAAGGCCCCAGTACTTCTGGGTTTTTGCTTGCGCATGCGCGAAATCCGGAACTTGCGATCTGTCAAGGTACGCCTTGACTGATCATCCGAACTGTATGGAAAATCAGTACTGCTGCCACAGAGTTGGGCTTTTTACACAACAACCCCATAGCAATTGGCCACGGAACTCTTATAGGATCTGCTTTCATCAGCGCAATGGTATTTATAAGCCTCAAACTAAACATTTAAAAATAAAAAATTATGCACATGCAGTTTAAATTAGTTTATTCAAATTAAGATTATGCCCGGATTAAAATGTTTAAAATTATTTATCAAAAAATTACATTTTTATTGAAGTTGGTGCAATGAAGGGACTTATGAATAAGATTGACATTCAGTCCATTTATATTTATGAGAATTGTGTAAATTGTATAATTATTTGAGGATTCTATTGCATATCATTAGGGGATTCCCTTTGTAAAAGATTACAATGGAATTCTCCTTTGTGATTGGGGGTCTGGGCCCATGTGATCCCGGGTATGCCTCTGAACTGCCTGTATCCCTGGGATCCGTTGGCCTTTATGCTGTCGTCCGCCTGGAGGCCCGAAAGTGCAACTCTCCGCAGCCTGGATGCTTGGAGGTAGGTTTGGATTTGTTTCGTAGGTCGGAGGCGTACTCCGGAGGTATGCCTTCGACCGCAATTTCTGCCCTATTATGTGGCAACCCGTGCTTTATTCCAGTGAGCCAAAGTACAGTGACAAGGGTTCTCTGATCAACCGCAGGATCTCAATGCATTTACCTCAATACTGAGTAGGTAAACAGTCTCTTGTTTGTAGGCAATGCAGGTTCTGCTTCAGGGAGTGGTCAGTGACATGGAATGAAAGGAGAATATCTAGCATAAGAAATGGTTAACATTCATCTGGGCTCAAAATGGCCAACAGACATGTTGGTGTCTTAAAGTTACTATCTAAGAAAAAAAAAATTCGTATGACTTCTGTTTAATATTCAACATAAAGTACTACATTTAGTTTATACAAAAAGTTATTTAAGGCCTTCCTTTTAGTCCTGATAAATAACATTAGAACATATATACAGATGTAGGCTGCTACAGATGGAATATTACACTTGTTTTTTGTCTTCATTTGGTCTGAGTAATCAATAATTATTCTATAGAGTCAGATTTAGGGAACTACTCTGAAAGATGGTACAGGTACTGGATAACCACAGGGCTTCCATCACAATTCTTTTCTTACCATATGCAACACATTGCTAATGAGGTTCAGGGGCTTGATGGCTGTGAAATCAAGTTGAAAGGCTTGGATTTATATAGCGCCTTTCAAGACCACCGAAGTGGCCAATGAAGTACTTTTGGAGTATAGTCACTATTGTAACGAGGGAAACACGACATCCAATTTTCGCACACCAAGCTCCCACAAACAGCAATGTGATAATGACTTTTGTTATGTTGATTGAGGGATAAATATCGGCCAGGACACCGGGAAATAGTGCCATGGGATCTTTTACACTTTTTTTTTGTTCATGGTATGTGGGCGTTGCTGGCAAGGGCAGCATTTATTGCCCATCCCTAATGAAGATGATGATGAACCACTTTCTTGGACCACAGCAGTCCATGTGGCGAAGGTACTCCTGAGGTATAGACACCTGAGTTTACGTCTCATCCAAAAGACGCCACCTCTGACAGTGCAGCACTCCCTCAGCACTTCACTGGAGTGTAGTGTCAGCCTGGATTTATGCGTTCAAGTACCTGGAGTGGGATTTGAACCCACCAATCTTCAGCCTCAGGCGAGTGTGCTACCCACTGAGCCACAGCTGGCACTGTTGTTCAGTGATGCAAACAGATGTCTGATTCCATCAAACTATCATAAAATCAAAACATTTGTTAGCTTTAAAGGGGATTTAGGCAAAGAAGTGTCATGTTGATGGTTAAAAATCTTTGTAAAGTTGTCACTGAAGTGCAGAATTTACGACTGACAATCAATTTGAAATAGTCACTTCTATAGCACATTTTGACGAGCGTAGGTATACAAACACAAGCAACATTTCCTGTCTATCTCGTCTCACATCTAAGTCACAATTTCCCAGAATTACATATCAGTATTTCTTTGATGTACATCAGTAACATTGCGGGAAACACTGACAGCAGGAGTGCCAGTGTCCTTTACATTCATGCTGGTCACTTTTACTGTGTAATTGAATCCTTTTATGGTGAACTTTTATGTGCCTTGACAAAATGTTACCCTATCAGGAGATGTACTGTTTCAGGAGCTTGCTGATTGAGAAATCCAGCTTGATAGTTTGCTGAAGACTGAAGCATGTTACCGTTCAATTCCTGAATAATATGAATCTGCTATATTCTTGGCTTGGATTTAAATGGTGATGAGCACATT
Organism: Pristiophorus japonicus; assembly: GCF_044704955.1. Lineage (NCBI taxonomy): Eukaryota > Metazoa > Chordata > Chondrichthyes > Pristiophoridae > Pristiophorus > Pristiophorus japonicus. Next base: position 287,933,553 of record NC_091979.1, read on the forward strand.
CTGTTCCAAACTCAGTGCTGCACTTTCTGGCGCTTCAAGTTATGAGTGTGGTCTAAAACCGAAAGTGTACTGTAAAAAGATTGTTTTTGATTCTAAGGTTAGGGTCTTGTACTTGAACTTCAAGGAGCTTGAATTGACACTAATTGTGAACAGGTACCCATATGCAAACAGATGCCCCAATATTAACCCTGCTCACCCAGCAGGAACTGTGCAGGGGGTTAAAATAGCAATTGGGTGCTACCTTCTGTATTCCTGCAGCATTATATTTTAACTCCTGGATTTTTGGGAAGCGCTGACCCTGACCACCGCAGGCAGTCAGGAGCCTCGGAACTATTTAAATGTTGGGTTGCGATGACATCATTCGGACCCTGATGCTGTTTCAACTGTTGAATGTGTGAATCGTGCACAGTCCCGGGGCCGCCAGTGAAAGCTGCCAACAAGCAGGATCTGGGCCAGAAGGGGCCCAGGTAAGTTCATTTTATTTAATGTTACCTAGTGGGCCCGGAGGGGAGGGGTGCGGGAGGGGCGCGGGAGTCACCCAGGAGGAGCCGGAATGATGCGGGAGTCACCCAGGAGAAGCGGGAGTGACCCAGGAGTGATCCTGGTGGAGCGGGAGTGACTCGGGAGTAGAGGAACAACCCGCGAGTGACCCGGGAGGGGCAGGAGTGACCCGGGAGGAGAGGAACAACCCGGGAGTGATCAGGGAGGAGCAGGAGTGACCCGGGAGTGATCCTGGAGGAGCGGGAGTGACTCGGGAGGAGAGGAACAACCCGGGAGTGACCCGGGCGGGGCGGGATGACCCAGGTGGGGCGGGGGGGGAGTGAAGTGATCTGGGAGGAGCGGGAGTGACCCGGGAGGAGCGGAGCGACCCGGAGTGATGATCCGGGAGGAGTGGGAGTGACCCGAGAGGAACGGAGCGATCCTGGAGGGGCGGGAGTGACTCAGGAGCAGAGGAACAACCTGGAAGTGACCCGGGAGGGGCGGGAGTGACCCGAGAGGAACGGAGCGATCCTGGAAGGGCAGGAGTGACCATGGAGGAGCGGGAGTGACCTGGGAGGGGCGGGGATGACCCGGGAGGAGCGGGATTGACAGGACGATCCAGAAAGAGAAGGAACGATCCAGAAGGAGTGGGAGTGACCCGGGAGGAGAGGGTGTGCTGGTCCTGGCTCCACAAGGAAACCATGAGCCCTCCGTGGCCCAGGTTTCCAGCCTCCCTCCCCTGATCACAATTGTCAGGAACTATCTACTCTCAGCTTTCTTCACTTTCTGCTGCTGTAAGTTTAATGCTAGACAGTTGAACCAAAAATACATTTTGCAGGTATTTATATTTTTTACTGCTCTTCATTTTTTCAATCTCCATATACAGTAAGATGTTCTGCCATCACTTTAGTCCCACATAGACAACTGGTTACTTTGGTCACACCATTTTACCAACTCCCGCTATATACAAGAGCCTCGTCCTGAACACACCTTGTTTATTGTTTGCTTGTCATTAGCAGCAGCTTTCATTGTTGATTCCATGTTCAGGAGAAGTTCCTTTTACTTAATAAATCAATATTATTACAGCTTAAAATGATGTATTTGTTTATTAGCGTTTCAGAAAAATGTCCGTTTGTGAAGTATCAAATCTCAATGTTCAATCATATCAGTCTGTGAGTAATTCATTCATAACTTTAACAAATTGACACTTACAACTTCAAAGCAGCCAGTATTAATTAGGAGCGGTTTGACGAGTGTGGCAGATCAAACAATCTTATTGGATTATAAATGAAACAACCTTTACAAGTTCAGTGAGTGACAGGGCAGCTATAATATAACAGGAGATTATTATTGCAGAGCAGGATTTTATGTATAGCACTAGCTTTTAACAATATGAGAAGATGACAAAATGTGCCTATCCAATTTATTCTTGTGTGTGCACTCACTGCCAATTCTCCACTCTCTCTTGCTCCGGCTGTAGGAGTGACACTGATGCCAATAGCCGATGCACTTCAGATTCAATCAGGTTGCGAGCAGCTGGAGACAGGCTGAGAATGGTGGCAAACCTAGATTTGTGATCATTTCAGCCAGTCTTTCACAAAACATTATGACTCAAAGTGCAAGGGAAAAACATGTGTTATTTGTCAAGACTTCTTGCATTAATGCAAGCGCAGCTCCAATGCTGTTTATGGAGGGCAGATAATCAGGGCTATACTGTATTTGCAAAAACGGATATTGAATATTTCCTTCTAGCACTCTGGGATTATCTTCCCTATGCCAGACTAAAGAAGCCTATGTATCTCTTCATCCATCCATAATCATTGTCTCCCACTTCAAGTATTGCACTTGCAAACACAAAGAAATTTTTTTTTAAGTGTTTGTCATGAATGTTAACTATTCCACATGTTTCTGCATCGTTCCATGTAATGATTTCTGCACACACTTGAAAAGAAAAGTGATTATTGAGGTGACTGCATTTATTTACTTTTAATTTTCTGGAAAAAGACAGCCGCTTTAAAAAAAAATCATGTTATTCCCCTGTTGTCTTAATTAAATGTCTGCTAATGCATGTGGTCCTTCAAGTGTTTCTGTCTTAAACCACAATGTACCTCTCATCTGTCAAGTACATCATTGGAAGTAAGGCTGCAAATATTACACGGAACGATCAGTTCGACTGGCATCGTTGTTTCTTTTTATTAGCACAGGAAACCATTTACAGGAGTATTTCTTAGATTAGATATCAACCATGAAAGGTGCAGCATACCCTTATATTTCTTTGAGTGCATAGAAATAATATAACAATTTTCATTTACATAGCACCTTTAACCTAGAAAAACATCTCTGGCAACTTCACAGACGTGGGATCATATAAACATGGACGGCAAAACAAAGGAAAAGATATTGGGAGCAGCGATCAAAAGCTTGGTCAAAGAGGTGGGTTTTAAGGCGGATCATAAAAGAGGAGAGGGAGGCGGAGAGGCAGAAAGGCTTAGAGAGGGAATTGCAGAGAATGGCGCCCAGATGGGTGAAGGCATAGCCGCTAATGGTGGGGCAGCGGGAGGCAGAGGCACAAGAATCCAGAGTTGGAGGAATGCAGAGTTTTGTAGAACTAGAAGAGGCTACAGAGAGAGCCCATGAAGAGATTTGTAAACAAGAATGAGAACTTTAAATTGGAGGCATTGGGGTTCCGGGAACCAATGTAAAGAAAGAAAGACTTACATTTATATGGTGCCTTTCATGACCACTGGACGTCTCAATGCACTTTGCAGTCAATGAAGTACTTTTGAAGTGTAATCACTGTTGTAATGTGGAAAAAGTGGCAGCCAATTTGCGGTCCCACAAACAGCAATGTGATAATGACCGGATAATCAGTTTTTTGTTATGTTGATTGAGGGATAAATATTTGCCAGGACACTGGGGATAACTCCCCTGCTCTTCTTTGAAATAATGCCATGAGATCATTTACGTCCACCTGTGAGAGCAGACAGGGCTTTGGTTGAATGTCTGAGGAAGGACGTTCTTGCTATTGAGCGAAAGTTCACCAGACTGATTCCTGGGATGGCAGGACTGACATATGAGGAGAAACTGAATCGACTGGGCCTGTATTCACTGGAGTTTAGAAGGATGAGAGGGGATCTCATAGAAACATATAAAATTCTGACGGGACTGGACAGGTTAGATGCAGGAAGAATGTCCCGATGTTGGGGAAGTCCAGAACCAGGGAACATAGTCTTAGGATAAGGGGTAAGCCATTTAGGACTGAGATGAGGAGAAACTTCTTCACTCAGAGAGTTGTTAACCTGTGGAATTCCCTACTGCAGAGAGTTCTTGATGCCAATTCATTGGATATATTCAAGAGGGAGTTAGATATGGCCCTTGTGGCTGGAGGGATCAAGGAGTATGGAGAGAAAGCAGGAACGGGGTACTGAAGGAATGATCAGCCATGATCTTATTAAATGGTGGTGCAGGCTCGAAGGGCCGGATGGCCTACTCCTGCACCTATTTTCTATGTTTCCATGTCTCATCTGAAAGAGGACACCCCCCTGACAGTGCAGCACTCCCTCAGCACTGCACTGGGGTGTCAGCCTTGATTTATGTGCTCAAGTCCCTGGATGCAGGGCAGCAAGGACAAGAATGATGGGGTGAACAGGACTTGGGATGGGATAGGATACAGGCAGCAAAGTTTTGGATAAAGTTTATGGAGGGCAGATAATCAGAGCTGTATACTGTATTGTTTTTGAAGGTATGATTGTGTTATAATCATGTGATCATATTATTATTAATAATACATTTTATTTATGATATAATTTATAAGTTCCACCTCATGCCCTCCCACACAGTGCTGTAGATGGTGAACATTGATAAAGTTAGATGTCACCTCTGATTCCGGTTTCATCACCTCCCCCCCACCTGATCAGCCTGATACAATCAGATGTTCACTGTAAAAGTATACGCACCAAATCCTCTGATGCTGCCAGCAAATTTTTTTTCTTGATGCTCAACCTTGCTTGTCAAACTAAAAATGACTTTTCTTGTCTCCCTGCCCCTTTTAATATTTCTCTTTGTGTGGTGTCAAGTGCTGTGAGTAGAATATTTTAGTCTTTGCTCCCACTGTGACACCGTTCGTACATTCTGGTCCCTACAGCATGGGTTTGATTCACAGAGCTGTCAATGTTGTAATCCGTAGGAGTTTCACAGATTGCAGACCCATTTACCAAGTTTGAGCTGTGTACTTTTAAATATAACATCCATTAAAATAAAATAAATAAGAAATGAATAATAAAACCAGTGATTATCGCTGCTAATAAGCTTGTTGGCTGGCCTGGTTTCCAATTCATTTTCAATTACTGTACACCCTCTTGACAAGATGTTCTTTAGTGATCAACTCCCACGGATATTTCTATTTTCCACACTATTTTTTTAGTGTCTCGCTAATGAGTTACTCCAGGTGGCAGTTTTGTTTAGTGGGATGATATACTGGGGAATGGACTGACTCTGACCAATCTCATTTCACTTTGAGCAGGAGCAAAGACTTTGTCCCATCAGTTTGTATTTGAAGTTAGTTTCTAGAGGGAAAGGGCAGTGGCCCAAGCCACTGTTCCACCTACACAGCAGGCCCCAGGCTTCATTACAATCTTCTTAAAATCCCTTTTTCATTTTCTATAATTGTGAAATAGCTCAGAAAAATATATTATTAATCATGGGTTTTATATATTACATGTACTTAAACTTACTTAAACTTCTGTCATGGTTCTACCGTAGAATTTTTACAAATAAAACCACTTCCTACGTACTTGTTAAAATCTCTATTTATTATTATACTTGTACATATCTTGTTACAAATCTCATTCAGGCCCTGTTTAGCTTAGTTTAGACTGCTGTCTTAACACACTTTCCTGGCTATTGATGGGACATCTTAATAACTTGAATTTTTGCTGATCATGCAAATCACACCAAATATTATCGTATAGACACTGACTGCAGAGTTTGATGACCAGTGCTGATTTCAACCAACTCAATCTTATTATGGGCCCTGCACATTAGAAATCCCCAAGGTGGAATTTTAGCTCGAATGTTTTTGCTCTTTTGCTCCTAGATTTTATGTTAATTAATCACAGAGGTCAGCATTTCAACCCATCTGGAACTTAAATATTTAAAAAATGTACAGCTCGGAAATCCTCGATGGCACAATGCAATGCACTGAATAGTACATTACTGAGCCATACAGACCAGATAGGCCACAGTTTCACCTTTAGTTTGTGTTGTGTTACCTGATCTCAGCCTGGTATTAAGTAGGTGATATTGGCCTCCGTATTACAGATGAGGAAGTGAAAATCAGCTAGGGGTTTCACTCTTGACTGCTGACCAAAAAAGAAAAAAAAGACTTACATTTATATAGTGCCTTTCACGACCTCAAGACATCCCAAAACACTTTACAGTCAATTAAGTACTTTTGAAGCCTGGTCACTGTTCTACTATAGGAAATGCGGCAGCCAATTTGCACACAGCAAGCTCCCACAAACAGTAATGTGATAATGATGAGATAATCTGTTTTAGTGATGTTCATTGAGGGAAAAATATTGGCCAGGACACCAAGGATAACTCTTCCGCTCTTCAAAATGGTGCCATGGGATCTCCACCTGAGAGGGCAGATGGAGCATTGGTTTAATGTCTCATCTGAAAGACGGCACTGAGAGAGAGAGATCACTGTCAAAACTTCATTCCAATGTAAGTTGCTGCCCTGAGGAGAGGAGAATTAGGCAGAAAAATGTTGGAGTACTGCTTCCGATAGGTAAATATTCTGCCAATGTCTCTGTTAGTAAATTGATGATGTGGACCAGGCAGCTTCAGGTTCGACTCTTGGTTTGTGCTTAGTTAGCCGATCTCAGTGGTAGGGTGATAAAATTGTCTTTAGCATTCCTGAGTTCCAACACTTCAAAAATACTTCATTGGCCATAAAACGCTTTGGGACGTCCTGTGGTCACTAAAGGTGCTATATAAATGCAAGTCTTTTCCTGAGTTAGGAGAAAACTTAGCCAAGATTCCTGATCATGATCTAGTGACTTGCTGAAAAGTGCATGTGTATTGATGTTAGAAATATGTTTTGCTGAGATGTTACCCCATATTGAATAGCCTACTGAAACTCAATAATACATGGCTTGGGGTTCCTTCTTTCCTCCTATTCTTTATCTATAATCTGCCTCTCAGCAGCATTATTTAAAAGCTAAGGGTTAGCTACCATATGTATCCAATGACACCCAGTTATACTTCTCCAAACCTATTTCTTCCTAATGACCCTCCCAAACTCCTACTCAGTGGCTGATACCTCTTTGTAAAGCTCTTTGAGACATTTTGCTATGCTTAAAACGATAGATAAGAGCAGGTTGCTTTGTTAAGTCAGCATTTTCAGGAGAGATGGGGGGTTGAGGCTGGGGGAAATCAACTTTGAATACCTTTTGGAATCAAATTGGGATGTTCTCAGTAGGATAGTGAAGATGTCAGGATTTCCAGCATCTGCATCTAAGAAAAAAATTCAGAATTTGTTTCAAGTAAAATTTTAAATAGCTACGGCTAAGTAAATAATCTAAAGGTTTGCACTAATTGTGTGGGCAGTTGTAGCGGGGGGGAAATTGCCTCCTTTAAGGCCTGTTACTGCCAGGGGCAGGCGGTGGGGCCGACCCATCTGCAATTGGCCCCGAGTCGGGGGTGGCGGGAACGGGTTTCCGCCACGCCCCGTATTTCCACCCCGCCCGGCATGCTGGCTCCTTATCACCCGGTAGTGACCCCATGCCGCCCTGCAGGGGAAATTGCCCCACAGGAGTGCGGCCACCGCTGGTCGGTACACCTGAAAGCTTCGCGCGGCAGGAAGCTGCTAGCGGCTGGGCGGTGCAGCCGCCCTTAAAGGGGAGGGCGCACTGCTGTGGCCTCCATTTTATTTTAATTGTTGGCCGGCTCCTGAGTCGGCATAATAATGGCGGCCGCTGGTTCGGCCGTGCTGCCAACAGGTAGCCTGGCACCCCCTCTTTGGTGCCGGGCGCCGGCCCAGCCGAACCCCTCCCTGGTGGCCCAATAGGCTCCACGTCGGCCTCACAGTGTCCCTTCCCTTTAAGTGAAGGGGAGGGGACGTTGCTACGCGTCAGCGCGACGTAGCACGTGCTCATCACGCGGACGTCATCAACGCCGCCCCGTTCCCTCGGAAACCCGCCCCCTACATCGCCTCAAGTAGCGCTCCAAGACGCTGGGAGGCAGTGTCAGAGTTAAAGAGCCCAATTTTCCAGCTCTTCCCTGTGACTCCTGTCGGATGGTACTTTTCCAATTAATTCAAAGTGCCCTCTCCAATTTCCCGTTCAGATAATTTTGACCCCGAGCGATTCTATTCAGAGGTGTTTTTAACTAGATTGGATTCTGATAGCTACCATCCCACTGAAATAAGGTCATACTGGAGATTACTAAAACAAACTTTGCAATATGGTAGTGCCCAGTGGAAACATATAGTCATGATATACACAGAATTTTCATTAAGGAGCTGTGAAATTCCAGTTTTATTGTACTCCTGAACTACCCTTCAAAACTCATCATCACATAATAAAAGTAATTATCCATTTATGGATAATGGAAGCCTAGAAATTATTTTGGGGGCTATTAGCAGATAAATGCTTAATGTATTTGTGTGGCACTCTCCAATAGGCTATTTTAGTGAAGGTGGCAACATATTTAAAAAACAGATTAATACCTGCTTATATAAAACATAGTAGAAACATATTAAGCACCATCTGCTGACATCCCCAATAGTAATTTCAAGGCTATACTAAAGAAGAAAGACTTTTATTTATATGTCTTTCATGACCTTAGGACCTCCCATAGTGCTTTACAGACAATGAGATACTTTTGAAGTGCAGTCACTGTTGTAATGTAGGAAACGTGGCAACCAATTTACAGACAGCAAGTTCCCACAAACAGCAACATGATAATGACCAGATAGAGGGCTGGATATTGGATAGTGTTGCGCCTGTTTTATCAGCGATATTTCACCGTTTTCTGGAGGAAAAAGATGATCAGATAAATTGGCCAAAGTCTTGCGCCGGTGGTTTTGAAATACCGCTAAAAAGCGGACCGCCATCGTGCAAGACGAAAAAAAGCGCTATCGCTTTAAATTGGCCGTTCGGCGCACCCGTATTCTGGGTGAAAAAAAACACCTGAGAACAGCCTGCGTTGCAGCCCAAGAAACAGTAGTAAGTATGAAGACCTGCAAAAAAGGTAAGTTAAAATTTTTATTTTTTAAATTCTTTTTCAGCGATTCGCTAGATAAGTGAATGTTTTGTGATTTTTTTTGTTTCTTGCTATTTCCTTTTGTGTTTTCCACCTCCCAGGGCCTGTCTTTTAGCGGTAATCGGCCTCGGACTAAAGTTGGCGAGGGCTGTGGTCTCCGTCGCAAATCCTCGTGTAACACCGATTTTTACCGCTGGGTGTATTTTTGTGCCTTTTAGGCCTTTAAGAAATGGCGGAGTGATTCGCGGTATTTTTGGCGAAAAATGCTGAAAAAAGACCACTATCACCAAAAGACCAATTTCTAGCCCAATATGTTTTAGTGACGTTGATTGAGGGATAAATATTGGCCAGAACATCAGGAAGAACTCCCTTACTACCCATTCTTCTAATAATGTCATTTTAAGTTCACCTGGGAGACCAGATGGAGCAGGTTTAATATCTAATCCAAAAGACAGCATCTCCGACAGTACAGCACTCCTTCAGTACAGTACTGATATGTCAGCCTAGATTATGCGCTCAAGTCTCTGGAGTGGGACTTGACCCTACAACCTTTTGACTCCAAGGCAGGAGTGCTACCACTGTGCCAAGGCTGACATTTCAATGATGATATAAACAGAGCACTGAAGTCTTAAACCTCATGATTTCAGCATTATCTCTAGACTTCTCTGTGCCACAGTCCACACATGAATATGTTTACTTTGGCCTTTCCGATCATCCCCCTAATCCTGTAATATTTTAGTAGTCTTTGTATCTTGTGTGTATATCATAGAATTGAATTCTGTCTGTTGTGATATTGTTTGCCTACCCAACAACGGTCACTGCAATTTACGTAATTCATTTTGTGAAGCATTTTGAGCAGTTTCAATGTAATAAGGCAATGCATAAATGCAGCTTTTATTTTTATACCTGACTTAAAAACAGGCCAGTAATATTTGGTATTTGATTTACCAAACTGTTTATAATTGGGTTATTTTTGCCAGAGGACCAGGGCTGATACCTGCCTTCTCTTACTGTTTGTTCCCACCAGTTTGTATCTTTTCATTCTTGCAAATTGGCAGATAGCCCCGTACTCTGAGCTCAATATACTGTCGCAGTTCATTCGCAGTACATGCACCCAAATAACTGCAGGAAAAGATCTAAAGCAGGGATGAAATAAAATCAAATGGATTAACTAATTCGAGTCAGTGGTCACATGTCTCGTTATAACAGGGGAGAGTGGTGAGAATATAGTACCACAGGGAGTAGTTGAGGCAAATAGCATAGATGTATTTAAGGGGAAGCTAGATCAACACATGAGGGAGAAAGGAATAGAAGGATATGTTGATAGAATGAGATGAAGTAAGGTGAGAGGAGGCTCGTGTGGAGAATAAACACCAGCATATAGACCAGTTGGGGGAATGGCCTGTTTCTATGCTATAAATTCGATACAATAAATGAGTGTTCCATGTAACTGCAGAGAAAATGGCAGTATTGTACCTTTGTGGCATCCTCGATTGCTAAATTGAGAGGGTACAAATAATTACAGCCAGATCTCTTATTGCTGGGTCAGAGATGAACTGTCTCTTTGAAGTTAACTGACCCAAAATTATTAATTTTGAACTTTCAAAGACCCTTTCAATTCTTCGCTTCCACTGATTGTCCAGCCCCACACCATAACCCTCACCATTTTCTATGATTCTTAGATGCCTGAATCAAAACTGATTCCTCTTGGCACTAAAACATTATTGCAAGAAAAGAACTTCATTTCTATAGATTTCCTCATATACAGAAGATCTCAAAACACTTTATGTCAAGGTGGAAAAAATGACAGTAGATTAGAGTAAGAGTAGAGAAAAGGAGAATATGGCGCGGGGATGAATGATAAGTGGAAGTGAAGAATTTTGAGGGTCTTTGAAAAGTTCGAATTGAATAATCTGAGAAAACTGATATCTTACAGGGTTACTGGCTGACATTTGTTCAGAGCCACAAACCCACCAGTGACTTACTTGGGATTCCTTACTTCTGGGAAGGCTCTAACATGGTGGGTCAGACTGCTGGAGATGCATCTGTCACTACAGGCTTTGTCCCAATGTTTGTTCTTGTGTTCAGAGGTAAATGATAACTTCCATAAGTAGATGTGTTTCTTATAAACTACCATTTTCATCTTTATCCTTCATTATGTATGGAATACCATGCTCAGATTTAACAATTAACCCATTATTGTGGTAAACCACCTACTGGAGAATATGTGGGATACCCACATGTTCTCCCATCACTTTTGAAGGGGGGGCAAATGACACATCCCCAAACCATTGCATACAGGCTAAACTACTTGGTCAGGTTTATTTACAGATGAAATAACACACAGAAGCAAAAGACATAGCAAAATAATACAATCAGCACAGTACTTATACAAGGTAGAAATAGAATTAGCCCTCAAGAGGTTAATATACCCTTTTCAGAAAGTTGTTTCTTAGTCTCCAACATCAACAAATTAACAGCAACTGAATTTGGTTCGCAATGTTGGCATTTGCCTCTTTCCTACAGACTGTGTTCCTCTACTTTGAGCCTTAGTGAGGGGAGGATAAATCCCATTTAAACTGTAATTGCTTTAAAAAAAATATGAAATAAACATAGGAGTTTCCCAATTTGTTCTAGCATCTTGATTTGAATTATGCTGCAATAGGTAATTCCCAAGTTGCCCTTCAACTTGTGTAGTGAATAAGGAAATAAAGCCCATTCCTAATAGTACTGCAGAGCAAGGATATGAGGGAAGGAACAACAGTAAATCCAAGCTCCAACTCCCTCCCACAGCCAACTGGGTTAAAGGACTGAAAGCACATGGAGCAACAAGCCTGCTGAGGGCCTCATGCAAGGACCAACCAGTCCCTGCCTAGCCGAATGGACAACATAAAGCTGCACCTGCAGTTCAAGGAATGCTGCTGCCAGCAGAGGGAAGCTCCAGCTCGCGATGCTGCTGGAATAGACTGTAGCACCTCAAAGGGGAAAACCTTTCGTTTTAACGGTGAAATAGGTCGACCAGTAATGAATGGTCTTCGCTCTGCTTTCCGAAACTTTATGCGTATTTCTGTATAGAAATCCAGAAAGAAAATTTTTCATGAAGCATAGAAACATAGAAAATAGGTGCAGGAGTAGGCCAGTCGGCTCTTCAAGCCGGCACCACCATTCAATAAGTTCATGGCTGATCATTCACCTCAGTACCCCTTTCCTGCTTTCTCTCCATACTCCTTGATCCCTTTAGCCGTAAGGGCCATATCTAACTCCCTCTTAAATATATCCAATGAACTAGCATCAACAACTCTCTGCGGTAGGGAATGCCACAGGTTAACAACTCTCTGAGTGAAGAAGTTTCTCCTCATCTCAGTCCTAAATGGCTTACTCCTTATCCTTAGACTGTGTCTCCTGGTTCTGGACTTCCCCAACATCGGGAACATTCTTCCTACATCTAACCTGTCCAGTCCCGTCAGAATTTTATATGTTTCTATGAGATCCCCTCTCATCCTTCTAAACTCCAGTGAATAAAGACCCAGTTGATCCAGTCTCTCCTCATATATCAGTCCAGCCATCCCCGGAATCAGTCTGGTGAATCTTCGCTGCACTCCCTCAATAGCAAGAACGTCTTTCCTCAGATTAGGAGACCAAAACTGAACACAATATTTCAGGTGAGGCCTCACCAAGGCCCTGTACAACTGCAATAAGCACAGCAAATTATTTTACATTTGTTTCTCTCTCGATATTAGATCACACGGGCCTGTGCCTAAAGTCTTTTGTCAGCTAGCGACTGTTATATTTCACGTGAATTGTACAGGTCTTTCCGTCGTGGCACTGATGATGTATTCTTCTTCCCCACAGAGTGTGCATACACACAAGCCTCACTTTATTGCGTTGCATTGCCAAGAAGTTGGAGGGAAGAACTATGAAGCCTCAATGTCTCATGTTGACAAGTTTGTGAAGTAAGTGTTTGAGTATAATTGACTCTAAGTCGAAACTGAAGCCTCCAGTTGTATTCTTGGGGGGTCTGTTCCTATTAGTATGAAAGCTTTGAGATCTAAAACTCATATTAGATTATTGAGGTGCAACATCAAGCTGCATTGCTCGGAGCCGATTGGCTGTCAGCCAGCAGAGGTTAACTTCATTCATTTTTCCTTCTGTTGTTTTGCAAACTGCATAACGCAGAGTGAGCAACAACAAAAAGCTCCCCATTATCCAGCTTTAACGCTCAGTAAAATATTATGATCATTGACACAGCCGAGTCTGTGAGCACTGTGCTGCACTTCAGCTTTAAGCCTCTCACGAGCCAAAAATTCATATGACAGCAAGTTTAGATTCCATGAGGGATCAACCTCATTTTCAAAAGAAATAACCATCCAACAGTCATTGCGGAACCGTTATTTCCCCCACTGCTTCACTGAAAATAAGGCCATTTCCAGCCACTAGTGTAATGTGTACTAACCAGGGACCTTCTAACTAGGCTGTGACTTGATGGTTCATATTAGGAGTAATAATCTTAATAAAAGCTTATGCTAATCATCTCTTTGTTCATTAATAAGATGTTGCACAACTCAGTGCAACATTTAACCTTTCAGCTTCCCCTGGCTATTGATGGGCAGTGTTAAATCACAGAAATCTTATTTTGTTTTTGGGAAGATGGGGTGGTTGATTTAACTTTTAAAATCGAATACTTTCAGGTGACTCTGAAAGGCACTTGTCCGAATGACTACATTCGTTGAAACATACTCATATTGACTCTTTGCAGATTGAATAACTTGGCTGCTGATTTCCAGCAAGTTTCCACGATCCTAATAAAAATAGTTTTTGTGTCTAGCAAATTCGCAATCGTAAAAATCTTACTTGAAAAATATCTGCTGAGTATGATCATTGTGGCACCCCAGCACTGGCACTGACAGATCAAACCTTAAAAAACTGTTGTAGTGCAGATTACATTCCAGGCAAGGGCTCCCTCTGCTGGTAGGGTGTGTGTTTGTCGCAGGGTACCCAATCTTCCTGGGAAGCATCTCCCCCTGCTGGCACAGGTCAAGATGTGCGTGCATTTACCACATTCATTTCAATCTTTACAGGAAAGTGTTCAAATCTCTTGAGCGTTTCAGGTTCTCACTTGATCCCTGCTGCCACTTTTCCCATCTTTATTTCCTGGTGTTCAAGGAATGAAAAGCCAGAGCAGAGTTTCTTCAAATTCCGCATTTAACTCTTTGCTTCGAACCAGTAAGAAATGTCCTGGTCTGTGCGAAAGGGCTAAAGGATTGTCAATCTCTCACGACTTTTTCTGACAATGCTCTCCCTTCCGCGAACTCTCCTCACCTCCTCTGCTGAAATACTGACTGCTTGCTCAGGTAGCGATGCACGGCCATAGATGTCCTCCAATACTTTGTCCAAATATCATAGAAACATAGAAAATAGGTGCAGGAGTAGGCTACTCGGCCCTTCGAGTCTGCACCACCATTCAATAAGATCATGGCTGATCATTCACCTCAATACCCCTCTCCTGCTTTCTCTCCATACCCCTTGATCCCTTTAGCCATAAGGGCCATATCTAACTCCCTTTTGAATATATCCAATGAACTGGCATCAACGGCTCTGTGCGGTAGGGAATTCCACAGGTTAACAACTCTCTGAGTGAAGAAATTTCTCCTCATCTCAGTCCTAAATGGCTTATCCCTTATCCTTAGACTGTGTCCCCTGTTTCTGGACTTCCCCAACATCGGGAACATTCTTCCCGCATCTAACCTGTCCAGTCCCGTCAGAATGTTATATGTTTCTATGAGATCGCCTTTCATCCTTCTAAACTCCAGTGAATACAGGCCCAGTCGATCCAGTCTCTCCTCATATGTCAGTCATGCAATCCCGGGAATCAGTCTGGTGAACCTTCGCAGCACTCCCTCAATAGCAAGAACGTCCTTCCTCAGATTAGGAGACCAAAACTGAACACAATGGCCCCAAGTTTCCACATGATTTGCTCCTGATTTTTAGGAGCAACTGGTGTAGAACGGAGTATCTTAGAAATCGGAATTCTCGTCATTCAGTTTGCTCCAGTTCTAGTCAGTTAGAACAGTTTCACTTTGGAACAGAATTTTTTTTTCAAAAGGGGGCGTGTCCGGCCACTTACGCCTGTTTTCAAAGTTTCGTGAGTGAAAACTTACTCCAAACTAACTTAGAATGGAGCAAGTGAAGATTTTTGTACGCTCGAAAAAACCTTGTCTACACTTTAGAAAATCAGGCGTAGGGAATGGGGGTGGGGGGGGTTTAAAGGGAAGTTTACAAACATTAAATACTTCAGTTTTACAAATAAAGAGCCATCATCAATAATAAATGATAAATACATCAATAAATCAACCAACAAATCAATCAAAAAAAATTAATAAGAAATAATTTTTTAAAAAATCAATAAATAAAACATTTTCAACTTACCGACTGCAGCACCGGGAGCCCTCCAACAGCGTGCTGGGATGCCCCCCTCAGTGTGTCTCTGTCAGTGTCTCTATCTCTCTGTCTGTCTGTGTGTCTCATTCTCTGTCTGTCAGTGTCTGTGTTTCTGACAGGGAGGGGAGGGGGAGGAGGGAGGTAGAGGGAGAGAGGGGGGGAGCAGGGAGAGGGATGGGGGAGGAAGGGGGAGGGGGAGGAGGGGGGTAGAGGGAGAGAGGGGGGGAGCAGAGGGAGGGATGGGGGAGAAGGGTGAGAGAAGGGGGAGGGATGGGGGAGGAAGGGGGGGGAGAAGGGGATAAAGGGGATAAGGGGGAGAGATGAGAAAGGAGATTGGGGGGGGGAAGGAGATTGGGGAGGGTGGGGGGGGAAGGAGAAGGGGGAGGGAGGCTGAATGAGCCAGGCCCGAGACTTCAGCACCAGCACCAGATTTACAGGTAGGTGGCGTTGGGTCGGGTCGGGGGGGTGGTGGGTGGGAGGTCGGTTCGGTTCGGGTCGGGAGGAGGGAGGGAGGGAGGGAGGGAGGTCAGGTCGGATCCAGTCCGGAGGCGGGTGGGTGGAGCGGGTGTCGGGGGCGGGGGGAGCGGGTGTCGGGTCCGGTCCGGGGGGGGGGAGCGGGTGTCAGGTCCGGTCCAGGGGCAGGAAGCGGGAGTCGAGTCGGGTCGGGAGGAAGCAGGAGCTGGCCGTGGGAGGAGCTTTATTCACGCAGCTCCAGTGAGGCCATTCGGCCAGGGCTAGGGGCTGCGTGCTTCGGGCCCCTCCCACACAGTTTCGGGCGCCTGGAGCTACTGCACTTGCGTGCCGACTGTAGCGCGCATGTACAGAGGTCCCGGCACGGTTTTCAGCGCAGAGACCTGGCTCCGCCCCCTACAGCTCCTGCTGCGTGCGCCGAGGGCCAGAGGACCTGCAGGGAGGTGGAGAATATGGAAGTTTTTTTTAGGCGCACTTTGTGGCGCAAAAAATGGGCGTCCAGGTCGGGACTGCGCCGTTCTAGGCGCGGCTCGAAACTTGGGCCCAATATTCCAGGTGAGGCCTCATCAAGACCCTATACAACTGCAGTAAGACCTCCCTGCTCCTATACTCAAATCCCCTAGCTATGAAGGCCAACATACCATTTGTCATCTTCACCGCCTGCTGTACCTGCATGCCAACTTTCAATGACTGATGTACCATGACACCCAGGTCTCGTTGCACCTCCCCTTTTCCTAATCTGCCGCCATTCAGATCATATTCTACCTTCATGTTTTTGCCCCCAAAGCGGATAACCTCACATTTATCCACATCAAATGCATGGCAGATGCAGTATACTTACTCACCTAACCTGTCCAAGTTACCCTGCAGCCTCTTAGTGTCCTCCTCACAGCTCACACCGCCAACCAGCTTAGTGTCATCTGCAAAATTGGAGATATTACACTCGATTCCTTCATCTAAATCATTGATGTATATTGTAAATAGCTGGGGTGCCAGCACTCAGCCCTGCGGCACTAGTCACTGCCTGCCATTCTGAAAAGGACCCGTTTATCCCGACTCTCTGCTTCCTGTCTGACAACCAGTTCTCTATCCACGTCAGTACATTACCCCCAATACCATGTGGTCTAATTTTGCACGCCAATCTCTTATGTGGGACCTTGTCAAAAGCCTTTTCAATGTCCAAATACACCACATCCACTGGTTCTCCCTTATCTACTCTACTAGTTACATCCACAAAAAATTCCAGAAGATTAGTCAAGCATGATTTCCCTTTCATAAATCCATGCTGACTTAGACCGATCCTGTCACTGCTTTCCAAATGCGCTGCTGTTGCATCTTTAATAATTGATTCTAACATTTTCCCCACTACTGATGTCAGGCTAATCGGTCCATAATTACCCATTTTCTCTCTCCGTCCTTTTTTAAAAAGTGGTGTTACATTAGCTACCCTCCAGTCCGTAGGAACTGATCTAGTCGATAGACTGTTGGAAAATGATCACCAATGCATCCACTATTTCTAGGGCCACTTCCTTAAGTACTCTGGGATGCAGACTATCAGGCCCCGGGGATTTATCGGCCTTCAATCTCATTAATTTCCCTGACACAATTTCTGCCTAATAATGATTTCCTTCAGTTCCTCCTTCTCACTAGACCCTCGGTCCCCTAGTATTTCCAGAAGGTTACTTGTGTCTTCGTTCGTGAAGACAGAACCAAAGTATTTGTTCAACTGGTCTGCCATTTCTTTGTTCCCCATTATAAATTCACCTGAATCTGTCTGCAAGGGACCTATGTTTGTATTCACTAATCTTTTTCTCTTCACATCTATAGAAGCTTTTGCAGTCAGTTTTTATGTTTCCGGCAAGCTTCCTCTCATACTCTATTTCCCCCCCTCCTAATTAAACCCTTTGTCTTCCTCTGCTGAATTCTCAATTTCTCCCAGTCCTCAGGTTTGCTGCTTCTTCTGGCCAATTTATATGCCTCTTCCTTGGATTTAACACTATCCTTAATTTCCCTTGATAGCCATGGATGAGCCACCTTCCCTGTTTTATTTTTACTCCGGACAGGGATGTACAATTGTTGAAGTTCATCCATGTGATCTATAAATGTTTGCCATTGCTTATCCACCGTCAACCCTTTAAGTATCATTTGCCAGTCTATTCTAGCCAATTCACGTCTCATACCATCGAAGTTACCTTTCCTTAACTTCAGGAGTCTAGTCTCTGAATTAACACTGTCACTCTCCATCATAATAAAGAATTCTACCATGTTATGGTCACTCTTCCCCAAGGGGCCTCGCACAACAAGATTGCGAATTAGTCCTTTCTCATTACACATCACCCAGTCTAGGATGGCCAGCCCTCTAGTTGTTCCTCGACATAGTGGTCTAGAAAACCATCCCTAATATACTCCAGGAAATCCTCCTCCACCGTATTGCTACCAGTTTGGTTAACCCAATCTATATGTAGATTAAAGTCGCCCATGATAGCTGGTGTACTTTATTGCACACAACCCTAATTTCTTGTTTGATGCAGTCCCCAACATCACTACTACTGTTTGATGGTCTGCACACAACTCCCACTAGCGTTTTCTGCCCTTTGGTATTCCGTAGCTCCAGCAATACAGATTCCACATCATCCAAGCTAAAGACTTTCCTTACTATTGCGTTCATGTCCTCTTTAACCAGCAAGGCTACCCCGCCTTCTTTTCCTTTCTGTCTATCCTTCCTGAATGTTGAATACCCCTGGATGTTGAGTTCCCAGCCTTGGTCACCCTGGAGCCATGTCTCCGTGATGCCAATTATATCATATTCGTTAATTGCTGCCTGTGCAGTTAATTTGTCCATCTTATTCCGAATACTCCTCGCATTGAGGCACAGAGCCTTCAGGCTTGTCTTTTTAACACACTTTGCCCCTTTAGAATTTTGCTATAATGTGGCCCTTTTTGATTTTTACCTTAGGTTTCTCTGCCCTCCACTTTTATTTCTCTTCTTTTTATCTTTTGCCTCTGCCCCCATTCTACTTCCGTCTGTCTCTCTGCATAGGTTCCCATCTCCCTGTCATATTAGTTTAACCCCTCCCAAACAGCACAGCAAACACTCCCCCTCGAACATTGGTTCCAGTCCTGCCCAGGTGCAGACCATCTGGTTTGTACTGGTCCCACATCCGCCAGAAGCGGTTCCAATGTCCCAGGAATTAGAATCCCTCCCTTCCGCACTACTCCTCAAGCCACATATTCATCTGAGCTATCCTGCGATTCCTACTCTGACTAGCACACGGCACTGGTAGCAATCTTGAGATTACTACGTTTGAGGTCCTACTTTTTAATTTAACTCCGAGCTCCCTATTCTTCCTAAGCATTGGCCGGTTATTCAACTGTGGAGGGCATCACAATCCAGATTGCCCCAAGATCCATTTAAGGAGACAGGTTTTAGCCATGTCTGAAGAGGCAGCAGTGCACCCCCAGCTGCCTGAACATTGCTGTACAATCAGTGGTCGCCATCTTTTCAGCTTCCCAGTGAGCTCAGCCCACACGTACATGCCCTTAACTCAGTCCTTGACCGGCCTTCCCTGACCCTTGGAATAGCCAGAAAATTAAGTCGCTACTCACAACTTAAAAACAACTGTGCAAACTGAAATCTTGCACAGCCATGTTTATCTTGTTCTGGTGTTAATGGAAGTATCCCTCAATATAATGGAAGAATTTTCACTGCACTGAGACTGTCAGACTGTGTCACAGAACCGCTACAAGCAGCTGGACAATATCAAACCAACGTCACACCAGCTGAGGGTGAGAGCATGGCACCTTCACATAGTTCATCAAACAGTTCAGGTTTCAAACTTAGCACTGTTCTTTAGCAAATATATTACAAAATAATCCACATGTAAAATCATTAAAACTCCATTTATGAAGGTATTCGGTTTAAGCACTTACTGAACCATTTGAACTATTTCACTGCCGTGTCGTACCTTTATTTGGAGTATGGTCAGTTAAAGTGCTCATACCATTTCCTGTTCTTCCTTGTTTCCTTCAGAAACAGAGATCATAAAGATGATATCATTGAAGTTTGTAAAGTAATGGAGTTTATAAAATTCTGTATTAACAGTGTTGATTCAAGCAAACTTTTCATCCAATTTCAAATACCATGGGACACAAATTAAAAATAAGGAAGTTAGGAATAAACTCACAATAAATGTTTTTAAAAAGAACACAAAATTCCTTGAATTTATATAGTGCCTCTCGCATTGCTTTGCATCCAGTGAAGTACTTTTGGAGTGTAGTCATTGTTGTAATGTAGGAAACGAGGCCGCCAATTGGCGCACAGCATGCTCCCACAAACAACAATGTGTTCATGACCAGATAATCCGTTTTTGCTTTGTTGATTGAGGGATAAATATTGGCCAGGACACCAAGGATAACTCCCCTGCTCCCTCAGCACTGCACTGCATTGTCTGCCTAGATTTTTGTGCTTAAGCCGCTGGAGTGGGAATATGAACCCACAACCTTCAGACTCCAAGGCACGTGTGCTACTCACTGAGCCACAGCTAGTCCACTGCAGATGTTGGTGGAATAAGTTACCAGGGGAAGGCCATTGGAGCGAGCAGAGTTAATGGCCTCCACTCAATTAGATGTGTTTCTGCAGAGATAGAGAATTGAGGAATATGGGGAATGGGGATAGAGAAGGGGGAATAGATGGCCTTTTCCTTTGTGAAGAATTATCATGTTCTTTGCCAATTTTGAGTTATGTGATGTAAAGCAATGAGATGATGTCATTTGTGAGCAGCCTCAGTCATGTGATGATTTGTGCAGCTGATACTTCAGCAAGTATGCCTCTTTTCAGGATGGAGGACATGCAGAAGCACCACTGCTTATATGAGTTTGAAAAGATTTTTAGTTCTGAAGAAATCTGCAGTAGTTGGTTTAACGAAAATCATGCTGGATAGAATGTTGATTTCCTTTGGTCCAGGCATGATATCGACATTCAAAAAACTTTTTAAAGACAAAAATTTAATTAGTGTAATATTTTTGCGAAAATTAATTCTTAGCAATTATCAAAATCTCTTTTGAGAACATAGGAAATATGAGCAGGAACAGGCCATTCAACCCCTTGAGCCTGCTCTGCCATTCAATAAGATCATGGCTGATCTTCAAC
This sequence comes from Pristiophorus japonicus, assembly GCF_044704955.1. NCBI lineage: Eukaryota > Metazoa > Chordata > Chondrichthyes > Pristiophoridae > Pristiophorus > Pristiophorus japonicus. The sequence goes on from NC_091979.1 coordinate 287,954,359, forward strand.
CTCAACTCCAATTTCCCACCCTATCCCCATATCCCTTGATTCCCTTAATATCCAAAAATCTATTGATCTCTGTCTTGAATGTACTCATCGACTGAGATTCCACAACCTTTTATTTTCACCTAAATACTGGACCTCGGTCACCCATCAGATTTTTCTCAGTGATTATACTTACTGTTGTTTCTCGAATAAAAAGACAGGATTTTCTCATCGATTTTTCCATAAATTTTTCCAGAATTTGCTAATGGTTTTAAAAGCAACTTTTCTGTGCCCACCTTTGAGAATCAGCTTACATTTAAGATGCTGCAGTATCACACAATGACTAACACCACCAGCTGGTCGATAATGAATTGAAATCAGATTAAGGTTCCCGTGACATTGTTAGGCAAACTGTTCCCTAATTTGCTCATCATTCATACCACTGTATTTTTGAATCTACAGTTCTGGGTGAATTTCTGTGAGGGACTATAATGGGAAATGGAACACTTTACCCTTTTGGCACCTAGTGGCAGCTTTAGGCACACCCAACCTAAAATGCATTGCAAAGCCCCTTTTATTTCTTCCTCAATAAATGTACTTCAGCTTCAACCTCAGAAGAGCAGTCACCACTGCACCATTGTAAATGTATTCTATGTCCCATATCAGCGATCCGAAGTGAGACTGTCAATTTGTACAGAATTCTGGGACGGTTTGAACTTTGGATTGTTGCCTGTGGGGTATTTTCCAGCCATAGGAAAGAGAACTCTGTTCCATCAGACTGGGTTGCATTTGGTGCTGGGACCTAGGAGGTGAAAGGACAACTTTTTAATCCATTGCATCTTAACAGTCTAATTGTTTGAAGGACAGGCTTATAAGCCAACGATTATCAAAGAGATCACCTGAGAAATATTTGAATTTTCCTTCTTTTACCCTAGAGAACTGCTATCAAGTGATGAAATGAAAGAGTATAACCGAGCGCGAGTGTACTTGGACGAAAATTACAAATCACAAGAACATTTTACGGTAAGCAGAGGCTTCCTTGACCAATGTAGTGCCTGTGATCAAACACCATGCTATTGTAATTCAGGGATGTTAAACTTTAAAAAGAAGTTTAGGTATATACATCTATCTGCATGCACAGCACGACATCAAAAGCATGAATGCTTTTCTTTTATGTCATTTAGTTACTAAAAAAAATAAATGGCACTGACTTCAGTTCCCCCACGAAATTGGACGATTTATTGTATTGGAGTGGGAGCACAATAAATACACATTTGTAACTTCCAAGTCCAAATTCAGAAGGGTCTGATGTGCAGTTTCAAGTTTCACTGGAATTTGAGGTGCACAGAAGCACAATTGTCTTTTCTCATTTATTACACTTTTGTTTAATAGCAAGCAGTGGTCTTTGTTTGATACTATTTTGTGTTTGGTAGAAATAGATTCACAACACAGTATTTAAAGCAGTTAAATATATTATTCTAATAATTCAGACACACATCTGCATTAAGAGACCCACCAGTCTGCAGCAGTGACTTGGAAATAAGGCTTCACTGCAGATGGTCATACAGGTGCGTATGTAGTCATATGTAAACTTTGGGTTCCACAGAAATCAGTGTGAGGCTGCTTCCCAGGGCGGGACACCTCTTGGTTTCTCATGATCCTGTGTATTGTTAATTTTTTCCCTTGCTGTAATCTGTACAAAACCAGCATCAGATTGGCTGTACAGGTGAATAAGCAATTCTGAAATGATGAAATATGGCATGCCACCACGAGGTGCCACATGACAATAAGTGAGGGATAGCAAAAATGCAAAAGTTCAGGACAATGGGCCGAGAAATTTGATGATGTTTTACAGGCGTAAAATTGGGCACCAAAGCGTTCAATATGGCAGGCGGCTGCATGCACACTTTGAGCAGGAGATGCGCTGTCCACCATATTGGTACGGGCGTCAAACCTGGAACTGTCTCTGGGGGAGGTGGGACCAGTACAAACCGGACAGTCTGTACCTGGGCAGGACCGGAACCAATGTCCTCGGGAGCGTGTTGGCTCGTGCTGTTGGGGAGGAGTTAAACTAACATGGCAGTGGGAAGGGAACCTATGCAGGGAGACAGAGGGAAATAAAATGGAGGCAGAAGCAAAAGATAGAAAGGAGAATAGTAAAACTGGAGGGCAAATAAATACAAGGCAAAAAACAAAAAGGGCCACATTACAGCAAAATTCTAAAGGGGCAAAGTGTGTTTAAAAAGACAAGCCTGAAGGCTCTGTGCCTCAATGCGAGGAGTATTCGGAATAAGGTGGACGAATTAACTGCGTAGACAGCAGTTAACGGACATGATGTAATTGGCATCACGGAGACATGGTTCCAGGGTGACCAAGGCTGGAAACTCAACATCCAGGGGTATCAACATTTAGGAAGGATAGGCAGAGGGGAAAAGGAGGTGGGATGGCATTGCTAGTTAAAGAGGAAATTAATGCAATAGTAAGGAGGGACATTAGCATGTATGATGTGGAATCAGTATGGGTGGAGCTGCTGAATTCCAAAGGGCAGAAAACGCCAGTGGGAGTTGTGTACCGACCATCAAACAGTAGTAGTGAGGTTTGGGACAACATCAAACAAGAAATAAGGGATGTGTGCAATAAAGGTACAGCAGTTATCATGGGCGACTTTAATCGACATATTGATTGGGCAAACCAAACTGGTAGCAATGCGGTGGAAGAGGATTTCCTGGAGTGTATTAGGGATGGTTTTCTAGACCAATATGTCGAGGAACCAACTAGAGAGCAGGCCATTCCATACTGGGTGATGTGTAATGAGAAAGGACTAATTAGCAATCTTGTGCGAGGCCCCTTGGGGAAGAGTGACCATAATATGGTAGAATTCTTCAATAAGATGGAGAGTGACACAGTTAATTCGGAAACTAGGGTCCTGAACTGAACGAAAGGTAACTTCGACAGTATGAGGCCTGAATTGGCTAGAATAGACTGGCAAAGGATACTGAAAGGGTTGACGGTGGATAAGCAATGGCAAACATTTAAAGATCACATGGATGAACTTCAGCAATTGTACATCCCTGTCTGGAGTAAAAATAAAACGGGGAAGGTGGCTCAACCATGGGTAACAAGGGAAATTAAGGATAGTGTTAAAGCCAAGGAAGAGGCATATAAATTGGCTAGAAAAAGCAGCAAACCTGAGGACTGGGAGAAATTTAGAATTCAAAAGAGGAGGACTAAGGGTTTAATTAAGAGGGGGAAAATAGAGTACGAGAGGAAGCTTGCAGGGAACATAAAAACTGACTGCAAAAGCTTCTATAAATATGTGAAGAGAAAAAGATTAGTGAAGGCAAATGTAGGTCCCTTGCAGTTGGATTCAGGTGAATTTATAATGGGGAACAAAGAAATGGCAGACCAATTGAACAAATACTTCGGTTCTCTCTTCACGAAGGAAGACACAAATAACCTTCCGAATGTATGAGGGGACAGTGGGTCTAGTGAGAAGGAGGAACTGAAGGGATATCCTTATTAGGTGGGAAATTGTGTTAGGGAAATTGATGGGATTGAAGGCCAATAAACCCCTGGGGCCTGATAGTCTGCATCCTAGAGTACTTAAGGAAGTGGCCCTAGAAATAGTGGATGCATTGGTGATCATTTTCCAACAGTCTATCGACTCTGGATCAGTTCCTATGGACTGGAGGGTAGCTAATGTAACACCACTTTTTAAAAAAGGAGGGAGAGAGAGAAACGGGTAATTATAGACCGGTTAGCCTGACATCAGTAGTGGGGAAAATGTTGGAATCAATTATTAAGGATGAAATAGCAGCGCATTTGGAAAGCAGTGACAGGATCGGACCAAGTCAGGATGGATTTATGAAAGGGAAATCATGCTTGACGAATCTTCTGGAATTTTTTGAGGATGTAACTAGTAGAGTGGACAAGGGGGAACCAGTGGATGTGGTGTATTTGGACTTTGAAAAGGCTTTTGACAAGGTCCCGCACAAGAGAATAGTGTGCAAAATCAAAGTACATGGTATTGGGAGTAATATACTGACATGGATAGAGAACTGGTTGGCAGGCAGGAAGCAGAGAGTCGGGCTAAACGGGTCCTTTTCGGAATGGCAGGCAGTGACTAGTGGAGTGCTGCAGGGCTCAGTGCAGGGACCTCAGCTCTTTACAATATACATTAACGATTTAGATGAAGGAATTGAGTGTAATATCTCCAATTTTGCAGATGACACTAAACTGGGTGGTGGGGTAAGCTGTGAAGAGGATGCTGAGAGGCTGCAGGGTGACTTGGACAGGTTAGGTGAGTGGGCAAATGCATGGCAGATGCAGTATAATGTGGATAAATGTGAGGTTATCCATTTTAGGGGCAAAAACACGAAGGCAGAATATTATCTGAATGGCGGCAGATTAGGAAAAGGGGAGGTGCAACGAGACCTGGGTGTCATGGTTCATTAGTACTGAAAGTGGGCATGCAGGTGCAGCAGGTGGTGAAGAAGGCAAATGGTATATTGGCCTTCATAGCTCGGGGATTTGAGTATAGGAGCAGGGAGGTCTTACTGCAGTTGTACAGGGCCTTAGTGAGGCCTCACCTGGAATATTGTGTTCAGTTTTGGTCTCCTAATCTGAGGAAGGATGTTCTTGCTATTGAGGGAGTGCAGCGAAGGTTCACCAGACTGATTCCAGGGATGGCTGGACTGTCATATGAGGAGAGACTGGATCAACTGGGCCTTTATTCACTGGAGTTTAGAAGGATGAGAGGGGATCTCATAGAAACGTATAAGATTCTGACGGGACTAGACAGGTTAGATGCGGGAAGAATATTCCCGATGTTGGGGAAATCCAGAACCAGGGGACATAGTGTTAAGATAAGGGGTAGTCCATTTAGGACTGAGATGAGGAGAAACTTCTTCACTCAGAGAGTTGTTAACCTATGGAATTCCCTGCCACAGAGAGTTGTTGATGCCAGTTCATTGGATATATTCAAAAGGGAGTTAGATATGGCCCTTATGGCTAAGGGCATCAAGGGGTATGGAGAGAAAGCAGGAAAGGGGTACTGAGGGAATGATCAGCCATGATCTTATTGAATGGTGGTGCAGGCTCGAAGGGCCGAATGGCCTACTCCTGCACCTATTTTTTATGTTACCTTGTCTCTAACAGGCATTAGGGCCTTTGCATATGTAAATAAGGGGCCACCTTTACCAAATTGGATTGCCCTGAACACAGCTGGCACCAATCTACAACCCGCCTCCCCCACGCTCAACCCCATCCTGCTTACTGTCTTAACCCTTTCCCAGTTGCCCCCCCCCGGCCACTCTCTTGCAAGACCTACCTGAGGGCCTACCCGTGCTGACCCGAACAGATTTGTAGGCCAGTATTTCCACGATATGATTAAAGTACGTGCATAGTGCAGGATATAATGTTCAGAAAGTGCAGAAGGATATTTACTGCATAATTATGCATATAATCTCATGCACTATGTGTTCACAGTTGTTTTAGAGAGGCAATTCCTCAGACCTGCCCTGTGTAATTAGCTGGGTATGATGTTTGTTCTGCAAATCCAGCTGCTTAGATTGCCAGGCTGTGACACTAGGTGGCATCCAACAGCAGGGATTCCTTTGGAACAGGAGTATTCCATCTACAATTCAGGCCATGAAAAAAGTAGGAAGTGCATTCAGACAAGCTGGGAAAGAAGACCGTTCATTGTGTCAGACACCAATAATCAACATTCCCTGATTTCAGTCAGGAAGGATATGTATGAATTGTCACAGAAGTTGGGGAAAAGTTACAGGAAGTCCCACACTGGTGTAAGTTATAACAACTGCGGCCCATTGCTGTAATGCATTGAGTTCATGTTTAGTCAGACTACTATATTACAGTAGCTGAACCAGTCAAATCTCATTTTTAATAAATGGGAATCCAGGATTTTTAACCAGTGTTTGACGATTGCATTCCTTGATTCCATCTGTTTCGAATTAGCCCCAATGGTTTATGGGGCCCAAGTTTCCACAAGAAAAAAAACGGGCGCCCCTCCGAGCTGGGCGCCCGTTTTTCGCGCCTAAAACGGCGCCTAAAAAAATCCTCGGTATTCTCCACCTACTTGCAGGTCCTGTGGCCCTCGGCGCAGCCAGCGCGAGCTGTGGGGGGGGGCGGAACCAGGTCCCTGCGCTGAAAACAGTGCCGGGACCTCTGCACATGCGCGCTACAGTCGGCACGCAAGTGCAGTAGCTCCAGGTGCCGAACTGTGTGGGAGGGGCCCGAAGCACGCAGCCCCTAGCCCTGGCCAAATGGCCTCACTGGGGCTGCGTGAATGAGGCTCCTCCCACGGCCAGCTCCTGCTCCCCGCCCCGACCCAACACCCGCTCCCCCCCCCCCCACCCCCGTGACTGACCCGGCCCGACCCGCGCTCCTGTTCCCTGACCCGACCCACACCCCCCCCCAACTGGACCCGACTCCCGACTCCCGGACTGGATCCGATCCGACCTGACCTCTCCCTTCCCCACCGCCTCTTCCCCCCCCCCCCCCGCCCCTCTCTCTCTCCCTCCCTCCCCCCTCTCTCTCTCTCCCTCCCTCCCCCTCCCTCTCTCTCCCTCCCTCTCTCTCTCTCTCCCTCCCTCCCCCCCCTTCTCTCCCTCCCTCCCTCCCCCCCCCTCTCTCTCTCTCTCTCTCCCCCTCCCGCTCAGCGGCACGAACGGCTGCAGAATTCTTCCTGGCTGAAGCACTTTCACACAGGTAGGAAGATGGTTTATGTAATCTTTTCTTGGCTTATAAATGTTTAGTCAGGTTGGATTTATTTGTATAATATTTGTAGAAGTATAAATAAGGATTTATTGTCGAATTTAATGAGTTCCCTCCCCCCCCCTCCCCCCCACCTCGTTCTAGACGCCTAATTTGTAACCTGCGCCTGATTTTTTAATGTGTAGAACAGGTTTTTTCAGTTCTACAAAAATCTTCACTGGCTCCATTCTACTTTAGTTTGGAGTACATTTTCACTGTGGAAACTTTCAAATCAGGCGTCAGTGGCCGGACAAGCCCCCTTTTGAAGAAAAAATTCTGTTCTAAACGAGAACTGTTCTACCTGACTAGAACTGCAGAAAAAAAAATGTGGAGAATTGCGATTTCTAAAATAGTCCGTTCTCCACCAGTTGCTCCTAAAAATCAGGCGCGAATCATGTGGAAACTTGGGCCCATGGTGACTGAGTGCTTCAAACTTGGTGTTCTGTAGGATTATGGGATTTTTGAATATTTTTAACTAGTGTTTTGGAATTTGTACTCCATCCATTCTCGCATGAGAACTGCAAGTTCGTGGCCTTGCCAATTCATACCATGCATTTGAAGGTGTAACCTATTCAAATAGTGCTACTCCGGTATCCAGAGTATGCAAACTCATTGTAATTATTAGATTTGCTCTCCTCCTTACATTGTACAAGAGTCGATGTGCATTGTCCAGATGTTTCTACCACCAGAATGTTTAGTGATTAATTTTTATAGTGACACAGTCAGTCTGAGAGCAGTAACTTCAACTCAGCAATGTGTTTGTTAGAAGATATGGGGGCCAGGTGGCTCAGTGAGTTGGGCAATGGGCCTCCATCTCTCAGCCTGGACTTGCATCCAGCCAAAACTGTTGCCGTAAGACGACAAATGAAATGAGTTTGTGCGGTTTCAATCCAATTCCGAGTGGACATGCATAAAAGTGCCCATAATGCATTACCAAATTGGCAGTGTTACTCGGGGATGCCAGAGATGGGCTGGTGTGGGAAATGAAAAATTGTCACAGTGGCGCAGAAGAGGTGTTCTGCCGAGTCCGTTTGTTGGAGCAGAGTGGAGGGAGCAACGCTCTGCTTTTATTGACCTGAGAGTACTTGATGTCAAGACTGGATCCCTAAAGTGCAAAGTGTCCCGTCCTCCAGCCCGAACATCCTCACCGGGATGAGTACAAAAATGAACATAACTCCATAGATAGCTTTCTATCTGTAATCCGACAACAACAACTTGTTTTTATAGTGCCTTTAACGTAATATAACATCCCAAGAGCGTTATCAAACACAATTTGCCACTGAGCCACATGCGATATTAGGACAGGTGACCAAAGACTTGGTCAAAGACTTTTAGTACATTGGGTTCAAAAGTGGGAACCAAGCCCAGGTGCCAGTGTTATTCCTTTGCTTACATTACACTTCCTTTTCTTTCACCATTTATTTAATGTCATCTGCTCTAAACATTTGATCCCTCTACTCAGAATTGTCCTGGAATCTTGGGCTGTTGGATTATCTGATAGGTTTCATCTGCTGCCACTTTAAGTGCAAATTTGCAGTTTATGCTTCTGTGAACAACAGCTTGTCCCTCAATAAGTTTCAGGTTTATTAAATTTCACTCCATTTCAAAAACTTGCGTTTGGAAAAGAAAGGTTGCAACCATCTGTGTTTCTGTGCCTTTATCCTTTGAGATTTCTCCCCCTCCCCGCCAGTGTTCCCTCTACACCTTGCATGGCCCCTTTAAATTTGCTGCGCAGTATTTATTCCAGCGGCAGCAGCTGGTGAGCGACCCGTACGGGACCTCCTGATTGGTGCGTGGCCGTGCACCTTGGGGGAAATATTTCTCCCCACCCATCCCTCCAACACTATTTCCCCCCCCCCCCCCCCCATTCCAATCTCCCCATCAGCCCCCTCCAAGATACTCCTAATTCTAAATGTCCTCATCCCAAATAAATACTTAAGCAATGTTATCTCACACAAATTTAACAAAACGTAATGTATAAAAGGTCAACTAAAGTAATGTGGAATAAATGACAAATCTAATTACAGGGAGTTGTTAGATTGAGCTATTAACAGGTCATTTATTAAATATAAACTGCCATAAAAACAACTGAAAGTTGTTTGCCAATAGTAACTGATGAATTTATTAGTATTTGCTAGTTATGTCATAATATGGTATTGATTAGACTATCATGCCCAGCCTGCATAGTTTTACACACACCTTTATTTACCTTACATTTCAGTAAATATCTAAGACCAATAGTGGCAATAAAATTATCTCAACTGTCTAAGTCAGGACTGATGGTTGAAGGATTGTGTGAGTCTCAAAAATACTCTTAGTTGAACTTAATCAGAATGCATCACTGTTACTGGCTGGAAACTGGGCTAAAGTCTACTGGCATTTCCAATTGAAGGGGCACTCTCGCCTATTTCAAATCAGTAAATGTACTGCTTTGTAGAAACCAGTGATTAGTGGAGGAATACACCACTAACAAACAGCAGATGGTTATGTTCAAACTAACTGCCCCCTCCCATCCCCAACAAATCAATACCAAGTCATTCAAAGACAGTCATCAAATCGGAATCAATAAGGCAAGCAATCCCGCGCAGCACCCACTGGTCCCGAAAGGCTTCTAGTGAACCATGGAAGTGGTAAATGTAACAATCTCCCCAGTGTCTCTTGTTTCAATGATGCTTTAATTTGGTGAAATTCAGCATACAACAATCTAAAAGGCGGGTGAGGGGGGGTGGAGGGGATTTCTTTCATCACCTGTTGCTCGAATGGTTGCATTATCCCTTCAGAAAGATTCCAGATAGGATATGTTATCATGACAGCAAGGAGGAAAATGTGGCTCCACATGATCAATCACAGGATGGGATTTTTCAAGTAAAATGTGAACATTTACAGGCTTTAAATCGGGAGAAAAGAGTACTGTCAACTGTCCAGTTTAACTGAGATCTGAAACAAATGTTAAAGTAATAGTGCCCACACTTGAAATGCATTTGAACATACAACACTGTATTCGTGCCATCCCTAGAGTCTGCAATTTTAAAGAAATAGTCTCAAACACGGGGGTTTAACCCATAACCTACCTCTTGCTGTGTAAAAATCTAGAGGGCTACCACTAAGTATGTGTATGGGTATGTGAGCAGACACTAAGAAATTGTATTCTTTAATACATTCTAGGTGGTGTTTTGAGCCTCCGATGCTTTAGTCAATGTTCCTTTAGATTTTTAGTACCTTTTCAACTTAGCACATTGAAAAATACTGGCCCTGAAATTCATGGTCCCGGGAAGGACCGTTACTGCCCGTTTGCGGTGGTCAAAACCGAATGGTTGCCGCTTTGGACTCAACTGGCCGCCCCGACATAGATTCTACCCGGGAGGTATTGCAGCGGTGTGGGGCTTGCGGCAGTAGTGACGCGCCGTCTCCGCTCGCCCCCGGACCCATTTTCTGCGTGAAAAAGCTGGCCCTTCAGCTGACCCCGCCAGCTTTTAGGGCCGATGCAGGGTGGCAGAGATCTCAGAGCCTGTTTAGCTCCACGACAGCAGCTGGGTCGGCAGCAGAGAAGTCCAGTAAGAGATCATCTGGGGGAGATCAGCGAGCTCTGGACAGGCCGGGATCTCGGAGCCAGCTCCATATTACTCAGCAACAAATCCAGGAGCTTCTTCAATAGACTGGAGTTCAGAATCTGCACACAAGGGGAGGGTGAGCGCGAGAGCGAGAGAGAGAGAGAGAGAGAGAGAGAGAGAGTGAGTGAGCGCGAGAGAGAGAGAGAGAGAGAGGGTGAGCGCGAGAGAGAGAGAGAGAGGGTGAGCGCGAGAGAGAGAGAGAGAGAGAGGGTGAGCGCGAGAGAGAGAGAGAGAGAGGGTGAGCGCGAGAGAGAGAGAGAGAGAGAGAGAGAGAGAGAGAGAGAGTGAGCGCGAGAGAGAGAGAGAGAGAGAGAGGGCGAGAGGGTGAGCGCGAGAGAGAGAGGGGGGGTGAGCACGCGAGAGAGAGAGAGGGTGAGCGCGCGCGAGAGAGAGACAGAGAGAGAGAGGGTGAGCATGCGAGAGAGAGAGAGGGTGAGCGCGAGAGAGAGAGAGAGAGGGTGAGCGCGAGAGAGAGAGAGAGAGAGGGTGAGCGCGAGAGAGAGTGAGGGTGAGCGCGAGAGAGAGAGTGAGGGTGAGCGCGAGAGAGAGAGAGAGGGGGTGAGCGCGAGAGAGAGAGAGAGAGAGAGAGAGGGTGAGCGCGCGAGAGAGAGAGAGAGGGTGAGCGCACGAGAGAGAGAGAGAGGGTGAGCGCGAGAGAGAGAGAGAGAGGGTGAGCGAGAGAGAGAGAGAGAGAGAGGGTGAGCGCGAGAGGGTGAGCGCAAGAGAGAGAGGGTGAGCGCGAGAGGGTGAGCGCAAGAGAGAGAGGGTGAGCGCGAGAGAGAGAGAGAGGGTGAGCGCGAGAGAGAGAGAGAGAGAGAGGGTGAGCGCGAGAGAGAGAGAGAGAGGGTGAGCACGAGAGAGAGAGAGAGAGGGTGAGCGCAAGAGAGAGAGAGAGGGTGAACACGCGAGAGAGAGAGGGTGAGTGCGAGAGAGAGAGAGAGAGGGTGAGTGCGAGAGAGAGAGAGAGAGAGAGAGACAGTGAGCGCGAGAGAGAGAGAGAGAGAGAGAGACGGTGAGCGCGAGAGAGAGAGAGGGGGTGAGCGCGAGAGAGAGGGTGAGCGCGAGAGAGCGAGAGAGAGAGAGAGAGAGGGTGAGCACACAAGAGAGAGAGAGGGTGAGCGCGAGAGAGAGAGGGGATGAGCGCGAGAGAGAGAGAGAGAGAGAGAGAAGAGGGTGAGCGCGAGAGGGTGAGCGGCAAGAGAGAGAGGGTGAGCGCGAGAGGTGAGCGCAAGAGAGAGAGGGTGAGCGCGAGAGAGAGAGGGTGAGAGCGAGAGAGAGAGAGAGAGAGAGGGTGAGCGCAGAGAGAGAAGAGAGGGTGAGCACGAGAGAGAGAGAGAGAGGGGTGAGCGCAAGAGAGAGAGAGAGGGTGAACACGCGAGAGAGAGAGGGTGAGTGCGAGAGAGAGAGAGAGAGGGTGAGTGCGAGAGAGAGAGAGAGAGAGAGAGAGAGAACAGTGAGCGCGAGAGAGAGAGAGAGAGAGAGAGACGGTGAGCGCGAGAGAGAGAGAGGGGGTGAGCGCGAGAGAGAGGGTGAGCGCGAGAGAGCGAGAGAGAGAGAGAGAGAGAGGGTGAGCACACAAGAGAGAGAGAGGGTGAGCGCGAGAGAGAGAGGGGATGAGCGCGAGAGAGAGAGAAAGAGGGGGTGAGCGCGAGAGAGAGAGAGAGAAAGGGGGTGAGCGCGAGAGAGAGAGAGGGGGGTGAGCGCGCGAGAGAGAGTGTGAGCGCGCGAGAGAGAGAGAGAGAGAGGGTGAGCACGCAAGAGAGAGAGAGAGAGGGTGAGCACGCAAGAGAGAGAGAGGTTGAGCGCGAGAGAGAGAGAGGGTGAGCACGCAAGAGAGAGAGAGGTTGAGCGCGAGAGAGAGAGAGAGGGTGAGCGCGCGAGAGAGAGAGAGAGGGTGAGCGCGAGAGAGAGAGAGAGTGAGCGCGAGAGAGAGAGAGAGGAGGGAGCAGCGAAGAGAGAGAGAGAGAGGGTGAGCGCGAGAGAGAGAGAGAGGGTGAGCGCGAGAGAGAGAGAGAGAGGGAGAGGGTGAGCGGGAGAGAGAGAGAGGGTGAGCGCGAGAGAGAGAGAGAGAGGGTGAGCGCGAGAGAGAGAGAGAGAAGGGGTTAGCGCGCCGAGGAGAGAGAGAGAGGGGTTAGCGCGAGAGAGAGAGAATAGGAGGGGTTAAGGAGGGGTGAGCGCGAGAGAGAGAGAGAGAGGGTGAGCGCGAGAGAGAGAGAGAGAGGGTGAGCGCGAGAGAGAGAGAGAGAGGGTGAGCGCGAGAGAGAGAGAGAGGGGGTGAGCGCGAGAGAGAGAGAGAGAGGGGGTGAGCACGAGAGAGAGAGAAAGAGGGGGTGAGCGCGAGAGAGAGAGAGAGGGGGGGTCAGAGAGAGAGAGGGGGTGAGCGCGAGAGAGAGAGAGAGAGAGAGGGTGAGCGCGAGAGAGAGAGGGTGAGCGCGAGAGAGAGAGAGAGGGGGTGAGCGCGAGAGAGAGAGAGGGGGTGAGCGCGAGAGAGAGAGAGAGAGAGGGGGTGAGCGCGAGAGAGAGGGTGAGCGCGAGAGAGAGGGTGAGCGCGCGAGGGAGAGAGGGAGAGAGAGAGGGTGAGCGCGAGAGAGAGAGAGGGTGAGCGCGAGAGAGAGAGAGAGGGTGAGCGCGAGAGAGAGAGAGAGAGAGAGAGAGGGTGAGCATGAGAGAGAGAGAGAGAGAGGATGAGCGCGAGAGAGAGAGAGAGAAGAGAGCAAAGGAGAAAGAGATAGAAGTGAGGAAAGGGAATGAGAAACAAAGAGAAAATTTGATTGGGAAAGAGAGGAATAGAGAAATAGAAAAGGAGGAAAAAAATTAGAGAGAGAGAAAAATAGAGAACGCGAGATTCACAGAGAGAAAACAGAAATCTCAATCCAGGTGCTCAGACTGGAAACGTCGCCCCAGCTCAGTATTCCGAGCTGTAGCAAATGGGAATCTGTTCAACCTCCACTGCCTCCAGGCTAGTTCCAAGGTCGCCCCATCCTTTGTCATCGAACTACAATATGCAGATGACGCTTGCATCCGCGCACACTCGGAGGCCAAACTTCAAGCCATCATCAACATCTTCACCAAGGCATATGAAAGCATAGGCCTTACACTAAACATCCGTAAGACAAAGGTCCTCTATCAACCTGGCCCTGCCACACAGCACTGTCCCCGATTATCAAATCTACAGTGAGGCCTTGGACAACGTGGACCATTTTCCATACCTCACAAGCCTACTGTCAGCAAGGGCAGGCATCGATGACGAGGTCCAACACTCTTCAGTGTGCCAGTGCAGCCTTCGGTCGCCTGAAGAAATCTAGCACCAAGTTTATGGTCTACAGGGCAGTAGTGATACCCGCCCTCCTATATGGCTGAGAGACGTGGACTATATACAGCATGCACCTCAATGCACTGGAGAAGTACCACCAGCGCTCCCTCCGAAAGATCCTGCAAATCCATTGGGAGGACAGATGCACCAAGGTCCGAGTTCTCGCCCAGGCCAACATCCCCAGCATCGAAGTACTGACCACGCTTGATCAGTTCCGCTGGGCGGGCCACATCGTCCACATGCCCGACACGAGACTCCCAAAGCAAGTGCTCTATGTGGAGCTTCGACATGGCAAGCGAGTCCCAGGTGGGCAGAGGAAACGCTTCAAGGACACCCTCAAAGCCTCCTTGATAAAGTGCAACATCCCCACCAGCACCTGGGAATCCCTGGCCCAAGACCGTCCAAAGTGGCGGAAGAGCATCAGGAAGGGTGCTTAGCACCTTGAGTCTCATCGCCGAGAGCAACCAGAAACCAAGCGCAGACAGCGGAAGGAGCATGCGTCAACTCAGGCTCACCACCCACCCTTTCCTTCAACCACTGTTTGCCCCACCTGTGACCGAGGCTGTATGTCCCAAAAAGGGATGAGTTCGATGAGTTCACAGGTGTTTCAATGAAGAGCCTAATATTCTGGATCCTGAACTGCATATTGAAGGGTGGAAGATGCCTGTGTGAGGATTTTTTTAACATATGGTGGCCGTTGCACACCAGCCACCACACGGGCTTGACAGAGCTCGGTCGGTCCAGTGGCAAGGATTAACCAAGATGCCTGGAGACCAGCTCTGCTGCACGGATCACATATCGCAGTGTTGGCAGGCCTGTGCTGCCCCTGGGCCCTCTTCTCTCCTGGGCCCCGAACTCATGCCTCTCCTGGGCCCCGATCACATGACTCTGCAATCTCTCGTCACTCTTGCTGTACCTGCCCACGCTCCAATCACCGACTTGGGCCCCAACCTGCAAGGGAACATCTGCGGCAGGTCAGGGCCTTAAAAGGAGCGCGAGTTGGTGCAGGAGGGCGTCTGGATTGGATATCGCCATAACCCAGGCGCCTCAACTCTACTTTCTTGCCCAATCCCCATATCCAGTGATTCCTTAGAGTTCAAAAATCTACCGATCTCAGTCTTGAATATACTCAACGATTCAGCATGATGTTACAGAGGTGGAAGTAGGCGGTATTTGTGGTGGAGGGGATATATAGTTGGAAATTTAGCTCGGGGTCAAATAGGATGTCAAGGTAGTGAACAGTCTGGTTCAGCCTGAGACAGTAGTTGGGGGTGAGGTGGAATTGGTGGCAAGAATATGAAGTTTCTGGCAGGAGCCTAAGACTATGTTTAACTGGAGGAAATTGAGGCTCATCCAAGACAAGTAGTCTGGCAACACAAAGACAGTGGAGGGGTCAAGAGAGGTGGTGGAAGGGTCAAGAGCTGGATGTGATAATCAATACATGTGGAAGCTGATCTGTCGAGAAAAATACCCCATTTTTATCATAAATGTACAATCGACCCTACAAGGGACTATTTCATTTTCTGAGGGAAAGGCTTTTAAAAATGTCATTTTTGGGATGTGGGTGTCACTTGCATGGCTAGCATTTACTGTCCATCCTTGTTACCCTGATACAGTGATGGTGGGCCTTTCCCTTGAACCGCTAGTGGCTTGCTAGGCCATGTCAGAGGGCAGTTAAGCGTCAGCCATGTTGGTGTAGGACTGGAGGCATATATATGCCGGCCTAGGTAGCATGACAGATTTCCTTTCCTAAAGGGCATTGGTGAATCAGTTGAATTTTTATGACAATCTTGACAACTTCATGGTCACTTTTACTGATGCCAGCTTTTTAAATTGAAATCAAATTCCCAAACTGCCATAGTGGGATATGAACTCACATTCTCTCGATTATTAGTGCAGCTCTCTGGGTTACCGATGCAGCTCTCTGGGTTACCGGTGCAGCTCTCTGGGTTACATGTTGTCCGTGACTTGAATACATTTAATGAGCTAGCCTCAACTGCTTCCTTGGGCAGAGAATTCCACAGATTCACAACCCTCTGGGAGAAGAAATTCCTTCTCAACTCGGTTTTAAATTGGCTCCCCCGAATTTTGAGACTGTGCCCCCGAGTTCTAGTCTCCCCGACCAGTGGAAACAACCTCTCTGCCTCTATCTTGTCTGTCCCTTTCATTATTTTAAATGTTTCTATAAGATCAACCCTCATCCTTCTGAACTCCAACGAGTAAAGACCCAGTCTACTTCATCTATTATCATAAGGTAACCCCCTCATCTCCGGAATCAGCCTAGTGAATCGTCTCTGTATCCCCTCCAAAGCTAGTATATCCTTCCTTAGGTAAGGTGACCAAAACTACACACAGTACTCCAGGTGCGGCCTCACCAATACCCTGTACAATTGCAGCAGGACCTCCCTGCTTTTGTACTCCATCCCTCTCGCAACGAAGGCCAACATTCCATTCGCCTTCCTGATTACCTGCTGCACCTGCAAACTAACTTTTTGGGATTCATGCACAAGGACCCCCAGGTCCCTCTGCACCGCAGCATATTGTAATTTCTCCCCATTCAAATAATATTCCCTTTTACTGTTTTTTTTTTTCCAAGGTGGATGACCTCACACTTTCCGACATTGTATTCCATCTGCCAAACCTTAGCCCATTCGCTTAACCTATCTAAATCTCTTTGCAGCCTCTCTGTGTCCTCTACACAACCCGCTTTCCCACTAATCTTTGTGTCATCTGCAAATTTTGTTAAACTACACTCTTCCAGGTCATCTATGTATATTGTAAACAGTTGTGGTCCCAGCACCGATCCCTGTGGCACACCACTAACTACCGATTTCCAACCCGAAAAGGACCCATTTATCCTGACTCTCTGCTTTCTGTTAGCCAGCCAATTCTCTATCCATGCGAATACATTTCCTCTGACTCCGCGAACCTCTATCTTCTGCAGTAACCTTTTGTGTGGCACCTTATCGAATGCCTTTTGGAAATCTAAATACACCACATCCATCGGTACACCTCTATCCACCATGCTCGTTATATCCTCAAAGAATTACAGTAAATTAGTCAAACATGATTTCCCCTTCATGAATCCATGTTGCGTCTGCTTGATTGCACTATTCCTATCAAGATGTCCCGCTATTTCTTCCTTAATGATAGTTTCAAGCATTTTCCCCACTACAGATGTTAAACTAACCGGCCTATAGTTACCTGCCTTTTGTCTGCCCCCTTTTTTAAACAGAGGCGTTACATTAGCTGCTTTCCAATCCGCTGGTACCTCCCAAGAGTCCAGAGAATTTTGGTAGATTATAATGAATGCATCTGCTATAACTTCTGCCATCTCTTTTAATACCCTGGGATGCATTTCATCAGGACCAGGGGACTTGTTGACCTTGAGTCCCATTCGCCTGTCCAGCACTACCCTCCTAATGATAGTGATTATCTCAAGGCCCTCCCTTCCCACATTCCTGTGACCAGCAATTTTTGGCATGGTTTTTGTGTCTTCCACTGTGAAGACCGAAGCAAAATAATTATTTAAGATCTCAGCCATTTCCACATTTCCCATTATTAAATCCCCCTTCTCATCTTCTAAGGGACCAACATTTACTTTAGTCACTCTTTTCCGTTTTATATATCTGTAAAAGCTTTTACTATCTGTTTTTATGTTTTGCGTACGTGATGCGGGAAAAGATAGAATGCGAATTGGACCGCCTGCTGAGGGAAGGCATCATCTCGCCAGTCGAATTCAGTGACTGGGCGAGCCCAATCGTGCCGGTGCTCAAGGCGGATGGGTCGGTCAGGATATGTGGCGACGACAAGGCCACAATCAATCGGGTGTCACTCCAAGATCAGTACCCGCTACCGAGAGCGGAGGACCTCTTTGCGACGCTATCCGGTGGCAAACTTTTTTCAAAATTGGACCTGACCTCAGCTGACATGACCCAGGAGCTAGCGAGTGAGTCGAAGAAGCTGACCACCATCACGACACACAAGGGGTTGTTTGAGTATAACAGATGTCCGTTCGGGATTCGTTTGGCCGCCGCGATCTTTCAGCGAAATATGGAAAGCCTCCTCAAGTCAATTCTAAGGACGGTGGTTTTTCAAGACGACATCCTCATCACGGGTCACGATACTGAAGAACACCTCCACAACCTGGAGGAGGTGCTACGCAGACTGGACCGGGTAGGGCTGCGACTGAAAAAGGCGAAGTGCATCTCCTTAGCTCCAGAGTAGAATTCCTGGGGAGAAGGGTAGCAGCAGACGGGATCAGACCCACTGCGTCCAAAACGGAAGCGATCCAGAGAGCACCCAGACCCCATAACACGACGGAGCTGCGTTCGTTCCTGGTGCTCCTGAACTATTTTGGTAACTTTCTTCCCAAATTGAGCATGCTGTTAGAGCCGCTACACGTGCTCCTACGCAAAGGTCGCGATTGGGTCTGGGGGGACAGCCAGGAAAGGGCTCTTGATAGAGCACGCAACTTGTTATGCTCCAACAAGCTGTTAACGTTATATGACCCGTGTAAGAAACTTGTTCTAACGTGCCAATGGTCAGTTACAGCCGGTAGCTTATGCCTCCAGAAGTCTGTCCCAGGCAGAAAGGGACGGTAGAAAAGTAAGCGCTAGCATGTGTATATGCAGTAAAAAAAAATGCACCAGTATCTGTTTGGCAGGAAATTTGAGCTGGAGACAGATCACAAACCCCCAACGTCCCTTTTGGCCGACAACAAGGCCATAAATGTGAATGCATCGGCCCGCATACAGAGGTGGGCACTTACGTTAGCCGCCTATGACTACACAATTCGGCACAGTCCGGGCACTGAAAACTGCGCCGAAGCACTCAGCAGGCTCTCACTAGCCACCACTGAGGGGGCAACTGAGCATGATGCTGAGATGGTCATGGCTGGTGAAGCTTTCGAAAGCGAAGGCTCACCTGTGACAGCCCGTCACATTAAAGTCTGGACAAATAAAGACCCGCTTCTGTCTTTAGTTAAGAAATGTGTCCTGAATGGGAACTGGGCAGCCACGTACGGGGCATGCCCTGACTAATTTAAACCATTTCACAGGCGCAAGGATGAACTCTCGATTCAGGACGATTGCCTACTGTGGGGAAACTGAGTAGTCATGCCCCAGATGGGCAGAGAGGTGTTTATCAGAGAACTTCACAATGAGCACGCAGGCATTGTCATGATGAAGGCAATTGCCAGGTCACACGTTTGTTGGCCAGGGATAGATGCAGACCTGGAACTTTGTATTCGCAGGTGCAGCACGCGTGCCCAGCTGGGCAACGCTTCCAGGGAAGCCCCCCTTGGCCCCTGGTCCTGGCCCGCCAAGCCATGGTCACGCATCCATGTGGACTACGCAGGTCCTTTCATGGGAAAAATGTTTTTGGTTGTCATAGTTGCCTACTCCAAATGGATTGAGTGTGCCATTTTAAATTCAAGCACATCCTCTGCCACGGTAGAAAGTCTACGGGCAATGTTCGCCACCCATGGTCCACCGGATGTCTTGGTCAGTGACAATGGTCCGTGCTTCACAAGCACTGAATTCCAGGACTTCACAGTAGGCAATGGAATCAACCATGTCACCGGTCAAGCCGGCCTCAAACGGCCAGGCGGAACAAGCAGTGCAGATAATCAAACGGGATGCTCAGAATCCAAGGGGGTTCCCTACAAAGCCACTTATCACGTCTCCTGTTGGCCAATAGATCCCGACCACACTCGCTCACAGGTTCCACCTGCAGAGCTGCTAATGAAAAGGACGCTCAAAACCAGGTTATCCCGTATACACCCTACTATGAAAGAAATTGTTGAGAGCAGGTGTCAGTCACAATGTGACTACCATGACAGGAATGCGAGGGCGCGATATATTGATGTCAATGACCCTGTTTTTATCCTTAATTATGCTGCAGGGCCCAAATGGCTTGCAGGCACTGTGATTGTCAACGAAGGGAATCGGGTTTTGGTAGTTAAACTTACCAATGGACAAATCTGCCGCAAACACGTGGATCAAACTAAAAGGTGGTTCAGCAACCCCATAGAAGAAGCAGAGGAAGAACACACGTAGAGTTTACTCCACCATAGGTGACCGAACACCGGAACCAAGTGGAGGAGAGCCCAGTCACTGTGGGCAGTCCGGACAGGCCTGAGGCACTGCAAACAGCAGACACTCAGGCCAGCGCCCAACAACCAGATCCCCAACTCAGGCACTCTACAAGGGAGCGTAAACCACCAGAGAGACTTAACCTGTGATCACAATAAGACTTTGGGGGGGAGGTGATGTCATGTATTCAACTATCATTGTAACCCATGTATAAGCTGACCTAAGTTGTACACCTTGAGAATATTGACCACAAGGGGATGAACTTGTGGGAGACACTCCTAACCTGGACTTTCAGGTATAAAAGGGGAAGCTCCACCCACCTTCATCACTTGAGGTCTTAGTAGTAAAGGTAACTGGTCACAGAGTGACCTTATCTCAAGTATGGGCCTCTTGTGCATTTATACTGTATAGTAAGGAAATATCACATACAGCTCTCTGGGTTATATACAGCTCTCTGGGTTATATACAGCTCTCTGGGTTATATACAGCTCTCTGGGTTACCGGTGCAGGTCTCTGGCTTACCGGTGCAGGTCTCTGGCTTACCGGTGCAGGTCTCTGGCTTACCGGTGCAGGTCTCTGGCTTACCGGTGCAGGTCTCTGGGTTACCGGTGCAGCTCTCTGGGTTACCGGTGCAGCTCCATGGGTTACCGGTGCAGGTCTCTGGATTACTAGTTTTGGTCTCTGGATTACTCATCGAATAATTTAGCTACTACACTATGGTACCCTTGTATAAATACATCTGCTGCATAAAGACTCCAGAACATCTTCTCAACTGTCCAGATGTGAACTGCTGCTTTCGACAAACATCATTGTCCTTCAGGCCTAAGCACAGAAAGCATTGTGTCTCAAGGACAGTCTGATCATCTTAGTCTGTACCTATCCTATAACCGCCAGACCCATTTTCAATCAACTATTATCCAGCTCCCTTTTGAGTGTTACCTAACTTGAGTCCAAAGTGTTCCATTCTTAATCTGTTCTACTTATCTGCTGCTCGATGGAGAAAAATATTTATTCTAATCTGAATTAAGGTTTGTTGATTTTACACCTGTGTCCTCTAGTTCTGTGGTCACAGTCGGCTTTATCTTTCTATCCTGGAATGCAGTTGTGAGGTATCCTTCATGTTGTCGTTAGCCATCAATGAGTTAGCTGAAAGTTCTGCTGTGGTTGGATTTAGAGTGCACTACCCATTGTTTGGGCTGCTGGTTGTAGATAGTACTCGTAGCAATACTGTTTTGCAGAAAGCAAACAAAATTCAGCCATGCAAGAACTTTGGTGGCATCAAGACAATATTATTTTTATTTTCAGGGGTCATTAAAGTTAGATTCACTGGGCCCATTCTTCAACCTCCGTAGTTCAACAGTGCCATTTTTCCACCATTCAAAAGAAAAGCTTATCGATCCTCTTAATTGTAAAAAAAAAATTTAGGTTTCATGGGCCCAATTTTGGCCAAATCGTTTTTTTGGCGTACGTACCCTTTATGCACCGTTTTTGTGTGCTGGAAATGGCGCCGGAAAAAAATGGCTCCATCTTGGCCGTTCTGAAGAGTCTGGAGTGCCCTGGCGAGGCACTGATTAAACAGTGGGAGGCGGAGTTACAGCCCTGCACCGAAATCAGTGCCGGCAGCGTCGCGCATGCACAGTGGCGTCGGGTCTGGTGTTCGCACATGCGCAGTAGCGCCGAAACTTGCAGCAGTGTCCTGCCTGTGCTGCTGTTTGTATGCAAATTAAGATGCCACGTTCGGTCGCCCCCACCCCCTCCCCCCCCCAGATATGAAAGCCAGCCAGCAGCGCTCTCTCTCTCTCCCCTCATCCCCGCCCACTGATGCCGCGTTCGGTCGCCCCCACCCGCCCCCCCCCCCCCCCCCCCAGATATGAAGGCCAGCCAGCAGCTCTCTCTCTCTCTCTCTCTCTCTCTCTCTCTCTCTCTCTCTCTCTCTCTCTCTCTCTCTCTCTCTCTCTCTCTCTCTCTCTCTCTCTCTCCCCTCCACCCCACCACCGATGCCGCGTTCGGTTGCTCTGCTCCGCACGCCGCCCCTCGCGCGCCCACCACCGCCCCCCCCCCCCAGCCCTGGCGAAAGGGCTTGCCGGTGCATGCCGAGCCCAACCAGCCCCTCCTCCCCCTCCCTTCAGCCTCCCGATGCGTCTTTGCCGGCTGCCCCTTTCCCAGGCCGAATGACCTCCCGTACAGGCCGGCCCGCTGCCTTCCCCGGCCGAGTTCATGTCAAGGTAGGATTTACTACAATTCTTTATTTGTTATTCAATTGTTTACCTGAGATCTTTATTTTTATTTAGTTATTTAAACTTTTATTTGCAATCTTTGCTGCTTGGGTGCAGGTCCTTACTTACTTACCCGCGCCGATTTCTTAATTGCCCGTTCAGTTTAAGGTAGGATTTGATACAGTACTTTTATTTGTTACTTTAATTATTCATTTCTTTATTTTTTATTGTATGGTTATTACTGCTTGTGCTTTGTTTGGTGCTTGGTGGTGCTTTAAATGTAGTTACTTGCACCGATTCCTTAACTGTAAGTAAGGTCTTTCTGTGCGGACAAAAGTGGACACATACGCTGCCCTAAGTTAGTTTAGTACAACTTTTTTCTGGCAAATTGGCATAAATAGTGTAAGTGGCTGGGAAC
Source organism: Pristiophorus japonicus (assembly GCF_044704955.1). Lineage (NCBI taxonomy): Eukaryota > Metazoa > Chordata > Chondrichthyes > Pristiophoridae > Pristiophorus > Pristiophorus japonicus. The sequence goes on from NC_091979.1 coordinate 287,976,762, forward strand.
GCCCCCTTTTGGAAAAAAAAAACTGACCTAACCAAAAAACCTAACTAACTCACTTACACTGACGCAAATTAAATGGCCATATTTGCAACTAAAAAAATACACCAGAAAAATCAAGTTATACCAAAAAAAATGGTGTAACTCATGGGGAAATTTGGGCCCCATGACTGGACGGAAATTACATGATTCAACTTTCTGCAACATGTGAGGTAATTTCCTCTGGTGGCCCATGTTCTCTGTGTGAAAGATCCAGAGAAATGATTGGAATCAACAAACTAATAAAGTCTGTAGTGGCTCAGCTCTTGGTGCCACTAATGAGTGGGACAGTTGTGAATCATGCATGGAATGGTGATTTGCATCAATATTGGTGCCAATGCAATCAGAACTGAGTCAGAAATATCTCACCTGAGCAAATAAATGTTCAAATACAGCTTCGTTACAAGCTGCATGTACAGCTGCTGATGTCACCATCAATGCCAAAAGGTTAATAGGACGAGAACAAGTCAGGCAGTCTCTCCAGGACTTTGGCAGCAGGTTTGGAAGACTGGAAAGAAGCATTGGGAGCTAAACTGGTAGAATTTAACAATCAGTATTTTCACTCTGGGTTTCCAGTGTGTGCATCGATTAATGAGGTCTAGCAAAACAGAAACAATGGAGTAGATTTTCACCTTCGCTGCCTGGGTGATAATCTGACGAAGTGGGTGTGGGTGAAATGAATGGAATGTAAATCGGGCGGGTTCTACAATGGGTGGGTGATCTGCTCCAGTGGATTACTGCACAGGCGGAGAAGGTGTAAATCTTTCCCAATGTGTCTAATTTAGCTAGCCGCAGCGCTGTGTGTGGAAAGCCCCTTGCAGGACATAGAAGGACTGATTTTAACTTCCGGCAGTGGTCTGTTATTCTCCCCGCCCGATTCTCCTTTCTATTGCAGTCAATGGATTTTACTTAACTGTCCTATATCTGTAGCGATTCTTGTATTTTATACAACTAAATATCACCTGATTTACACAACTAAATATCAAAACTATCAAATCAGTGGAATTTGGGATTCTATTACTTTGTGTCCAATTCCAGTTATGGATCCTAGAGCTTATGTATCCCCTGCAGCTCGCCAGCTCAATATCCAATCATCTACAAATGCTACTCCCTAACCTCGGCACAGGTGGAGACGATCAAAACATGTGCACACACCATATGCACTGTAAAATAATAGTGTAAAATAAATAAATAATGCAATGAATTTATTATTAATATGCTTTGTAGTCTGTCATTTTTTTCAATGTGTAGAAAAGAAGTGTCCATTGTCTGAAGGAGACCAAGCAAAGTGGCTAACTCCTGACACCAGGGTAGATTCTCAACTTATTATCCCTGACTTTGATAGAAATGAAAATCAGGAGACTGATCCGCATTGCCAGTTTTCTGCATGGGTGGCAAGTTGAAAACCTACCTCATTGTGTGTAGGTGCTGGAAGGTTGTGTCAGATCGTTGACTATCTACCTGCAGCTCTTTTTAGAGCAGATACTACACTTCAAAACCTCCATGGTGAGCCCGACCCTCTTCCGCAGGACCCTGGTAGCTCACTTTGATGCAGTATGCTCTACCTAGGGAAGTATCTGCTGTCAGTCTTGCGCCCTCTGTGCGCTCGTGTTGCCCTCTCTTCCTGTTCTACATGGATATACCTGCCAATAACCATGGTATGCATTCTGTCAGGCAGAAAACTTCTCATTCACTTCTTTCACTGCTGTGGTGATACTTCCAACTCTTCCCAAATTTGCCTCCCCCAGCCATGTAAATGACCCCATCTTAGGGAGGAGGTTGGAAATTGATCCTCAAAACTGTTTTGCAGGCATACAGTCGGTGCAACAAGTCCCAATTTCAGGGCCATGTATGCCCGAATTGGGCTGGCCCATTTTTCATGCATCCCTGGAGACTACATAAAACAGTCCTCAACTATGTAAATGTGAGGTCTAATGCCTGTTTCAGGCCCTCTGTGATGACTAGTGCAGCATTGTCGTACCCTGATCAGCATTCTTCAGCAGTTGTCACGGCCTAAGCAGCATACGCCAATGAAAGGTACTTTTTTTGCAAATGATTTAAAAATACATTCCTGTGGAGCTGGGAGGAGCAGGAACGCCCCTGCTCACTCCACAGCCCAGCTAAGGGCTGTTGCTAGCCCATAATCAGCATATCAGAGTATTTTGAGATGAATTGTAACTATATTTAATTCACAGTTGCTTCAGACTGTGAACTTCCGGTATCTTTGGATCATTTGATACTCACATTGACCGCCATACCTGTAACATTTACATTTAACCTTTGATGCATAATTTCTTGAAGTCTTTTTCAATGAACTTTCCTGCTTTCCAAGGCTCTGCACATAACGACAACCAGCATAATATTAATCTCAACAAAAAGTTACACGTGGCCTTTAAATGTATCACTTGAAAAACCACTGCGGCAATTATCAAGGATAATTAACTTCTCTTTAATAAGCTGCAAAGGACCTGACTGTAAGCATGGTTTCCCCATCAACCTTTGGCTTATTAAAGCAAATCATTTTATGCAAACTCTTTAAAAGACAAACCGCTATAAAAGCAGCCAGTTGCTTAGAACCAAGAAGCATGATCCTGTGAACAGGGGATAGATATTTGATTGAGAATTGTGTCCTGAATTTATGTCGCACATAAACTGTGAGTGCATTTCCAGCTTAGACAAAATGCGACTGAGATAGAATAAGCCATCCAGCCACCTTTCATTTTGACTAAGGAAAGGCAGACCAGTCCCAAATCATTTAAATGAAGTAGATGTCACTGAAGTAATACGCTGTGGCTGTAATTCTTCTTCCTGTACGCACAGACATACTGAATGACGATCAATGAATCCACCGTAGTAAATGAATTATAACTGTGTATTTCAGGGCATGGTTTCAGGTTTGAATAATTTTGTTTGGAAATTTATGGAAAATTAATTATAGTTTACAGATGTTCCTTGGCTCAGCAAAAATTGGATGCATTTATGATGAGGGACGTAATCTGCTTTATGAAACTGTCTGTCCTTTGCTCAATAAAAGACAGGTCTGATAAACTGTATGAGCTGAGATTGGTTTACTAAGGGCATCAGGCGCTTCATGATGGGCTAAATCATTCCTGTCTGGCTCCATGTCTGGATAATGATGTGATTCCAGCACGGCTGCACCTACATCACCTACTGTACATTATGATGTGCTGCAGTCAACTGGCAGGGTCTGTAGTGAAGGTGAAACTGTCATATCGATCTTTTTAGCGCTAAAATATGAGCCACTTTACTTTGCTCCTGAAGCTGTGATGTGAAAAATAATAACTTGAACCCAAATTAAAAATATTGATCATTTGATGTGTTGAGAGTAAATAAACACCTAGAGAAGTTTCAGGTCATTGCAGGAATGTTGTTTAACAATAAATAAAGTAGCATGTCAGGATTTGGGGGAGGGAGGTGCGTCTGTTTTTTTCCCTTGCAAATTGATTTCTCATCATTTACATCCCATAATGTTGCAGACAACATTTTTAGTCCTTAATTGCACAATCTTCTTGATATTTTGGCAAATCATCTCTCTCGAGTCGATGAGTTGTTGTTAATCCACTTGTGCATTGATTGATTGATTCTGTACTCAATAAACTTGCATTGCTTCACTTTATTTAGAGCTTCCATCATAATTTTTTGTACATTTAAGCTTGACTTTTTTATTTCCTATGTAACAGATGAGATGACATTACTCTATTAAACACAAGGCAAACAATTGCCATACAATTTGCTTTATTGTTGTTTCCGTGCATTTTAAATAGGTTAAGACATTCTCTACATGAGGCTGACAAAAAGCTTCAATAAGGAAAGCACACCGCTGAATAGGCAACAATGGCTAAACAGGAAACCAAACAGGAATGTTGGGAGGGACACTCCGAGCTAGCTATCTGGATCATGCATTGTAAGCATATTGGCTTATTTGGCATGTTGTGCTTTTCTATTTCACTGTATTTTGTTTTATGCTCTACATACACGTTAATATGGCCATTTGCAATATGATAGTCAGTTACTAAAAGTTAGGACACGAGGAGGTGACTGAAGGGTACCTTGCTTCCTTCACCTATGGCATTTCAATTGAAACATTGTAAGAATGTAGTTAAAAGCCTATGTTATAGCTCCTCTATTACCAGACTCATTAATAGATCCCATTGCTCCATTGGACTTTAAGCTGCATTTATAGATCATTTGGGTCACAAATGTACATGGATCGCTGTTTATTTGTAAATTGTCGTGTAGGAAAAATAAACCCCAAACAGATTGGGAACTGCTGCCCTTATCCCAAGGTACTTTGAAGTGTCCTTAAGGGAACACACAATCTCCTGCCAGTGAGGAAACACAGCAACTTCCCCCTCCTGCAGAGTGCAAACAGTGAATCTACTGTGATGTCTTTAGTGGTCCTGGATCTGTAAGCCAAATAAAAAAATAAAAGGACTCCTTTTGTGTTTTGAAGTCTTCAAATCTTTTGCTGTTTAAAGACCATGGCAGTTTCTCCCCCTGCCCACCAACCCCCAACCACTATACACCACCACTGTAAATGCAAAAGCTTTGCTCTGTGATGGATTTGAATTTACATTCTCTTTACACAAAGCCCAACTAAATTGTATATCAATCTTCCCCTCCCCGGCATCACAGCATTTTAAGCTACAGTGCTCTGACTTTGTAAACTGCCTAAAAATAAACTGAACTCTTGAAATGAAATGCTTTTGTTCACTAAGGATGTACAAGAAACATAGAAACATAGAAAATAGGTGCAGGAGCAGGCCATTCGGCCCTTTGAGCCTGCACCACCATTCAATATGATCATGGCTGATCATGCAACCTCAGTGCTCAGAAAACTGAAAATTTATCTAATTTGTCAAGATAATAAGGAGCCAAACCCATAACCTAAACCTAAGAGAAGTTGAGGAATGATAAAATGCCGATTAATCTAATTAAATTTCTCTAGGCATCAGCTACAGTGTCAAGGAGTCTCCATGCCTGATACCTAACCCAAGAGCCATCCATGGTACACATACACCAATATGATTTCACGCGTTATGACCTCTACTTTGAAGAAAGCAATTTGCTTAGTAACTGCACCAGCAACTCTTCTGTATGTTGACTGCTGCGTGTGTGAATTTTCTCCTTTCAACTTCAACTTTAATTTATAGGTTTTTATCACTGGTGTAATCTGCTCATGTTGGATCCATCTTAAATTAACCAGGTTCAGGCCATCAGGTACCATGGAAAGATTTTTTTGTTTCCTGCTGCACTACTTTCAAACTACGGTTGAAGGAAAAACAATTGCTAAAATTTCATTCAGCAATAACTGGGCATTTTTCTTCAAGGAGCCCAAAAGGTCAGTGATAGGGGAGATGGAGCTTGAGCTAGTTCATTGGAGAAATGTTTCACTGTACGTACAAAAAGGATAGGATTATATGAAATAGAGGATGGCAAAAGAACCAGGGGGAGATGAGAAGAATTTATTTTTTTTACGCAGCAAGTAATGATCTGGAATGCACTGCCTGAAAGGGTGGTGGAAGCAGATTCAGTTGTAACTTTCAAAAGGGATTTGGAAAATGTTTGCAGGGCAATATAGGAAGAGCAGGGGAGTAGCATTAATTGAATTATTCTTTCAAACAGTCGGCACAGGCATGATGGGTCAAATGACCTCCTTCTGTGTTGTAAGTTTCTATGATTGGATATTGGATATCCAGGAGTAAATTTCAGGGCCATTAATCTATTGAAGGTTTTAGATAAACGCAAATGGTGCATTATCAGTTTATAATCATCACTAGAATCAGATGATTGATAGGATGCCACTAGATAAATTCAATGGACATGATATGGAAGGCACATTTTGTTTTAACTTAATATTCTTATTGTGGTACATAGCAAAGGAAAACTAGGAGAAAATCAAAGTTGGGGAAGTGGGAAATGTCATTTGGGGGAAATCCAGACAAGTATTAACACATATAAAAGAGATGTAATCTTGTGATAAATCTGTGCATATTCTAATTATAAACTGTTGCCTTCATTCTTCCAGGTGTGACAGTGGTGTGCAACAGTTATATATCTGAGGTGCATTGTGGTATTCGTGACATAACTTAACACTTTATTCTAATAGCCCAAAATCTGTAACTGAAACACTATAACTTAATTTATATATTTATATGATAGTTTATCGTAAATGTGTAAAATAATATCATCTGAACTGAGAGTTTTGGAACTGTATTATAGCACACTATTAACCATTACTATTATGTATGAGACTTAGACCACATAGTTACTGACATTTTTATAAGATGACCTATTTAACTTTGCTTACAGTAAGTTTCCATGCAAGGTGGCTTCAAGCATCTCTCACACATATACACAGTAAAATGAAACAATGAATACCTTTTCTCTCCATTACAGAGGTGGATCTTGGCTTTCAAATTCTGTGTAGCAAAAAGCTTCTAAATGTGTGGCTGCCTGTCCTCACTCCCCATCCTCCCATGGATCTGACTTCCACCCACCTCCCCTCCCCCTTCCTCTCGTGGATCTGTCATTCATGTTGAGGTATGATGCTGCCACCAGTGCCAGCAGTTCGCCAGTCCTTCTCCTAGTTGGCCGCTCTTTGTAGCTGAGTCTTGACAGTGAATACTGGCAGCTTGATGAACTGGACATATGAGCTGAAGCTGATCTTGTCCTCAGCCAGTGTCCATGCACAGCAGGAGGCACTGGATGGTGAGGAGAGTGAGAATCCTGGTTGATATTTCCCCTCCATGGGACAGGGGTGCTGAGGGTAATTGTCGTGCCCTACCAACACCCCAGCTGAGGTGAGTTAACTCAGCACAGACTGAGAATCAAATCTGGGAATGTCCTGGGACATATGGTTCAGTTGCACAGCCCAGAATACATTTATCCATAAAATTACCTGAGGCATCGTCTGGCAAATCTGGTTTAATCCTATTGAGTTAGAAGATTCTTGTACATTACGGCTAAATTAATGTCCTACATTGTTTTGTGTGGTATAACTTAAGCTTTCCTGTTACACTTGGGGGACATACAGATTCCATTTTGAAAAGCTACACAATGGACAGATACTGAAATTCTAAGTAGTCTGAAGTTTGACAATTTAAACAACACGAGATCGTAGCAAAATATATTTCCCTTAAATTTAATGGAACTTTATAATTTGCAGAAACTTTAAAAAATCTTTTGTGCTACACAGTGGGAATCTAAAAATCTGTCACACTTAAAACAAAACTAGTTTTACAGTTTAAGTATCGTGACTGACAAAATCAAAGTCTTTAAGTTATATTTTTTGTCTGCTACTTTATTTTTCCATAGCCATGCAGCATAAACTGAATATTCATTGGCTTTTTGGGTAAAAGGCTAAGGCCCTGAATAATATACTTAACACATTTCATCCGAATCCCATTTTAGTAAGGGCATTAATCCATTTATTTAAACTCTCCAAATTAGAAGTCCTGCAAATAAGATATAGAAGTCTACCATAGCAGTTTCTGATAGCTTATGACACAGCAGGTTCTTAAAATATCATGAAGTCATAAGATCCATTCAAGCCCTGCTTATTCTTTAATGACTTCGGGCTTATTCCACTTCCGGAAGCACTTAAAAAAGACACCATCCCTCTTTGTGCCGAATATTAAAATAGGCCAGAGTTTGCGGTAAGAGTAACAGTGAGGCTATCTGCACGCGTCATTATTAAGGAGTAAATTAGACAACTTGGGCTGGGTTTTCAGCTTGTTGCTGCCATTATTTTTTCCCCAGAGGGGCAGCAATGGTGGCAGCAAGCTCTTCCGGGCGGGCAGCCCACTTCCAGCGCCCTGCCAGGGTTTTCAGGACCATTTTTGGCAGGGCACGGAGCATTACCGCCCGGAAGAGGTGAGCCTGTGTGTAACGCCTCTGGTTGTAACACCGGCTCGAATTGTGGCTCCTGCCCGACCTGTAGCGCTCCGTAGAGCAACGTGCTGGGACCGCCTGCGAAAACAGGCGGTCCAAGCTGCAGTGAAGTAAGTAATGTCCACCTCAAGTTAGTATGATTGTTTTTTTATGTAATTCTTTTTGCGATTTATGTTGTGGTGGCGTGAGTTATTTATTGGGAATGTTTGGGTTTGTTTTTTCAGTTTTTTTCTCCTTCCCAGGCCACTCTCAGAATGCTCCGAGGCCGGCTGTTTATCTCTGGATTTTCGCATGCTCAGCTGGCCTAGTGCCCTAAGAGATGTGTGCAACACCTCCCTTAATGCTCCGCCCCACACTCAGGGCCCAGCTGCCCAATTTTGCTGATGAGGCGCAAACTGTTCTCGGGTGCAATCTTTACCGCCCTGCCACCATTACCACCCCGAAATGAGTAAAGCCGAAAATCCAGTCCCAAATGCCAGAATCGACACATGCGCAGGTAAACGTGGAAATAAGGAGGTTACTTTCCAAGTTTCCTTGCTCCTCCACCGCTGAGAGACTCTGCATTTAAACAAATTAAGTTGCAGTACTTACCCACTAAACATGCCAGAAAAAGTTGGGGCTTGTCCATTCAATTGTAAATTAATTTTAAATGGTGTGATAAGTCTTATTTACTACCAAACAACCTCTCTGGCACTCTCATTCCTTCAGATTTGAATTATTGTTGGAAAAAAATGTTTTTAATTAAAAATTAAAATTAATTTTGTAACTTTTCCTTTCTGTCTCTTGTATCTCTCTCTTCATCATATCTTTCTTTTCCTCTTTATTTTGCTTTCTGTACATGATTTGACATTGAATTAAATAGTCTAACTTACACTGATTTAGACTCTGCTTGTCTCAGTAAGGATTCTTCAATCTGATGGGTTTAAATGACACGCTGCTGCTTACCTGGTTCACACGGTCCCAGATAGCCTATCGTGGACGCCGCATTGTTTGACTCCTGATGACCGTAAGTTGCTGCACGAAAAGCCCACGTAAAGTCATTGGGCAGCTGTAAGTGCAATGAACGGCAAGCACTGTTTGTTCGCCATTGACTGCAAAATCTGGGCCAATCTGTTTCAAGCCTGGTGCACACAATGAATGGAAGCCATCCAGAGTTTCCTGCAAAAATTTAGCAAAGACATGCTGATTCAGAGGAAAGTCTCAGAGGGGCTGGGGTGGAAATTTATTTTGAGCGGTACGGCAAAAGGGGCAGAATCGCATGGGCCACCTCATGTACACTGCTCCCAATATTCAGTTCCACTGAAGCATGAGGGGCGGCCGATACACTAGTGCCTGCCCTGTGCTGCCAGCCAGGGTGAATTTCTACTCCTCTGCATTTCTACTCCACTTTTGCATCAGGGTACAGCAGAAAGCATTGCACAGTGACACACAGGTGGCACTAACCGAAGTCAGATCCACATCTGACTCTTGAACGAAGAGATTACGGAGCCTCTTTGGGAGAACACTTTGAACTTGAGATGAGGGGGGTAATTTTCACGTTGACCACTTGGGCGGTGAACTGGCGAGGCAGATTGCCCACCCATTATACAGCACGTCTGATCTTCATTTCCGTGGACTTGAAAATTGGCCAGGTTCTGTAACTGGCCGGGCAATCCACACCGCCAGTTTGCTGCCCAAGCTGTGAAGGTGAAAATAACCCCAAATATATGGGTCAGGCTTGGGCAGATGGTATCAGGACGAATTTTTAAAATGCTCAGGGAATCCATTAAGCCGATAGGGCACTTCAGATCCGCCTCCCCAGCTCACCGCCCAAGTGGTGAGCCTGTTCTTTAATATTTTGATAAAGAGGGTGCTTACACCCTTTTCTGAAGTGGCCCAAGAAGCAGAGCTTTGTGCGTGAGTGCAAGTTTCAGTGCGCCAAGGTCTCGCCTGATGGCTGAATGTGATTCACAGCCATAGTCAACCAGGCAGACTAACGAAGATCCTGCTGGCTGCAATGTGCATTCAGCAGCTATCAGTCCAAGACCAATAATGCACTTTAACCACAGTCTTAGATTATCCTCTCCCAAACTAGACATCATGGAGTTATGCATCAGCCTTTTCTCAAGATCAAGCACAAATTTCCACAGTTGGCTGACTCTTGTATGCAATAAACCTGTATTATATTATATAACTTATCCACTATAAGAACACTCATAAAACTAATCTTCAAATACATCGTAAACTGCCCTCATGAAGGTTTTTTCTTAGCATTTTATTATCGGTCACAGTAGAATCAGGCCTTCAGGATATAAAATAAGTTATTTTTGTTTTGATTTGAAAATGTTACGTCTCAAGGACAATGCACAGTAATCCTATGGTGTCCACTAAATAATAACAAAGGAACATTCAAGATACTTTATTTATAGCACATAATAGTTAACCTGAGCAGCATCATGCTGTTGTGATTAGCACTTCCCTATTCTGGCGGGATTTTCATGAGCTCTGAACCATTTTCACCAAATTTAGAACTGACACACCAGTTGAACAAGATCAGTCCTATTGTGTGTTAGAAAGATGGCAATGCAAATTTATTTATCAAACATGGAGGAATCACAACTGAAAATTATTTTTGAGTTTAGTTGCAGAAATATATTTCTGTTGAATTGAATGGATTTTATCAGGGGAGAAGGGATCATGTTGTCCATCTGTCTGCCTAACTTGGTAAAATTCTTGCATCCAGCACATATTTTCTATCACACATAAGGAATCATATTTTGGGTGTCACACCAGTATATTTGCAAATTTCTGATAACTGGCTGGCTCAAATTTTATATTTATATAATTGCAACAAATCACAGCAAAACAAGTCAGGAATGGCCCAGCTTAAAAGTAGAAAACGCCGAAACCTAAACTTAACAATAAAAAAAACAACTGAAATCATGTGTAAAAACACTCAGCCAGTCGGCAAAAGCTGCCAATTTAAAAAACAGTGAAATTGTTCAAAATATTCTTTGACAATATTTTCGACTATCATCTTGGTGTCTCGCAAAGCTGCAACATTTAATACTTGAAATAGGATTTGTAACATAATGATATTAAAAACATTACATGATTTACAAGAAAATAATTTTGTAAGTTTAAAATGACTCATGAAGGCCTATATTTCTCAGAATAGAATAGTTGGAACAGTTGTATTTCTTTTATTAGTGTATCTGAGCAAGAACTTGAAACCACCAATCAAAACATTGGTTTAATATGAGTATCAAATTCTGGAAATGCCTTGCTGAAATTTGGAGGGAGGTTCTCAGTAAAAGTCCTCGATTTATACATGCTTATTTAAACTGAACCTTTTTAATAACATACGTACCATTGACGACATATTTTCCTTGGATGGAAAGATGAGAATTAGTCTTATTTATTTCTTGGTTCTCACTATGCACAACTAGACCCTAAAATCAAGACAGTCTTTCCATTACGAGGGGCTCCCCTGTAAGTGATGTATGGATTTATTTATTTATGTATGTAACTGTGAAATCTCTGAGCAAGTGTCAGCCAATGTCTCAGTGGGTAGCACCCGCACCTCTGAGTTACAAGGTTGTGGGTTCAAGTCCCACTCCAGAGACTTGAGCTCAATAATCCAGGCTGACACTCCAGTGCAGTACCGAGGGAGTGCTGCACTGTTGAAGATGCTGTCTTTTGGATGAGACTTTAAACCGAGATCCCTTCTACTCTCTCAGGTGGATGTAAAAGATCTCATGGCACTATTCTAAAGAAGAGGAGGGGAGTTATGCACGGTATCCTGGCCAATATTTATCCCGCAATCAACATCACTAAACAAACAGATTATCTGGTCACTATCACATTGCTGTTTGTGGGAGGTTGCTGTGGGCAACTTTGCTGCTGCATTTCCTACATTAAGAGATTGCACTTAACAAAGTACTTCATTGATTGTAAAGCGCTTTGGGACAGCTGGTGGTCATGAAAAGTGCTATATAAATGCAATTCTTTCTTTTTTCTTCTTTCAATGCATATCTGTTAGCAATAGTTGTGGCTTCATTTTAGGTACCATATATCTAGTATAAAAAAAGATAGGCGTTGATTTTAGATTTTTAGTCCGAAACAAATGTAAAGTCGGATGGGGCACTGCCCAATGCTGGCATTAGGAGGCCCAAAATATTTTCAGGTTTGGGCCTTATTTAAATGCCACTGGCAAGCTGTGGGCACCAAGTATCTTGCTGGTTGACCAGGAGACCAGGAAATTGGCCGGATCCCACCATGTAAGGGGTCTTGGGGGGAGGGGGGGGGCGATCCTGGGGGAAGTCTTGCACAAGCTGGCAACAGGCTATTGTTTTTTATTGTGGGCTCAGAAGGAGCACTCTGGTTTGTCCAGGTGCCACACAAATAAAAATGACACATTCCATCAGCCATTTTTGGAGCGGCCTCCAATAGCCCCATTAAGAGCCATTGGTTAGGCCACTGAACGCCTCGTATTAATGCACGCTCCACCAAATTGTACCTGAAAATTGCAATCAGGGTCCTTTTTGCATATCTAGGCAGCCTCCTGCTAGAAACAGGTGGGCAGGCTGTTTGCCCATTTACAGGCCCTACTGAAATTGCGTTTGATTGGTCTTGGTCATCAATTGGGTGGCTGCGATGCTCCTTCCTCTATCTTCAAAAGTGCCAGCCACCTGTTTTTCAGGCGAGAAATGGGTGAAAGTCATTTGAAAATCGCGCTATAGTCTTCGGACAGTGACTTGTAACACTTTTTTATGTAGAATAAAGCAGTTTTTTTAATATTCCCATTACTGGTTTCTATTATCTTTCATGCTAAAAAAAAAAGACTTTGATATCCATATCTGACCTCGTATGTTTCTGAGCCTGCAAGTTTACGTTGATCATGTTATCTTGTGTGGTTAAAAATCCATGGCAGATGCATGTCAAGAAGACATAAAATAGCAGAGCACTGAAAAATGAGGAACCTTCAGTTTTCAGTATCAGTTAATTATTGACTAGTGATACGGAGTGGCCCACTACAGAAATAAGTCATCATTGCAAACCAATATTCAAAGAGACCAATACTGGACAGAATCAGAAATTTGCTCTGAAGTATTTTGAGTGGTATCGAGCTATTTATGAGATTGAATAACCTAATGATTCAATTCTAATATATGTTGCCAAATGCGAGCAAGACTGAACATTTCTATTGTGAACAGCACCTTTTTATTAACAACTGTATTAAATTCAGAGCACTGTCTATAAATGAATGTTGGCTATTCCTCTTAGCATTACAATTATTTAAAGGTTTTTAGAAAGGGTTGGGGAAATTAAATAACACAATTACTTTTGGATTTCATTCTGCAGTTAAGTGCATTTTCATTGTGTCATTTTTGGAGTCTGCCCAGTTTTCTTTTAATATTAAAAATAATTGAGTTTGCCCCATAAATTAAATTTATCAAATTGCGTTATCCCCTTTGAAATTGGATAGGTATCCTGGCAGTCTGAGCAAGAAGTTAATCTGCTTTCCTTAAGCCTTCAGTGTCTACAACTGCAACAGGATTGCAACGATACAACATCTGCCTGTCACCCTAGACACTGTGTAATTTTTCCCATATCCCTTTTACAAATAATGATATTTGGATCGAGCATTAACAGGCTTAATTACTTTAAAATTGTCATTTTAATTTACACTGATATAGTATTGATCATACAAGCAGAGATTAAACTGTTCACTGAAGCAGATGATGGGGAATTAAACATTAAAGGGTCCTCATGGGGCTGAGAGGGTAGTCCAGAATGTGCCATGAGAGGAATGATATTTCTCCGTAATGAACTGACAGGATGCAGGGACATGAATCTTTGGCCTGAAAAAAAAAGGAAATAATGGGGTTTGGGAACCATTTGCAGGTTATTCATTCACTGCCATGCACCAATTCTCCTGTGATTCATCTGCTTTACTTGCATTTATTTATCCAGTGAATTCAGGTTACTGTATATGACCTTTTAACTGAGCAGATTTTATATGAGGGTTCAGGGTGGATTTGCAGGTGAAAAAAATCTGCTGTCGACAACACTCTAAGACCAACGTCATTAGTTTTTTAAAAATCCCTCATGTCTACTTTTGGTTTTTGTGCATTTTGCTGCAGTCTTTTTGCTTCAATATTATGCACACAAGTTGTTTTACATATCCAAATATAGCACAGACTAGTTACAGAGTACACTATTAATAGAACCATTAATTGCAAACAAACATTTCAGTCCATTCTGATTTGATGAGAATGATCAGATAAAGTTGATATTGTCCTGAACATGCTGTTCATATTAAAAGTTTTTTATTATGTTATCTCCTCAGAGGGCACTGGTTGTTGCAGTGCTTGTACTGGGTGAAACCTGCATAGAGCACTGCAGCTATAGATTACAGCTATAGATTCACTGCACATCTAAAATGAGTGCAAATCTGGGACACGCAGTCAGCAAGTGATGATACCACCACTATTTCATAAAAAAATAAACTCCAGATACAACTTGGCTTTAAAGAGATCAAATAAGGTCAGACAATCCCTATCCATTTCCCAAGGTTGAGAATTCTCAATCCCACAATTCTAGCTGAATATAGAGAATGAAAATGTTGGTTAGGCCATTAGGAAATGCTCTTTAGTATTTTGGCTTCAGGTATAGAGGCCGGAATTTTAATTTAGTTACGGGGGCGGGAGGAACTGCCAAAGTGTCGGGGGGGGGAGGTCGATAGGCCATAGGGGTGATTGGGGTCCGAGGGGTCGGAAGCTGGTTCGGAGGGGGGGTGGGGAGGGGGGGCTGGAGCAGGAGCCGAGGATTGAAAGCTGGAGGGAGAATCGGAAATCAGAGGCATTGTGGGAATGGGGAGGGGCACGATTAGAGGCTTCTGGGGGAGTGTCCAGTGGTGTCCGATCATGGGGAGGGGTTGGCTTGGCAGGAATGCTGGAAAGGCACTTATCTCCTGGATCCAGCAGTCCTTGTCTCCCTTTAGCTGTCAGGTTCCCCGAGGCCAGAGAAACCCACAGTTAAATTTGAAAATTAGATGAACTTGAGGTAAGCAGCTTCATTATAATAATTAAAATGCCAACCAGCCTCCTCGGAAGGATTCAGATATTTAACTCTCACCTCATACACAATCCCAACCCACTCATTTTTGGGGGTTAAAATTCCACCCATTATGTTCCAAAGTACTGGAGTTTGACCCATTTCACATTTAGCCGACTCAATACCATCAATGGGCAAAAAGAGAGTGTTTGTTTTTCAGTTCTATTATCATACACCTTGACATGGACATGTTCGCACAGAAACCAAAATATTTTATTGCATCTAAATAGAGCCAATGTAATGCCTGCACTGGTATCTTTAAGTTGGTCACTGAACAATTTCTCTGTTGACAAAGCAGTTTACGAATAAATCTTATAATAATCCATTGCCCCATTAAAGGAATACTCCAGAACAAGGTTCTACAATAGCCTTAACCATTAGTTGTTATAAATAAATCTCCATTTAAAAAAAAAAATTCTTAAATTTTTTGTGCTATGATGGGTTGCCATTGTGTTGCTGTTTCTGAAGCTGGTGATAAAGTGTGATACTTATACAAAAGCAAAATACTGCAGATGCTGGAATCTGAAATAAAAACAGAAAATGCTGGAAATCTCAGCAGGTCAGAACAGTTCTGACAAAGGGTCATTGACCCGAAACGTTAACTCTGTTTTTCTCTCCACAGATGCTGCCTGACCCGCTGAGATTGCCAGCATTTTCTGTTTTTATATAAGTGTGATACTTAGGTGGGCCTCCCAACCAATGATCTCCTTGAGCTCTGTAGGTCCTGCGCAGCCAGCTCACTGGGATTTAAATGGAAAAACTGCGCGAGTGCAGAATTCTGAATGGGCCGCGCAGCCGGCAGCCCAAATAATTAGAGGGAATATTGCTCCCAAAAATGCTTAAAGCAAATAGTAATGAGTCTGAGCAACAAAATATTCTGTTTGTTTTTAGTTAAATGTAACCTACATTTTTTTTAAGTACAAGAAGTGCTTAAAGATATAGTCATCGTAAGGCTTGGAGTATTCGTTTCAAAAGTTTTTGAAGTGTTAGTATGGGTCAGCTGCATACGAGTTTCTTCAAAAACAATGCATTCTGTCACCATTCGTTTAGAAGGCTGAGGTACATGGCTTCCCAAGTCACTGTGGTGTTCCTTTTACCCCCTCCCCTCCCCCACCCACTTCAAGCAGCAGTGTTTTGCTGAAGAATTTTCAAGCAGTTTCAGGACCTTGGAGAGCTGGTTGAAAGCTCACAACTCCATGTTGGCTGCTGCAGCAGAAGCTACTGCTTCAGCTGGACCAATTCATCTCAATAGCTAATTAGTTGTGGTTCACATGATTGTAGGTGCAGAGGTGTAATTATATTGTTGAGGCCGCATCTGTGTATAAACCCTGTAGAATTTATTTGAAGACTATTTGCCCCTTCATCTAATTCTGTATTAACCATTTTTACAGTCACTTCATGAGACTTTTATTGATATTCAATAAACAATGAGGTGTACTGACCTTTTTTAATGCCTTGGAAAATTGACAAAATACCAGGCTCTTTTCCCCTATGAATGAACCATCTGCATAGATCAAGGAGTTACACCATAAACCCATTCAGAGTCACAATGCTGCACCTGAAGTACTCTTTTTACCAATTTGACTTCTATAGTTCCTTTATATAAAAAAAACATCCCCTATAAGAGGGGTGTTTGGGTATTTAATTGGGTATCAGAACCGGACATGAGCAAAGAAAAGAAGAAATAAACGTCCATTTATATAATGCTTTTCATGCCTTCAGGAGGTCCAAAAGTGCTTCACAGTCAATGAGGTACTTTGAAGTGTGGTCAATGCTGTTATGGACATGGCAGCCCCTGTGTGTAGAGCAAGAGTCCAAAAATAGTAAATAAAATAAATGACCTGGTAATCCAATTTTGGTAGTATTGGTTAAGGACGAAATGTTGGCCAGGACAACTGTCCATGTATCTTGAAAAAGTGATGTAGGATCACTTGAAAAGACTTCCCTGACATCATAGCACTCTCTCAGTACTGCGCTTAAGTGGCATCTTAGTTTACATGCTCAAAACATTGGTGGGAGTGAACTCTCAACCTTTTGACTTGGAGTCGAGCTGCTGCTTGGACGTTGGGAAAGGTGGCTGAAGATGCGGCTGAAAAGGTTGATTTTAAGAAGGCTTTTCAAGGTGAAGAGTTGCATCGCAAAGTGCAAGGGTTTAAGGAGGGAGTTCAAGAATATAGGGGAAAGATGCCTGAAGGAAAATCATTCATACACTCATTTCAAAGCAATATTTTACACTTTTATCTAACTGTTCTGACTAGCATTGTTGTGTGATAGTCTGTGTTTCATTTCTTGGCCGTTTCTGCAGTATTCATCTTCATCCTTTGATCAGTTGAGGAAACTTGAGTGTTCATTTATAACACAAATAACTAAAATATCCACCTCGTCATCATTCCCAACATGAGTTACACTCCTGATTCTCACAGGTTCCACAGATTTGATAGTGTAACCTACATGCTTTGTAATTCTGTAGTGCTTTTCTCTGTTCTTCCGTGCTTTGAATACACTGCCTCATGTTGGGATATGGTTCTATGAGTGCTGGAAAATTCCTGGTACTTTGCTCAAATGGTCATTCCTTATGTGTGAGTTCAGGCAGTGAGTGTTGGCAGGCTATTCTGTTGTCCAGGGAGGGTAATCACCACAGTCATACATATTCCTCTCCTTGCCTGACAACAGGGCTTACTGGATAACACTCGGAGATCCAGGCTGGTTTCTGTCCTCTTCCCTGCCCAAGGTTGCTGGGATTAACTGTAATACCCTTGCCCCTACCCCTTCTAATATCATCCAACTCGGTACAGAACAATGATTGAATCTGACATTTCTGATCTGTTCGGTATTTTCTTTTTATGGTGTATTTACTCACTGAGTTATTGGGAAGCTCATCATTCTGCAGTGTTTAACAAACATTGGCTTCGGAATCTGCACCAGACTAATCAGTAATAGTTATAGTACTGTACGACAAGACTTTTACCAAGAAATTGTGACAGATACATTTGCTGTCCAAAGGATACATTTATAGCGCAATGGAAACCAGACTGAGAAAATGGAAGCTGGCAAAGTGATCGCATCAGTGAATGGCACTAATCATCTATGATCACACCCTTCTGCCTTCAACAGCTCTTAATTTAAGGTAGTAAATATGAAGCACCATTGAGGCTTAAATCATCGCAGCACAATGCTTGAGTAATGTGGTGATCATGAATACGATTCGGTAACCAGTAAAACAAAGATTAATTTTAACGTTATTTTATGCATGTCAAAATAAAATATTGAGTTACTAACAACAGTTGGGTGTTTTGTAGTCTTCTGCATTCTTAAAAAAAAAATCATTACTGTGTATATTCGCAAATCTTCCATGGTGCTGCTCATGGTCAGTTGGAGGGTACGCTGTTTTCCAACAATAGGAGTGTTATCTACAAAGAGTGATGGGATTGTGCTACAGGAAATTAGTATGATATCTGAAGGAAGTGGCTGCTTAAACGTCTGGCAGCACTGGTTTGTAAGTTTCTAAGAAATATCAGCAAACATTAATTTTGTTTTAATTGGTTCTGGAAAGTGTATCTTCCACCAACATTAACCCTGAGAAATTCTCGGAATCTGTGTCTTCCTGTCTTTGTCTCTGTAGCTCGCAGGTGTCAATAATTAGAATGTTTCCGATTAACAAAAAGCTGAGGTGATAATTAAAGGATTTGTTTGCTTTCAAAATTCAACTCAATTATTTTTTCCCAAAAAGAACACACATTTGAATAAGGAAAGACTCTCTACTCATTTGCTCTCTCTCTCTCTCTCTCTCTCTCTCTCCTTCTCTGTGTCTTACTGGTGTCAGTAATTAAAATGTTTACATTTTCTAACTTTCAACAAAGCACAGGTGATAATCAGGCAATCAAGCTTTCTGTTTACTTTCAAAGTTCAACTTATTTGTTTTCTGAAAAAGAGCTCAAATTAATATGTGGAATGACATTGGCCTAGAAATTCAATGGTGCTGCGCCCATTTTACAAGTGAAAATGGGTGTCTAAACATCGAATATGGCAGGCAGCTTGCATGCCCTCATTCCACATGGGAAATGCGTCGCCAGCCATATTGATGAAAGCTCCTGCATAGGCATTGGACCCTTTACAGATGCAAATCGGGGGCATAATGCCTTTTTGAGAACCCCTTTGCAAAATTTTCCAGCGACTTAGCACAGAATGCACCGTGCATGCCACAGTCACTATTTTCAGGCACTTGGCAACCTGACCCACTGAAGACTGCCACTGAAAAGGTAAGTTTTTTTTTCTTGCCTTATTATGGAGTCGGGCGGAGCAGCAGTGCACCACATTAAATTCGGGGGCTCTTGCTGGCTAGAGCTTGCCCGCTCCTGATTGCCCCCCCTTCCCTGGACTCTGCTTACGACCCTGGCCCATGTCCATGCCGGCTGACCTTGGTGCCAGCCGGGACTGGCGAGCTGCCTCTGGAGCATGTGATGCCTGCGACTTGAGGCTGGTAAACAAATAATGTCAGTGGACCAATATACACCCTGATCAGGACGCAATCCAGTTTCTAGGCCATTGTGTCCATCATCACTGCAATAAGGAACATAAGAAATAGGAGCAGGAGTCGGCCATTTGGCCCCGAGAGCCTGCTCCGCTATTTAATGGCTGATCTGATCATGGACTCAGCTCCACTTCCCTGCCCGCTCCCCATAATCCCTTATTCCTTTATCAGTTAAGAAACTGTCTATCTCTGTCTTAAATTCATTCAGTGACCCAGCTTCCACAGCTCTCTGAGGCAGTGAATTCCACAGATTTACAACCATCTGAGAGAAGAAATTCTTCCTCATCTCAGTTCTAAATGGGCGGCCCTTTATTCTAAGATTATGCAGCCTAGTTCTAGTCTCCCCTATGAGTGAAAGCATCTTCTCTGCATCCACCTTGTCAAGCCCCCTCATAATCTTATACGTTTTGATAAGATCACCTCATTTTTCTGAATTCCAATGAGTAGAGAGGCCTAACCTATTCAACCTTTCCTCATAAGTCAACCCTCTCACCTCCAGAATCAACCTAGTGAACCTTCTTTGAACTGCCTCCAAAGCAAGTATATCATTTCTTAAATATGGAAAACAAAAACTGCATACAATATTCCAGGTGTGGCCTCACCAATACCCTGTATAACTGTATCAAGACTTCTCTGCTTTTATACTCCATCCCCTTTGCAATAAAGGCCAAGATTCCATTGGCCTTCCTGATCACTTGCTGTACCTGCATACTAACCTTTTGTGTTTCATGTCGTGTATGTTTTAAATAACACACTCGATATAATTTTTACCTGAATAAAACTTTTCAAAATTGCCCTCTAGCTTCTCGGCAAATAATTTTGAAAAACAGCCAAATAGATTTTGCTTGTGACTGAAAGGGAAGCACTCTATCATTTTGTCTAGCTTAAATGCGACGGATGCATCCTGGGAAATGGCACATGCTTTGACTGCAAGATCTGCCTTCAGTTAACAGCATCATTGATCTGCACAAAAATACCCGGCCCAAACCCAGGTTGTTGGGAGGCCTTCAAAGAAAAACTTTAATGAGGGTAATGAAAGACACAAAATTCAATTTAGTGGGTAAATTTGATCACATTATTGTGAAATATATAATTTTTTTGTTATTTATTTTGTTTAATACCCTTATTCTAATTTGCATTCATTTTCGAAAAACATTTTGAATTATGAAAGTAAACAAATTCTCTAATTATCACCTGAGCTTTGTGTTGATAGTTTAAAATTGTAATCATTCTAATTAGTCACACCTGTTACTGAGCACAAATTGTTGGACAAAATTATTTTCATAAAGCATTTTGAGTAATTTGATAGGTTCATCAACCGAGCGTAATGTTGAAATGTCCCTATGAGATTTTTCCATCGTAAATGTTTACATCGGTTTAAATATTGATTGTTGACATAAAAAGCATGACTCAAAATCATGTTGAGGAAGTAAGGTTTGTGAAGTGGAAATGCACAAGCCAGGCATGATTTTTAATGAGATAGATAGATTTTAATAAATACATTGTGGCCAATGTTCCCTTTCTGGACCTCCCATGCAGCTGGCGCATTGGCTTTCCAATGGGAAAACTGCACGCATGTTACTTTGAATGGACGTGCCACACCTTAAAGAGGCCGGGCACCCAAATAATATTAAAGGGAACATTGATTGTGGCTGTTAATCACAGAAAATGAAAATTTTGCTAAATCAAAAATATGTACAATGCAAACTATATATTTTGAATATATTCTATTTTTGCAATTATTTTTCTTGTTTTCTCTCCTTTTGTCACCCCCATACACATGTGACATCTTTTTACAATTGATATTTGATTGGCGGGCGGGGGCTCCTAGCAGATAGTGCATATATGAAACCCATCCCGCTCAACCACTCAGGTGATCTATTTGAGAGCAGTAAATTCTCAGCTGCAGGGCAACAGCAAGTACAAGTGTTGATCTAGGCTCAGAATCATATTTGGGTCATGCAGTTGAGAATCCAATGATGTAACATAGCAGTTGAAAATATACCCTTTTGGCTGTTTTGTTGCACTGTGCACATCTATCATGAAATTAATTTAATACTTAGAAAAAATATATTATTATTTCTGCATTGTTATACTAGTATAAAAAAGATTTGTTATTTTTTGTACATCACCAGTAATCTTTCTATTTGTGCTGGTTATGTCATCTGCTCCACATACTGTTCCGTACAGTGCTAAAGGCTGCTGCTCTATCTAGCTGCGCATCGATTTCAGCAACAAAGGAGCATTGTGCATGGACAAACCTGTTCGGCACCCCCGCATGTTAATTTTGGTTGTCTTGGTTCCCTCCATATATTAAAAACATTGAAAAAAATATATGAAGGTACCCACGTGTTCCAACAGATGCTTAAAATGTCCCTTCAGTCTTGCTGTAGCTATACTACATTTTGTTAGGTGTAAGGCTTGGTTCGGTGGTAGCAATCTCACCTCTGAATCAGAAGGTTGTGGGTTAAAGCCCCACTCTCGAAACTTGAGCATATAATGTAGACTCACACTCCGGTGCAGTATTGAGAGAGTGCTGACTTTTGGATGAGATGTTAAACCGAAGCCCTGTCTGCCCACTCAGGTGGACATGAAAGATCGCACGACACTATTAAAAGAAGAGGGGCATTCTCTCAATGTCCTGGCCAAATATTTATCCCTGAACCAACACGAGTTTAAAAAAACAAATTACCTGGTTATTTATCTCATTTCTGGTTGTGGGACTTTACTAGGGACTGACTGCTGTAATTTCCCCACATTATAAAAGTGACCACAATTCAAGAGTATTCTATTGGAACAGCTTATGGTCATGAAAGGCACTATATAAATAAAAATTCTTTCCTCTTTCTTTGTCTGAACTCAAACAATTTGAGACTAG
Source organism: Pristiophorus japonicus (assembly GCF_044704955.1). Lineage (NCBI taxonomy): Eukaryota > Metazoa > Chordata > Chondrichthyes > Pristiophoridae > Pristiophorus > Pristiophorus japonicus. The sequence goes on from NC_091979.1 coordinate 287,999,216, forward strand.
CTACCAGAAGTGATCTGACATCTCTTGGAAATGTGGTGGAAAGTGCTGTGATCAACGTAAAAGCAATAGTATGGTTACTTTGTCAACAGCCATACATTGGTTGGCAACAATTAACAATGACATTTCCACTTATGTAGCACCTGTCTCGGAGTGCTTAGAAAAGGGGAAGGAATGTGTTATCAGAAGATGGGAAAGAAGTAAAAGGAGAATGTATAGTTAAACAGATAAATTTTAAGGAGGTTTTTGAAGGAAGGGGGAGATGTTGCATGCAAAGTAGTTTTGGGAGAGTTTCAAAGAGAAGGGTATAGTGGCTGAACGATCAGCCTCTGATGGTGGAGCAGAGGAAACAAGCAGCAGTAATTCAAAATGGAGGGCGAGAGCTGGGAATTAAGGTCGGAAAAGATTGATGAGATAAAGTGGAAAGATTTGACAATGAAGAAAAGGACCTTGACACTGATGTGCCAGGACAACAGAGACTCGTTGGGGCTTGGAAGGGGCAAGGCTGAGTGCATGTGCACGATTTTGTGTAAGAGAAGTTAGGGCTGCAAAGTTCTGGATTCATTGGGGTTTGTGGAGGGTGGAAAGGGGAGGAAAGCAGTTGAGAGGTCAATCCTTGAGGTAATGAAGGTGTTGACTAGTGTTTTAGTGGTAGGGGTGAGAGATAACAAGATAAATAAGAAGTTTTAAAAAAGTGAAACTGAGTAAAGGCTATTTAACTACAATGGCCCTGAATTTCTGTGGGGTTCACCCAATCTCCTACCATAACATTAGTGGGAGACTGGCAAAATGCTCAAACAAACAGTGTTAATGTCAGAAATCGGCCACTTACATCATTTCTCCAGGGACTCCAACAACCTCCTGCCAAGTAATAGCGGGAGATTGGGAGAATCCCCTTGGAGATTTAGGTCAGGATATAGGGCCCAAGTTTCGGGCTGCGCCGAGAACGGGCAGCCCCGAGACCTGGACGCCCGTTTTTCGCGCCACAAAGTGCGCCTAAAAAAAACTTACAGATTCTCCGGCTCCCTGCTGGTCCTCTTGAGTCGGGCACGGTGCAGCACGAGCAGTTGGGGGCGGAGCTAGGTCCCTGCGCTGAAAACAGTGCCGGGACCTCTGCACATGCGCGCTACAATGGGCACGCATGTGCAGTAGCTCCAGGCGCCCAAAACTGTGTGGGAGGGGCCCGATGCACGCAGCCCCTAGCCCTGGCCGAATGGCCTCACTGGGGCTGCGTGCATAAGGCTGCCTTCCACGCCCAGCTCCTGCTTCCTCTCGACTGGACCCGACTCCCGCTTCCCCGCCCCCACCCCTCCCAGGACCCGACCCGACCCCGACCCGACCCACGCTCCCCTCCCCCCCCCCCCCCCCCACCCCCCACCCGACCTGGCCCCCTCCCTCCCTTCCCCCCGACCCGAACCGAACCGAACCGACCTTCCTCCCACCACCCACCCCCCGACCCGATCCGCGCTCCCGACACCCCCCCCACCCGGACCCGGCCCAATCCGATCCGCGCTCCCCGCCCCCCCCCCCCCCCTCACCCGACCTGACCTCCCTCTCCCTCCCTCCCTCCGACCCGACCCAACCCGACCCGCGCTCCCCCCACCCCCACCCGACCTCCCTCCCTCCGACCCTAACCGAACCGACCTCCCTCCGCCCCCCCCCCCGACCCGACCCGCGCTCCCGACCTCGGACCCCGGACCCGACCCGGCCCAACGCCACCTACCTGTAAATCTGGAGCTGGGGACGGGCCCTGCCCGTTCAGCCTCCCCCCGCCCCCCTCTTCTCCTCCCCCCTTCTTTCCCCCCCTTCTCCTTTCCCCCCTTCTCCTCTCCCCCCCTTCCCCTTCTCCTCTTCCCCCCCCCCTTTCCCCTTCTCCTTTTCCCCCCTTTCCCCTTCTCCTCTCCCCGCCCTTTCCCCTTCTCCTCTCCCCCCCTTTCCCCTTCTCCTCTCCCCCCCTTTCCCCTTCTCCTCTCCCCCCCCTTTCCCTTTCTCCTCTCCCCCCTCTTTCCCTTTCTCCTCTCCCACCCCCTTTCACTTTCTCCTCTCCCCCCCTTTCCCCTTCTCCTCTTCCCTCCCCCCTTTCCCCTTCTCCTCTCTCTCCCCTTCCCCTTCTCCTCTCTTCCCCCCCTTTCCCCTTCTCCTCTCCCCTCCCTTTCCCCTTCTCCTCTCCCCCCCTTTCCCCTTCTCCTCCTCCCCCCTTCCCCTTCTTCTCCCCATCCCTCCCCCTTCCCCCTGCCCTCCCTCTCTCCCTCTACCCCCCTCCTCCCCCTCCCCTCACTGTCAGAAACACAGACACTGACAGACAGAGAGTGAGAGACACAGACAGAGAGATAGAGACACTGACAGAGACACACTGGGGCATCCCAGCACGCTGTTGGAGGGCTCCCGGTGCTGCTGTCGGTAAGTAGAAAATGTTTTATTTATTGATTTAAAAAAAAAAATTATTTCTTATTAATTTTTTTTGATTGATTTATTGGTTGATTTATTGATGTTTTTATCATTTATTATTGATGATGGCTCTTTTTTTGTAAAACTGAAGTGTTTAATGTTTGTAAACTTCCCTTTAAACCCCCCCGCCATTCCCTACGCCTGATTTGTAACCTACGCCTGATTTTCTAAAGTGTAGACAAGGTTTTTTTGAGCGTACAAAAATCTTCACTTACTCCATTTTAAGTTAGTTTGGAGTAAGTTTTCACTGCCGAAACTTTGAAAACAGGCGTAAGTGGCCGGACACGCCCCCTTTTGAAAAAAAAATTCTGTTCCAAAGTGAAACTGTTCGAACTGACTAGAACTGGAGCAAACTAAATGCCGAGAATTTGAATTTCTAAGATACTCCGTTCTACACCAGTTGCTCCAAAAAATCAGGAGCAACGGAGGCCAACACTTGGGCCCATAGTAGTGGATGGCAAGTATGTTACTCACAGATTTATATGAATTGGGCTTAGACGTGCAGCTGGCAATTTGATGTTTGTACCAATAGTAGTCAACCTGTTCACTTGCCTTGATTGAATCCTTGTCACATCCAGCTCAGGGAGGGTTGTAATTATAGATATTAATGAAAGAATAACTAATGATAATTAATTAATAATTGAAGTTATATTTTTCCATTGAACAGAGTACAAACGGCCATGTATGGCACCCTGAGAATACTAAAATGATCTGTAATCCAAGGGGCTAATGTGTACAGAATATAATCCAAGTTGGGAAAGAGGCTACTGGTGACATTTTCTGAGACCAGCACAGAATTTCTGTATAGGTGCACGACCCGTGATAAAGCACCATGTGAGGCCCCACTGGGTCTCGGTAAATAGTGCCCTTAAAGTTCGAGAGTTAACTGGATATTTGGCTCGCACTCTTGCATGTGGCTCCGGTCTGACTGAAGGAAGTCATTTGTAAGCATACTAACCCAGACTTCTTCCCAACCATGTGGACTCAGGGCACGTTGGTGAAGCTGAGTTACTGAAGTGAGTAAGTTTCATCCTTATGGAGAAATATTTAGCAAAATTTCCATAGGTGTTACTTTATTAAGGATAATTTGAAAATGCAAAATAAAAATGTTGGTATTCTGAAAATCGCAAAAGAAATCAATTAAAATGCTGTTAAAATATGAGCTCAGAAAATGTAATTGATTTGCATTTAAGGAATGATCAGTTTGCGAACTGATTTGTATTCATGGACTACTTGTCAGAATTGAAAAGTTGCAGTTTACACTGTGCTGGACCCCTGGTGCAAGATGACATTTTTAACATTGAGATCCCTGTCAGCTTGAGGCTGTACATGTCTTCACCATCACTGTGTCACTGTTCAAAGTTTCACTTGGCCACCATAGAATAGTTCTTGCAGATGAATCAACTTGAATTTATATATATTCTGGTTTTGAAATGATTGGGTTTAGAATGATCCACCTATAAATGTGACAGGCCAACTTGTACAAGTCAAACTTTTTTTTTGCTATCATTCTAATAGGTTGAGTTCAAACCTTGCATCTTAACTGCAAGATTAGGAGCTCACGGCATGAAGAAAACAGAATGAATTACCTGAAAATTAACTTCTTGTACTTAGTTTCCAACTATAAAACTTAATTATAACCGCCCTACAACCTATATGTTGTATCAGGTAGAATGTCACTATGGCATGCAAAATGTTAAAGCCATGTGGCAGAGTTGGGAGGCACACATAATGGGCCCAATTTTGGCCATGACTTGCATCAATTTTTTTTGGAGTAAGTTGTTTTTTCTGGCGTTAGTTTAAAAAGTGCCATTTTCCCCAAAAGATTTGCTCCAGAGTAAGTCAGTTTGGTATGATTTTTTTAAATTCTGTTTTTTTTTTTCAAAAGGGGGTGTTCCCAGACACTTACGCCAGTTTTGGCCATTTATGCCACTTTGGCCAGCAAAAAACTCACTCCAAATCGTCTTAGGTCAGCGTATGTGGGCCAGCTCTGAAAAACGTTGCGGGCAGTTAAGAAATCGGTGCAGGGAAGTAAGTAAGGACCTGTACCCAAGCACCAAACATTTCAAATAAAAGTTAAAATAACTAAATAAAAATAAAGAACTCAGGTAAACAATTGATTAACAATTAAATATTTTAAGTAAATCCTACCTTGGGCCGGGGAAGGCAGCGGGCCGGCCTGTATGGGAGGCTATTTGGCGTGGGATAGGGGCGGCCGACAAAGATGCATCGGGAGGCTGGGGGGGGGGGGCAGGCGGGGGAAGCGAGGGAGGGAGAGGAAGGGCTAGGCCAATGGCATCGGGTGGGAGGGAGAGGAAAGGCAGGACTCCACGGCATCGGGAAGGAGAGGAAAGGCTGGGCTGACTGCATCGGGAGGGAGGGAGAGGAAAGGCTGAGCTCAATGGCATCTCGAGTAGGGTTCTGACAGCCTGGGCTGCACTCAGACGCGGGCGACCATTCGGCCACGGCTAGGGGCGGCGAACATCGGGTCCTGCTGAAAGCTTGCAGGACACGCTGGAACGGTGAGGAGCATGCGCTCAGACTCCATTGTGCATGCGGATAGCTGCCGGCAGTGTTTTCAGCACAGGGCTGTAGCTCCACTCCCCCACTCCACCATGGACATAGAAACATAGAAAATAGGTACAGGAGTAGGCCAGGACCTGGGACACTCGGCAGAGGGGCCAGGATACTAAAAGTTTTTTGGCGCCCTTTCCAGCTGCATAAAGGGTCAGTGTGCCAAAAAAACGGGTTGGCCAAAATTGGGCCCCACATGTGGATGATTTGGACTTATTGAACAAAGATCAGGTCCCGTATATTGAAGTCAAGACTATGAAAGTTGGATAGAAATGTAGCCAAAAGGGGTAGGACTTGATGAGTAAAATCTGGTTACTACCTAGCCAATATGGATAAAATC